>NC_084523.1:368101-968101 GCF_024500385.1 Phyllopteryx taeniolatus
AGGTCATGTATTCTCATCAGTCAGGTCAAACCAACATTACATGACAGAAATAATGGGTGCTACCTTACTGTATTTAAATTATTGTAATTAAATTACTTCACACACACAAAACTTTAGAGTACAATTCAACATAACGCTGGCATGTTTACGTATACCCGTTGGTGCTAGCAGTAGCTTGCTAGGCTACATAACGTTTTGTTGGCTGCTTGTGAGCTGTATTGTATTAAAGGTATGTGAACATAGCTCAAGCAAACCTTGAATGAACGTCTTCTCCCGAGCACCGTTGACCACCACCACCATTTTTGTTCTTTTTTGACCATAACAATAGTTGACCAATTGTTATGGTTTTTGACCATAACAATAGTTGACCCCCTCCTTGAGCCGTCACCTTATCGTGGTGGAGGGGTTTGTGTGTCCCAATGATCCTAGGAGCTAAGTTTTCTGGGGCTTTATGCCCCTGGCAGGGTCACCCATAGCAAACAGGTCCTAGGTGAGGGACCAGACAAAGCGCGGCTCCAAAAATCCCTATGACGAGTACAATAAATGGATTCAGGTTTCCCTTGCCCGGACGCGGGTCACCGGGGCCCCCCTCTGGAGCCAGGCCCGGAGGTGGGGCTCGAAGGCGACCGCCTGGTAGCCGGGCCTGCACCCATGGGGCCCGGCTGGGCAAAGCCCGAAAGGGTAACGATGGTCCCCCTTCCCATGGGCTCACCATCTGTGGGAGGGGCCATAGGGGTTGGGTGCAGTGCGAGCTGGGCGGTGGCCGAAAGCGGGGACCTTGGTGATCCGATCCCAGGCTACAGAAGCTGGCTCTAGTGACGTGGAATGTCACCTCTGGCAGGGAAGGAGCCCGAGCTGGTGTGTGAGGTCGAGAAGTTCCGACTAGATATAGTCGGACTTGTCTCTACCCAGAGCTTGTGCTCTGGTACCAGTCCTCTCGAGAGGGGTTGGACTCTCTTCCACTCTGGAGTTGCCCACGGTGAGAGGCGCCGAGCAGGTGTGGGTATACTTATTGCCCCCCCGGCTCGGCGCCTGTACGTTGGGGTTCACCCCGGTGGACGAGAGGGTAGCCACCCTCCGCCTTCGGGTGGGGGGACGGGTCCTGACTGTTGTTTGTGCCTATGCACCAAACAGCAGTTCAGAGTACCCACCCTTTTTGGAGTCCTTGGAGGGGGTGCTGGAGAGCGCTCCCGCTGGGGACTCCATCGTTCTGCTGGGGGACTTCAATGGAAGGGCGTGATTGGGAGGAACGCTCCCTGCCCCCCCCTCCGATCAGAACCCGAGCGGTGTTCTTTTATTGGACTTCTGTGCTCATCACGGATTGTCCATAACAAACACCATGTTCAAGTGTAAGGGTGTCCACACGTGCACTTGGCACCAGGACACCCTAGGTCGCAGTTCGATGATCGACTTTCTGGTCGTCTCATCGGACCTCCGGCCACATGTCTTTGACACTCTGGTAAAGAGAGGGGCGGGGCTGTCAACTGATCACCACCTGGTGGTGAGTTGGCTCCGATGGTGGGGGAAGATGCCGGTCCGACGTGGCAGGCCCAAACGTATTGTGAGGGTCTGCTGGGAACTTCTGGCGGAATCCCCTGTCAGAAGGAATTTCAATCCCACCTCCGACAGAACTTTGCTCATGTTCCGGGGGAGGCGGGGGACATCGAGTCCGAGTGGACCATGTTCCGCGCCTCCATTGCTGAGGCGGCCGACCGGAGCTGTGGCCGTAAGGTGGTCGGTGCCTGTCGTGGCGGCAATCCCCGAACCCGTTGGTGGACACCAACAGTGAGGGATGGCGTCAAGCTGAAGAAGGAGTCCTATCGGGCTTTTTTGGCATGTCGGACTCCTGAGACAGCTGATGGGTACCGGATGGCCAAGCGGAAGGCAGCTTTGGTGGTCGCTGAAGCAAGAACTCGGGCATGGGAGGAGTTCGGTGTGGCCATAGAGAGAGACTTCCAGACGGCTTAGAGGAAATTCTGGTCCACCATCCGGCGTCTCAGGAGGGGGAAGCAGTGCACCATCGACATTGTGTATACTGGGGATGGGGCGCTGCTGACCTCGACTCGGGACGTTGTGAGCCGGTGGGGAGAATACTTCGAAGACCTCCTCAATTCCACCGACACGGCTTCCCATGAGGGAGTAGAGTCTGGGTTCTCTGAGGAGGGCTCTCCTATCTCTGGGGTTGAGGTCACCGAGGTGGTTAAAAAGCTCCTTGGTGGCAAGGCCCCGGGGGTGGATGAGATTCTCCCGGAGTTCCTCAAGGTTCTGGATGTTGTAGGGCTGTCCTGGTTGACACGCCTCTGCAACATCGCGTGGACATCGGGGACAGTGCCTCTGGATTGACAGACTGGGGTGGTGGTCCCACTTTTTAAGAAGGGGGACCGGAGGGTGTGTTACAACTACAGGGGGATCACACTCCTCAGCCTCCCTGCTAAGGTCTATTCAGGGGTGCTGGGGAGGAGGGTCCATCGGGAAGTTGAATCTCAGATTCAGGAGGAGCAGTGTGGTTTTCGTCCTGGCCGTGGAACAGTGGACCAGCTCTACACCCGTGGCAGGGTCCTCAAGGGTGTATGGGAGTTCGGCCATCCAGTCTACATGTGTTGTGTGGACTTGGAGAAGGCGTTCAACCGTGTCTCTCGGGGGGTCCTGTGGGGGGTACTTTGGGAGTATGGGGTACCGAACCCCCTTATATGGGCTGTTCGGTCCCTGTACGAGCGGAGTCAGAGTTTGGTCCGCATATCCGCCAGTAAGTCTCGATTTATCGGTCGATCTACATTCTTAACCTCACCTATGGTTACGAGCTGTGGGTCGTGACCGAAAGAACAAGATCCAGGATAAAAGCGGCCGAAATGAGTTTCCTCCGCAGGGTGTCCAGGCTCTCCCTTAGAGAGAGGGTGAGAAGCTCGGTCATCCGGGAGGATCTCAGAGTAGAGTCACTTCTCCTCCACATCGAGAGGAGCCAGATGAGGTGGCTGGGGCATCTGATTCGGATGCCTCCCGGACGCCTCCCTAGTGAGGTGTTCTGGGCACGTCCCACCAGGAGGAGACCCTGGGGACGACCCAGGACACGCTGGAGAGACTACGTCCTTCGGCTGGCCTGGGAACGCCTCGGGATCCCCCCGGAAGAGCTGGATGAACTGGCTGGGGAGAGGGAAGTCTGGCCGTTCCTGGTAAAGCTACTGCCCCTGCGACCCGACCTCGGATAAACGGTAGAAAAGGGATGGATGGACAATAGTTGACAATACACGCCCGATATCCATTGTTGTTGTCGTGGCCGTGGTAACGAGTGTATCCGGTCGCGTTTGATTTGACAAAGTCCAGTGATCATAAATGACGTCAAAAGACACGCGACAAGGCTAAAAATCGCACGACTGAAGCACTGGCACTGTTTCCCATGGCGGCAATAAAAGTTCAGAAAGGTCTGTATGGATATTCAAGTGTTTTGTTCATTCAATAAAATATGCAGGTGCTTTCCCCCATACTCTAAAACACATTCCAGATTAAACCAAAGAATAAATGCAAATTATATTCAATGTTAAATGTGGTTAAATGTTGGTTAAGACTTTATTTAAAGTATTGAGCTTTATTTAAATCTACTAGAAGTCTGTAACAGGATTAGAGATCCTTCCTACTTTGCAAACGATCATGGTGTGTGTGTGGGGGGGGAGGGGGGGGGGGGTGTTTAAGGAAAACCTTTAAAGATAATGGTTTGTCATTTTGGGACTTTTATGGTTGATTTGCCAAAATACTCTCACGCTCCAAATCTCTCTCTCCTCACAACTCCATTTTGAAGCATAATGATGCTTCTTATATAGCTAGTATGATGCCAAACCACTCAAATCTGTCAAACTTGTCAAGCTGTCATTGGCTGAATATGCGTTGAAACGCCATGAGCAGAGGAAAAGCTTCGAAATATTTTGAAGGAATGAAGCGCGAAGCGAAACAGCAATCACGTTCGCCGCTTCAAACGTCATTGTTCATGTGACACTGGTGTTTTGATACAACGTCCGACAGAGCGTTTCAAATTACTCCGCTTCAGGAAGAGTGACACGCCAAAGCGATCAGGAGGTCGGAACAGACTGGTATGTTTGTGCAGCCCATAAATCCATAATTTACTTGCTCCAGCATCCTCACTTGTTGGTAGAAACATAGTCATGAATAAAATATAACAAGCATGCTCATGGGGAAAACAAATTCATAGTCATGGCTGGAAATATATAACATTTTTTGAGCATGACTATATTATTATTATATTATTATATATAATATATATTATATATAATAATAATTATTATTATTATTATATTATATATTTATATATGTTTCAGTGACACGACACAAGCTTTTACATAGTATGCAGTATTCCTCTATATTATTGTGTGCCCCTCGGTTGAGTAGCTTTATAGCACGCCGGACAGAAAGTCTTTGCCGTGTCTGTTGGCTTGTCATATAGGCAAAAGTACAGACGACAGTCCTGAAAAGTACTGCGTCCAGTAGTTGACGTCGCTCGTTCTTCACTTTTGGTACTTAAAGTACCTCTACGTACTTTGCTGTCGTAGTTGTTACACATTTCACACAGCAATCACAACACTTTATACTCACACTTGAGCTTTGCTTAGCGATCTGTTGCTAACAAATGTGTCTCTTTGTTTGCAGCTATCAAGCTAAGCTCGGCTAAACAGGCTTGGGAAGATTCAAAATGCATTGAGACAAGTTTACCCGGATACGACAATTTGATGAATGATGTTTTAGTGCTGTAAAATAGTGATGGATGTACTCAGTCGAGACTTCAACTCAGTACTAATTTGGAAAGTAGATCTGCAGTGGATGTAGTACGGGAACTCGACATAGACAAACTGTGTTTGTCTCAGAGGCCAAACATAGATATTTTTGATATTCAAGTTGTTTTGCTAATATTTCAGTCACAGCGGATAGTTATCTTTGTATAATATGAAAGAAAATAGAGCAAGCAAAGCAAATTTATTTAGTGCGTTTCATACACAAGGTAAGTTAGTGTGCTTTACATGATTTAAAAGCATTTAAACACAAAGAAATTAAATCAGCTTATAAACATTTAAAACAAAGAGAAAATAAAATACAATTAAAACAGCGTGTACAGTGCAAGAAATATCGCTTAAAAACATTCACACTTGGGGCTCACGTCACATCCATTAGCATTTATTCCATTTGTGTGCATTAAAACAGCAAAATGCTGCTTCACCACGTTTGCTTTAAACACTGTGCTCCACTATTTGACATGAGTCTGTAGATCTCAAGAGTCCTACTGGGTTTATATTCCATGAGCATTTCTTTCATCTATTCAGGACCTAAACCATTTAGTGATTTATAGACCAGTAGCAGAACTTTAAAATCTATTCTAAAGCTGACTGGGAGCCAGTGTAGAGACTTTAGAATTGGAGTAATATGCGCTGACCTCTTTGTTCTGGTCAGCTGCAGCATTCTGAATGAGCTGCAGCTGTTAAATGCTCTTTTGGGGGAGTCCAGTCAGAAGACCATTACAATAGTCAAGTCTACTTGAGATAAAAGCATGGATGAGCTTCTCCTGGTCTGCTGGGATATGCAAGTGTTTACTCTGGATAGTAGTAGTCTTCAGATGGTCGAATGCAGTTTTAGTAATTGATTTGATATGACTGTTGAAACTCAGGTCGCAATCTATCAGTACACCAAGGTTTCAGACTTGGTCTTTGGTTTTTAAAGAGGGTTACTCTAGCTATTTACTAATGGCAATCCTCTTTTTCTTTATTTCCAAAAAATTATCTGTTTTGTTGCAGTTTAACTGAAGAAAGTTTTGGCTCATCCAGTTATGTTTTAGACAGTGACACAACACCTCAATTGAACTGTAGTCATCTGGAGACACTGCTAGATATAGCTGTCTATCAGTATAGCTATGATAGTCAACATGAGGGTTCTGAAGAATTTGACCATAGCATAAACAGGCTGAACAGGAAGGGTCCAAGAACTGACCCTTGAGGGGCCCCATAGATCATTTCCATTCAATGAGATTCAAGACTACCAATGATTACAAAATAACTCCATTCCTCCAGGTAGGACCTGAACCATTTGAGGACTGTTCCATTTAGTCTTACCCACGTTTCCAACCCGTTCAGCAGTATATTATGATCTACCGTATCAAAAAACCGCACTGAGATCCAACACGACCAGAATTGACACCTTTCCCGAGTCAGTATTCAACCTTATAACATTTAGAACTTCGATAAGAGCAGATTCTGTACTGTGAAGAGTTTGGAAACCTGATTTAAAATTTTTAATTTTAGTCAATTTAAGTTCAAGAAATTGAGTTGATTAAAAATAACTTTCTCAACAATTTGGTTATGAAATGGAGATTTGTGATGGGTCTATAGCTCGCTAACATGGAAGCGTCCAGTGTTCGATTTTTTAGAAAAGGCTTACTGGCAACTACTTTAAAAGCTTGAGGAAACTCAACTGACCGAAGTGAGCAAATGATTATTTGCTGCAAATCAGCTAGCACAGACTTTGCAAGTTTTGAAAAATTAAGATGGGAATGAATCACGACAGCTCCTTGATGGTTTCAGTTGCTGAACCGTTTTCTCAACATTTTTTTGGTCAAATGTATAAAACAACACGAGATGGGGCCTAACTGTGTGGTCTCCTCGATTCCGTGCTCTCTTGTCTATGTTTTTGTGTTTTTCGTTCATCTTTGGAGACATTACGCGACTCACTTACACAAGGGATGGGCTAAACATTAGGGAGTCCACTCCGGACTTTCTTTCACCAACTTTCACAAATTTGCACAAGTTTTTTCCTCTGAGTTAGGGCAGCCGCGGTCTATGGCGCATGGAGGCGAAGGCGACGCCACAGAGGTAAGCGAGGTGGAGTGCAGGTCAAGCTCCGTAAGAGAGGATTCTGAATGCCGGTCCCGTCGATTCACCTCACAAATCTACGCTCCCTACACAAAGAAATGGACGAGCTCCATCTTCTCACAAAGACCAGTAAAGACTTTGGACGTTCCGCCGCCCTGTGCTTCACGGAGCCATGGCTTCGTGAACGCATCCCAGATGGCGGCGTAATGCTTCTGGGGTTCCAACTACGCCGGGCATACTGCGTCACAGAGTTATCGGAGAAAACAAAAGGCGGCGCGATATGCTTCTATATCAACGACGACATCACAGGGCTAACACATACTGTAGCCTGAACTTGGAGTCGCTGTTTTTGAACTGGAAGCGATTCCACTCGCCGTAGGCGAGTTTGCTTCATTCATATTCGTCTCCTCAAGCTAAAAGGAATGTCGCACTGCTATCTCTCGCTGAACAAGTCAACGAACTTGAAGAAAAGCACCCAGATTCACCCCTCATTATTCTTAGGGACTTTAACAAAGCTAAATTCAACCATGAACTCACTAAATACAAGCAGCACGTTGACTGTCCTACCAGGGAAAACAACAATCTAGACCACTGCTATACCACACTAAATGACGACGCATACCGTGCTATCTCCCGTGCAGCTCTGAGCTCGTCTGATTAATGCTTAATTCACTTAATTCCAACATACAGGAAAAACTTGAATGTGCGAAGCCTGTGGTGAAAACAGTGAGGAAGTGGAGTTATGAAGCAAAGTTTCAACTTCAAGACTGTTTAGACTGCACAGATTGAAGTGTCTTTGAAACTGGCAGCCGAGATGAATATATGGACTGTGTCACATCTTATATCAGATTCTGTGAAGATGTGTGTGTACCAACAGACATTTCCCATGTTCAATAACAACAAGCCTAATTCATGTGCGTTTGAGACGCGGTACGCACCACAAACGAGATCCCTGCATAATACACAGTCACAACATGAGAAAAGATTTACCAAACCATGTGTTTGTCTTCTTGTCTTGCAGACATCATTGAAGATCTTCGTACTAAGCGGCAAGAGCCAGAGCCCCCTCACATTAAAGAGGAAGTGGAGGACGAAGTGGTCCACATAAAAAAGGAAGAGGAACCCATTTTGATGAAAAAAGAGGAGGCAGAAGCACACCCCCACATCAAACAGGAAGAGGAGGAGGATATCGCCAAGTTTCCATCAACTGGTGTTCCTTTAAAGAGTGAAGATGAAGGTCAAGGTGAGGAGAGCAGAGGGACGGAGCCTCCAGGCAGCAGCTCAAGTCAACACATGACAACAGAAGGTGATGGAGACCACTGTGGAGGATCACAAGTTGACGGCCTCTTAGCGCCACTATCAGATAGTGACGACATGATGTCGCACTCTACTCACACTGATGATGGACAGTCTGAAGTTGATATGACATTTCAAACTGACAACAATCGATGGAAATGTTCTCAGTGTGGGAAAACATTTGCTAATAAGAGTAGTTTGAAACAACACAGGAGAACACACACTGGTGAGAAACCTTTTTCCTGCTCACTTTGTGGTCAAAGATTCTCTGTGAAGGGAAGCTTAAAAACACACACAAGATTGCACACTGGTGAGAAACCTTTTTCCTGCTCAATTTGTGGTCAAAGGTTCTCTGTGAAGGGAAGCTTAAAAATACACACAAGATTCCACACCGGTGAGAAACCTTTTTCCTGCTCAGATTGTGGTCAAAGATTCTCTAAAAAGGCAAACTTAGAAATACACACCAGAACACACACTGGAGAGAAACCTTTTTCCTGCTCAGTTTGTGGTAAAAGATTCACGGCGAAGTCAGATTTAAATAAACACGCAAGAACCCACACTGGTGAAAAACCTTATTCCTGCTCAATTTGTGGTCAAAAATTCTCTGAAAAGAGAAGTTTAAAAATACACGCAAGAGGCCACAGTGGTGAGAAACCTTTTTCCTGCTCAGTTTGTGGCCAAAGATGCTCTTATAAGTATCAGGCTAATACACACAAGTGTGCTGGTGAGAATAACAGTGATCAAGAAGCTTTTAGTGAAAATGTACGTTTAATCTAAAATGTAATTGCTACTGACTTACAAAAATCTAAATTCTTGTATTATGGGTACCAACTGTTCTACACTATTCTTGTCCAAATAGGTTCTAAAAGCCCCGTGAGTGTTTAGAATTAACACTGGTGCCAAAATCATTTCAAGGGACTAGTTAAAGGTGAGAACATGGGCACTTATTCCATAGTGCTGGACTCAAAAATGTCTACAGAAACAAAGACCTCCAAAATACACTGTTGTCATTTTAGAATCATTTACTGATAAAATATTTGATTTTCAGGCAGATTTTTGCCCGCCCACATTTTGGACATGTCACAGCCTGACAGATAACGAGCAGGAGCCAATTACATTTCCTCATTGAACCTCTGTTTTCCATGGTGTAATTTTTGCACATTGAAAGTCTGGGTGTATTTTTTTTAGATAATAATGAGTAAAAATAGTGATAGTGAAATTCAAATGCCTCCTTGAGAAAAGATAACGATGTCATCCTACATAAAGTAAATCTTGCAGATTTATTTCCTCATACGTCGGCTCAATTTTGAATTGATGGCACCACAAATGTATAGTATACAGTGGGGCAAAAAAGTATTTAAGTAGGAGAGAGGCCTGTAATTTTCATCATAGGTATACCTCCCCTATGAGAGATAAAATGAGAGTTAAAAAATCTCCAGAAAGTCAGATTGTCTTTTTAAATAATTTATTAGCAAATTATGGTGGAAAATAAATATTTGGTCAATAACAAAAGTTCATCTCAATACCCTTTGTTGGCAATGACAGAGGTCAAACATTTTCTGTAAGTTTTCAAACACTGTTGCTGGTATTTTGGCCCATTCCTCCATGCAGATCTCCCCGAGAGCAGTGATGTTTTGGGGCTGTCGTTTGAACATACTTTTGAACTCCCTCCAAAAGATTTTCTATGGGGTTGAGATCTGGAGACTGGCTAGGCCACTACAGGACTTGGAAATGCTTCTTCCGAAGCCACTCCTTCATTGCCCGGGCGGTGTGTTTAGGATCATTGTCATGCAGAAAGACCCAGCCACGTTTCATCTTCAATGCCATTGCTGGTGGAAGTTGGTTTTCACTCAATACATGGCCACATTAATTTTTTCCTTTACACGGACGGATCAGTTGTCCTGGTCCTTTTACAGAAAAACATGTCTAAAGCATGATGTGTCCACCCCCGTGCTTCACAGTAGGTATGGTGTTCTTTGGATGCAACTCAGCATTCTTTTTCCTCCGAACACGACAAGTTGCGTTTTTACCAAAAAGTTCTATTTTGGTTTCATCTGACCATATGACATTCCCCCAATCCTCTTCTGGATCATCCAAATGCTCTCTAGCAAATGTCAGACGGGCCTGGACATGTACTGGCTTAAGCAGTAGGAGGTTATCAGTGGTCTTGTATGTCTTCCATTTTCAAATAATTGCTCCCACAGTGGATTTCTTCACACAAAGCTGCTTACCTATTGCAGATTCAGTCTTCCCGCCCTGGTTCAGGTCTACAATTTTGTTTCTGGTGTCCTTTGACAGCACTTTGGTCTTGGTCGTAGTGGAGCTTGGAGTGTGACTGTTTCAGGTTGTGGACAGGTGTCTTTTTTACTGATAACGAGTTCAAATAGGTGCCATGAATACAGGTAACAAGTGGAGGACAGAGGAGCCTCTTAAAGAAGTTGTTACAGGTCTGTGAGAGCCAGAAATCTTGCTTGGTTGGCAGTGACCAAATACATATTTTCCACCATAATTTGCCAATAAATTCTTTAAAAAGCTGATTTTTTTTTTCTTCTCCTTTTTCCTCATTTTGTCTCTCATAGGTGAGGTATACCTATGATGAAAATTATAAGCCTCTCATCTTTTTAAGTGGGAGAACTTGCAGAATTGGTGGATGACTAAATACTTTTTTGCCCCACTATATGTGTAAATGTATGTATAGATCACAAAGGCGTTTCTGTAGACGGCATTGTGTGAAAGATGTGGACTTTGGCTGGCTGTCTTAACGTCAGATGACCCATGATGGTATCCTGTCCTGAAACTGCAGCTGATCTGATTTGAGCTTACCTGATCCATAAAATCTAAAATATTGGGCTGATTGTTGTAATATTTTCAGAGGTTGAAGCTGCCATGAGTAGAGATGTCCGTGTAAACTTTGGTGATGATTGTTAACAGTTTTTGGATATTAAGCCACTTTTATTGGGTTCATGCATGAGGCCTGCAAGGATGTGGGACTCGCCCGCCATGTTTGTATAATTTTAATGATGACACCCTCATAAATTTGTGATTTTTCAGCACATTAAATTAGTGATTGAACATAATTTTGGGGTAAAAGGTGTTCATGTGATGCAATGATATAGGACAGCAACAAAAGATATAATACCAACTTGAACAAAGTGGTGTTTGGAAACTCAAGCAAATTGTATTTTTATTTATGTTTTTATTTCCTTAAAAGTTGACTAATTACTGCCACTTGATAGTATGGTACATTCCTTTTCCCACATCAGGTATGCCAGTGCTTTTCAATTTTTGATTTTGGCGATGAAAAAGAGGCATTCGAAAGGGAATTAGTTCTTTACCAATTGCTCCAAAATGTATTGTTATTTGAAATGACGACCAGTTTTATTTTCTTACAAACAAACAATACATAAAATGAACTTGTTTGTGAAATATGGACCTTGAAGACCCATACTTTCTTTGAGCAATGCATGTTTTGTCCGATGTTTTAGTTATGTCAATATCAAATAAGTGAATGATTGATTGAAATAAGACTGTAAAGAAACTTTGACTTTTGGTGGTAAACTGTAATCGTTAATAAAATACACTCCTTTAAACAGCGAGGGTGACTCAATTTTCTTGTATATCAAATCCATTTCCCCGATTAAAAAGAATGGAAATGTCTTTAATCCACTGGAAACCCTCCAAAAACAAAATGCTCGTAACATAAAGCAAAAAAAAAAAAATGGCCCAAGCAACAAGGCCTATGTGGAAAAGCTGCGGTACTGTGGAGTATCACAAGCAGAGATCAGATCGTGATGACATGACATCACACTCCTCACACTGATGAAGATAATGATGATTAAAAAGTCTGTAGGTGATGTAACAAGTCACACTGTGAACAAACGATGGAAATGTTCTCAGTGTCGGAAAACCTTTGCTTGTAAGAGCAAACAACACATGAGAAGACACACTGGTGATAAACCTTTTGCCTGTTCAGTTTGTGGTCAAAGATTCTCTACTAAAGATTGGGCGAAGAAACACAAGTGTGCTGGTGAGAATCGCAGTGATCAAGAAGCTTTCATTGAAAATGTCAATGTTTAATATTAAAAGTAATGACTATCATACAGATTTACAGAAAAAAATCTATATTTGTATATTTTACCTACCAAATTTTTTTTTTCACATTGTCTTTGTGTTTTCTAAAAATCTCCTAACGATAAATGTGGTGCCAAAATCCACAAATTAAGGCATGCCTTGTCCAATAATTTAGTGATGTCCATATAAAGTAAAATGAATGATTGATTGAACTAGACCGAAAAGAAGCATTGACTTTTCGTGGTAAACTGTAAAGTGTGATCCATAATCAAATACATTTCTTCAAAGAGTGAGAGTATCTCAATTTATTTGTATCTCAAATCCATTTTTCCCCATTGAAAAGAACTGAAATGCCTTTAAAGTAGCACTAAGCAGGCCCAAAAAAATGGCATGTAAATTTGACACACCACAGAGAAGAGTAATGTTCACAAGCCTGCCCAATTTGCATGAATAAAACAAATCGCTCAGTATATAAAATCAGGTTTATATATAATATTGAATTATAAGGGCCACCTCTCAGCTCTCCGACGCTGTGGGCGTGTTGAATGGATGCGCCAAAAGGAATCAAACATACTGATGGGGTGATGGCTTGTACGATGTAAAATCACGTTAGGAGGCTCAACTTCAAAATTTAATGGTTATGGTTATAATGGTTACTATGGTCATGGTTGGTTGTTAATGATATGATGACACAGCTGAAAACGGCGCCTGACGACATCAGGACGGTAGGAGGAAGCCCGGGGAGTTCGACAGTCGGCACTGCCCCATTCACTTGCATCAAGTTACCCACGAAGCCATGTTGTCTCTGGTGAAAGTTTCCAAATATATCCGTCATAAAAAGAGCACTGCAGAGTCCGCTGGTGGTGTTGATGTTCAGTTATTGTAATTGGACTTCAGTTCCAAACTATTAAATTCAACTTCAAATTATACTGTTCAGATTCAGTTTTTTAAAGGAATGCTTCTAATTAAAGAATACAAGTTCAAATTATGTTTTTCAAATTCAGTTTTTGAATGCAATTATTCAAGTGTAGAAATTCAATTACAAGTGATTCCAATTCAGTTCCTGCTGGCTCTTATTTCAGCCCAAAAGTCTCCAAAAGGCCTCCGCTGTTCGATTTCAGTACGACTCCTTGGCGACACGGCTAGTCTCCAGGAGTCTCTTAAGAGCCACAAAGACATTTCCACAGCTAGCGGAGACTTACGTCGCCATTAGGTCACCAACTAGTCTCAAGACCAGGGAGATACAGGTCTTGGGATTCCTTTAAGATGAACTCATTGCGATGTGTCAGCCTCTCAACCGCAGCTGGATCATTAGGGTTTGGGGCAATGTGCTTTAGAAGTATGACTGGCATTATCTGCAGTTTGAATAAACTGTTACTATATCAGAATCTGCCTCGTAAATGTTAGATTTGTGTCTCTACATGCAATGATCATTAGAAATGAACTCTTTCACCCAGTTGAAAGCTGGCACCCCGTATGAAAAATCTGCTTGACAAAAAAATTAATAATTTTGGTTCAAAATGTCTGAGTATCATTTTCATTACCAACAGATGGTTCACTTTTGAGGTCATCACTGATTTTGACTAGCTCTCATTGCCTCAAAATCATGTTGAGCTTTTCACCTGTTTCACACTCTACAGTATCCCACCTTTCAAATGACACCTGTTGTGAAAAATCCTTCATTAATTTTCCATTTCGCTTATCCTCACTAGGGTCGCGGGTCTGCTGGAGCCTATCCCAGCTAACTCTGGGCGAGAGGCTGGGTACACCCTGAACTGGTCGCCAGTCAATCGCAGGGCACATATAAACAAACAACCATTCACACTCACATTCATACCTTTGGGCAATTTAGAGTCTTCAACTACCCTACTATGCATGTTTTTGGGATGTGGGAGGTCGCATTTGAAACCGGGTCCTCAGAACTGTGAGGCAGATGTGGTAACCAGTCATCCACTCTGCCGCCAAGAAAAATCAGATTGGCAAGAATTTGAATTAGTTTGGTTCAAAATGTCCCAATATCATTTTCATTGCCAACAGATTGTTCACTTCTGAGTTCATCACTGATTTTGATTGGCAAGATATTTAATGTTCAAACTGATAAACTTTATTGTTTTTAGAAAATACTCCTGAACATGAAATTTTATGGCTGCAACATGTTCCAAAAAAGCTGGGACAGGTGGGTGCCATGATTGGGTGTAAAAGGAGCTTCCCTGAATTGCTCAGTCATTCACAAGCAAAGATGGGGCGAGGTTCACGTCTTTGTGAACAAGTGCGTGAGAAAATAGTCAAACAGTTTAAGGACAATGTTCCTCAACGTACAATTGCAAGGAATTTAGGGATTTCATCATCTATGTTCCATAATAACATCAAAAGGTTCAGAGAATCTGGAGAAATCACTGCATGTAAGCGGCAAGGCCGAAAAGCAACATTGAATGCCCGTGACCTTCGATCCCTCAGGCAGTTCTGCATCAAAAACTGACATCAATGTGTAAAGGATATCACCACATGGGCTCAGGAACACTTCAGAAAACCAATGTCAGTAAATACAGTTCGGCGCTACATCCGGAAGTGCAACTTGAAACTCTACTATACAAAGCAAAGTGGAAAAGTGTTCTGAGTCCACATTTCATATTGTTTTTGGAAATTGTGGCCGTCGTGTCCTCCGGGCCAAAGAGGAAAAGAACCATCCGGACTGTTATGGACGCAAAGTTCAAAAGCCAGCATCTGTGATGTAATGGGGTTGTGTTAGTGCCAATGGCTGGGTAACTTACACATCTGTGAAGGCACCATTAATGCTGAAAGGTACATACAGGTTTTGGAGAAACATATGCTGCCATCCAAGCAACGTCTTTTTCATGGACGCCCCTGCTTATTTCAGCAAGACGATGCCAAACCACATTCTGCACGTGTTACAACAGCGTGGCTTCGTAGTATAAGAGTGTGTAGACTAGACTGGCCTGCATGCAGTCCAGACCTGCCTCCCATTGAAAATGTGTGGCGTATTATGAAGCGTAAAATTCGACAACGGAGACCCCGAACTGTTGAACAGCTCCAGTTGTACATCAAGCAAGAATGGGAAAGAATTTCACCTACAGGGCTTCAACAATTAGTGTCCTCAGTTCCTAAATGTTTATTGAGTGTTGTTAAAAGAAAAGGTGACGTAACACAGTGGTAAACATGACCCTGTCCCAGCTTTTTTGGAACGTGTTGCAGCCATAAAATTCTAAGTTAATGATTATTTGCTAAAAACAATAAAGTTTATCAGTTTGAACATTAAATATCTTGTCTTTGTAGTGTATTCAATGAAATATAGGTTGAACATGATTTACAAATCATTGTATTCTGTTTTTATTTATGTTTAACACAACGTCCTAACTTCATTGGAATTGGGGTTGTACAAAGAAACCACAACGGCAGCTTAAAAAGTCCACTGTGACGCAGTAAAACTGTTCCGGGATACAGATCCTCCTTTCTGCTTGAACTAACAGTCTAACCGGACAACAACAAAATAAATAGATAAATAGTTTTTCTCGAAAGGGGGCATTACACAAAACAGTCACGTTAAGTCATAACTTGTGTAAGTCATTAAGTCATAAGTGTGTTTATTAAGATGAGCATTCGTAGTAATAGTAAGTCCTCCATGCACACAAGCCAAATTTAGTAAGTCATAATGAAATCATGATATTAAATGGAATAATATTTTATTAGTTGTGTTTCAGAAAGGAAGAGCAATGAAGAAGACAGACTGGCTGCTGCACCCACCGCCTTGCAGAACTCCTTCCAGACCTGGGAGGAGAACTGTGGACCACGGTCTAAGACAATGTCCATCGGAATGCCATGAAGTCTGAATAAGTATCCTGAATTCTATTGAGTACGAGGCTACAGAGCTAGAGCCTTGAGTAAGCGTAAGGAGGCATCAGGTGGCCTCCCTGCCCTGAACTGGGTGATCAAAAACTTGAGTTCAGCAGAAAAGGCAGTGAATGACGCGAGTACCGGGGAAGAGCTGAGCCATAACGCGGTTACCCATTTTGCTGCATTTCCGTGTAGGAGGTTAGTTACGTAAGCTACTTTCGATTGTCCGGTGGGGTTGCTTAACGGTTGTAGACTGAATACCAGGGAGCATTTGAGGAGAAATTGACTGCATGCACCTCGGTCCCCGGAGTAGGGCTCGGGCAGAGGAACACGAGGCTCTTTGTACGGGAGGCGGAATGGATTGGAGGCTGCGGGCTCGGAAGGAGTACTTACGGGAGGGGGTCGGTCTGCATTTTGGAAGAAAGGACGGAAACTTGTTGCGTGACAGTGGTTAATGATTCCATGAGTTCCTGGAGACCTTTGTCCTGTCTTCCTATATGGGCACCTTGGAGAGTGAGTGCTTGTCTTAGCGCCTCCGGGGTTGCTGGGTCCATGATGGCCAGAGTATTCTGTCACGACACGAAAGTATCTGTTGTGACTGGACCCAGAAGCAAACAGAGGCAGAGAAGTTTGCGGTGAATGATTTATTGAAGAGGAATTGGGAATTGGGCAGCGCGATGGACGACTGGTTAGCACATCGGCCTCACAGTTCTGAGGACCTGGGTTCAAATCCAGTCTTGCCTGTGTGGAGTTTGCATGTTCTCCTCGTGCCTGCGTGGATTTTCTCTGGGTACTCCAGTTTCCTCCTACATCCCAAAAACATGCATGGTAGGGTAGTTGAAGATGCTAAATGGTCCATAGGTATGAATGTGAGTGTGAATGGTTGTTTATATGTGCCCTGCGATTGGCTGGCGACCAGTTCAAGGTGTACCCCGCCTCTCGCCCAGAGTTAGCTGGGCTAGGCTCCAGCATACCCGCGACCCTTGTGAGGACAAGCGATATGGAAAATGAATGAATTATTTTTTATAGCAGGTGTCATTTGAAAGGTGGGATAGTGTAGAGTGTGAAACAGGTGAAAAACTCAACAAGATTTTGATTTGGTGGCAATGGGAGCCAATCAAAATCAGTGATGACTTCAAAAGTAAACCATCTGTTGGCAATGAAAATGATACTGGAAGAAATTTTGAACCAAAATTATTCCTGTTTTTGTCAATCGGATTTTTCATATGGTGTCTCATTTGAAAGCTGGGTGAGATTCTGATATAGTAAAAGTTTATTCAAACTGCAGATAATGCCAGTCATACTTCTGAACCCAAATGATCCAGCTGCGGTTGGTAGGCTGACACATCCCAATGAGTTCATCTTAAAGGAATCCCAAGACCCGTATCTCACTGGCCTCGAGACTAGTTGGTGACCTAATGGCGACTCAAGTCTCCACTAGCTGAGGAAATGTCTTTGTGACGTCTCTTAGAGTCTCCTGAAGACTAGCCGTGTCGCCAAGGAGTCGTGCTGAAATCGAAGAGCGGAGACCTTTTGGAGACTTTTGGGCTGAAATAAGAACCATAATAACGATTATAACCATAATCATTAATTTTTTAAGTTGAACCTCCTAACGTGATTTTACATGGTGTAAGCTAGCACCCCCTCAGTATGTTTGATTTCTTGTGGCGCATCCATTCGACACGCCCACTGCGTCTGAAAGCTGAGAGGTGGCCCTTATTATTCAAGTTTTGAAACCTGATTTCAGATACTTAGCGATTTGTTTTATTCTTTCAAATTTGGCAGGCTTGTTAACATTACTCTTCTCTATGGTGTGTCACATTTACATGGCTTTTTTTGGGCCTGCTTAGTGCTACTTTAAAGGCATTTCAGTTCTTTTCAATGGGGAAAATGGATTTGAGATATGATGGTCATTACTTTTGATATTAAAGATTGACATTTTCAACGAAAGCTTCTTGATCACTGCGATTCTCACCAGCACACCTGTGTTTCTTAACCCCATTCTTACGAGAATCTCTGACCACAAACTGACAGGTAAAAGGTTTATCACCAGACTGGGTTCTTGTGTGTGTTTTCAAATTTCTCTTCTGAGTGAATCTTTGACCACAATCGGAACAGAAAAAAAGCTTTCTCATGTGTTGTTTGCTCTTACAAACAAAAGTTTTCCAACACTGAGAACATTTCCATCGTTTGTTGTTGGTGTGACATGTCATATCACCTTCGGACTTTTTATCATCATCATCTTCATCAGTGTGCAGAGAGTGTGACGTAATGTCACTATCTGATAGTGGATACTCCACAGTACCCAGCTTTGCAGTTTTACCATTTCGGCCTTGTCGCTTGGGTCATTTTTTTGCTTTAAGTTGCGAGCCTTTTGTTTTTGGAGCGTTTCCAATTGAGTAAAGACATAGCAATTCTTTTTAATGGGGAAAATGGATTTGATAAGACAAGCACATTGAGTCGCCCTCACTGTTAGAAGAAGTGCATTTTATTCAAGAACACATGCAATTTACAGTTCACCACCAAATGTCAAAGTTTCTTTCCAGTCTTATTCACTTCTTTGATATTAACATCGCTAAAACATTGCAATGACAAAATGCATACATTGCTTAAAGGTCCATATTTCACAAACAATATTTCGTTTTATGCATCTTTTGCTGAAGAAAATTAAACTGGCAGTCATCTCCAATAATATCAACACATTTTGTAGCAATTGGGACATAACTAATTCCCTTTCAAACGGCCCTTTTTCATCGCCAAAATCGAAAATTGAAAAGCACTAGCATAGCTGGTGTGGGGGAAGGAATATGTACTATTCTATAAAGTGGCAGTAATTAGTCATATTTTATATATCCTAGCTGTCAGGTGGAATCCCCTCACCTTAAAAATGACAACTTTTCAGAAAATAAAAAATAAAATAAAGCTTGCTTGAGTTTCCAAACACTGCTTTCTTCAAATTGGTATTATAGCTTACAATTGCTGTCATGTATCATTGACATCATCATCACATGAAAAACAGCTAGTACACCAAAATTATGTTCAATCACTAATTTAATGTGCTGATAAATCGCACATTTTTAATTAAAATTATATAAACATGTCGGCCGAGTGCCACATCCTTGCAAGCCTCATGCATGAAACCAAGAAACATGGCTTAATGTCCCAAAACTGTCAACAATCATCACCAAAATTTACGCGGACATCTCTACTAATGGCAGCTTCAACCTCTTAAAATATTACAACGATCAGCCCAATATTTTAGAATTTAGGGATAAGAAAAGATCAAATCAGATCAGCTGCAGTTTCAGGACATTAAGCGACATTAACGGGTTCGGCCTCGTTACGGGAAAACATAGAAAACATAACATAGAAGTTCAATGAGAAAAGGTAATCGGCTGCTGCTCGTGATGTATCGGGCTGTGACAGGCTCATGTCCAAAATATGGTTGGGCCAACATCTGGCTGAAAATCAAATATTTCATCAGTAAATGATTCTAAAATGACGACAGTGTATTTTGGAGGACATTTTTTTCTTGAGACATTTTTGAGTCCAGCACTATGGAGTAAGTACCCATGTTCCCACCTTTAACTAGTCCCTTTAAAGCATTTTGGCACCAGTGCTAATTCTTAACACTTGCGGGGCTTTTAGAAAATATATGGACAAGAAGAAGCGGCACGGTGGCCGACTGGTTAGAGCGTCAGCCTCACAGTTCTGAGGTGCGGGGTTCAATCCCCGTCCCCGCCTGTGTGGAGTTTGCATGTTCTCCCCGTGCCTGCGTGGGTTTTCTCCGGGCACTCCGGTTTCCTCCCACATCCCAAAAACATGCATTAATTGGAGACTCTAAATTGCCCGTAGGCATGACTGTGAGTGCGAATGGTTGTTTGTTTCGATGTGCCCTGCGATTGGCTGGCAACCAGTTCAGGGTGTACCCCGCCTCCTGCCCGATGACAGCTGGGATAGGCTCCAGCACGCCCGCGACCCTAGTGAGGAGAAGCGGCTCAGAAAATGGATGGATGGATGGATGGACAAGAAGAAGATAGATAGATACAATAAAAGCTGGTACACACAATACCAGAATGTATATTTTTGTACATCAGTAATTACTTTTTAGATTAAACATTTACATTTCATAAAAAACATCTTGATCAGTGCTATTCTCACCAGCACACTTGTGTGTCTTAGCCAGATACTTAAAAGAGAATCTCTGACCACAAACTGAGCAGGAAAAAGGTTTCTCACCAGTGTGTGTTCTTGTATGTAATTTTAAGCTTTCCTTCACACAGAATGTTTTACCACAAACTGAGCAAGAAAAAGGTTTCTCACCAGTGTGGATTCTTGTATGTAACTTTAAGCTTTCCTTCACGGAGAATTTTTTATCACAAACTGAGCAGGAAAAAGGTTTCTCACCAGTGTGGGTTCTTGCGTGTAATTTTAAGTTTTCCTTCACAGGGAATTTTTGACCACAAACTGAGCAGGAAAAAGGTTTCTCACCAGTGTGGGTTCTTGTGTGCTTTTTTAAGTTTCCATTTTCAGAGAATCTTTGACCACAAACTGAGCAGGAAAAAGGTTTCTCACCAGTGTGGGTTCTTGTGTGACTTTTTAAGTTTCCCTTCACAGAGAATCTTTGACCACAAACTGAGCAGGCAAAAGGTTTCTCACCAGTGTGTGTTCTTGTGTGGTTTTTTAAAACTGCCTTCTGAGTGAATCTTTGACCACAAACTGTGCAGGAAAAAGGTTTCTCACCAGTGTGTGTTCTTTTGTGTTTTTTTAAGTTTGCCTTTTGAGTGAATCTTTGACCACAAACTGAGCAGGAAAAAGGTTTCTCTCCAGTGTGGGTTCTTGTGTGTTTTTTTAAATCTGTCTTCTGAGTGAATCTTTGACCACAAACTGAGCAGGAAAAAGGTTTCTCACCAGTGTGCATTCTTGTGTGTCTTTTTAAGTGTTCCTTCTTTGAGAATCTTTGGCCACAATCTAAGCATACAAACGGTTTCTCACCTGTGTGTGTTCTTGTGTGGTTTTTTAAGTTTCCCTTCACAGAGAATCTTTGACCACAAACTGAGCAGGAAAAAGGCTTTTCTCCAGTGTGTGTTCTCATGTGTTGTTTCAAAATGCTCTTATTAGCAAAGGCTTTCCCACACGCAGAACATTTCCATCGTTTGTTGTCAGTGTGATATGTCATGTCGCCATTAGACTGTTTATCATCATCATCATCATCACTCTGAGTAGAGTGTGACGTAATGTCGTTCCCATCTGATAGTGGAGCTAAGACTCTGTCTGCTTTTGATCCTCCACAGTGGTCGCCAACACCTTCTGTTGTCATCTGCTCCGCCCTTCTGCTCTCCTCACTTTGACCTTCAGCTTCACTCTTTAAAGGGACACCAGTCGATGGAAACTTGGTGATATCCTTCTCATCTTCCTCTTTGATGTGGTGGACCTCTTCGTCCTCCACTTCCTCTTTAATGTGAGGGGGCAATGCCTCCTGCCTCGCAGTACGAAGAGCTTCAGTGATGTCTGGAAGACACAACAAGACAAACACACATGGTTTGGCAAATCTTTTCTCATGTTGTGACTTTCATGTTTTGTATTATGGTTTAGATTTATATTTAAGGGTGGGACGGTAGTCGACTGGTTAGAGCGTCTGCATCACAGTTCTGAGGACTGGGGTTCAATCCCTGGTCCCGCCTGTGTGGAGTTTGCATGTTCTCCCCATGCCTGCGTGGGTTTTCTCCGGGCACGTCGGTTTCCTCCCACATCCCAAAAACATACATGGTAGGTTAATTGACGACTCTAAATTGCCCGTAGGTGTGAATGTGAGTGCGAATGGTTGTTTGTTTGTATGTGCCCTGCGATTGGCTGGCAACCAGATCGGGGTGTACCCTCCCTCCTGCCCGATGATAGTTGGGATAGGCTCCAGCACGCCCGCGACCCTAGTGAGGAGAAGCGGCTCAGAAAATGGATGGATTTATATTTAATGTGAAAGCCAGATGAGTTTGATAAATTGGAAATAATAAAATTGGCCAGGTCATCAACAATAAAATGTGTAAAATAACAAAGTTCATAATAACAAGTATCAACTACAGCTGCGAGCAGCTATAATTGGGCCCTCGCAACCCGCCCCTGTTGGGGTACTGGCAGTTAGAGCTCTCAGCAGTTTGGGCTATTGGCACCTCAAATTCCACCCGGTTAGACACCACTGCAGTAGGACAAGTGCAAAGGTATGGCCCCATCCATCCATCCATTTTCAATACCGCTTATCCTGGTTAGGGTCACGGGAGCCTATCCCAGCTGACTTCAGGCGAAAGGTGGACTACACCCTCAACTGGTCGCTTTTTCTGTATAGTTTTTTAATCTCACGGTGTCCTCTTGTAAAAATAATTTCAGCAGCAGTGAAGAAAATCTAAAGTTCAAAATAATTTTCCAAAGCCTCACTGCATTCATCATAACATCACCATTTAAAAAGTTATTGAGGGATGCTGCACCTGTTTTTACCCTTTATTCAACATGTGCTTTTATGGAATGTCATATTTTGTAAATATGTAACTATATCACATTGTACAGTTCGCTTTGTTTGTATTTGCTTTTATTTTGCTTTCAATCATCCCCTCTCTGAATAATTCCAAGTGACATAATATTGACAACTTGTTACTTTTTAGTTCAGTTTTGAAGTTTAATTTATTCAAAACCATGTCTTGGCAAGAAAATCGCTATTCTCACATCCAATAATGTAGTGACAGTTGTATTTACTGAATCACACATCCTAAGAAATATCAGCTTTCGTGATATTTTAAGCAAGTTACTTGAGTAGTTTTCCAAACCAACGAAAACATGATACTTCAATGAAATTAATGTGGTTTCTCACATAGATGAATTCTGGATCATTTTACTTGGAGTGAGTTGCTGCAGCAGCCTTGACAGCAAAAAAAAAAAAAAAAAACATTTGTAGAATAAGTCTTGGGGTGCATCTCTATTCTGGCCGATGATTGTTAACCTGACGTGCAAAAAAATATTTTGCTCGATTGATTTACTGTAGTAGTAGCAGTCATGATAGTAGCAATTGAAGTAGTAGTTGTAATCGGAGCGATGGTGGTGATAGAAGTTGTAGTGGTAGTAGTAGTTGTGATATTGGTGGTGGTGTAGTGATTGTGAAACATGTCGGAAGGGTTGTTGTTTAAAAACAAAAATAAATAATAATAATCGACCGTTGAAATGCTTTCTTGAGGCAAGAAGATTATAGCCACTTCCTGCCATATATTCTATTCAAATGGGAATGAAATAATCGGGTATTCAGATACATTTCTGCTGGCGGCATTGGGTCCCTGCAGCCTCCACCGAGTGGCCAGTTGTTGGGGCGCCTCAGTGGGGCCGGCGGACCGCCCTGGGTCCCTCAGTGTGGGACGTGTCCCCTCCACCGGGTGGACCCCTGGGCCCGATCCTGCCCCTCGATTGATTGGGTGGGGTCCTCAGCCTCTGGGACCCTTTCGCTGGGTGTGGGGCCACTCACTTATTGCGACAAATAACAAATAACAGTACCGTCACAAATTTGACGGTACTGAGAATAGAACCCTTAGGGGCAGGGCTAACGTTACGTTAGTATATTGCATTTAAACTCACTTATTTGCGCAACGTTCATCTTGGCTCTTCCACCGCATTGTGTGTGTCTTGCTTGAGAGATGTGTCGCGTCACCGGTGGTCACCTTTCGTATTGGTCTGAAATGCTCCCAAACGTTTGGCATTTTGTCTTCATTTTTTACGTCTTCTCCGAAGTCATCGACACTATCTTCTTTTTTTGTGTGTTTAACAGCAGCTTGCAAACCACCTGCGTTGTCTGCATTTATTTTGCACTCCTTAAATCAAATATGTACAAACCCAATTCCAATGAAGTTGGGACGTTGTGTTAAACATAAATAAAAGCAGAATACAATGGTTTGCAAATCATGTTCGACCTATATTTAATTGAATACTCTACAAAGACAAGACATTTAAAGTTCAAACTGATAAACTTTAGTTTTGAGCAAATAATCATTAATTTAGAATGTTAGAGTCTTCGTAGTGTATTCAATTAAATATCGGGTGAACATGATTTGCAAATCATTGTATTCTGTTTTTATTTGTTTAACAAACGTCCCAACTTCATTGGAGTTGTGTTTGTATGCTCTGCTTCCGCCTTCTTCCCTCGCGTTGATGAGGTAACCACGTTGTGCTCGTCAGTCTGCGCCATTGGGCTTCACAATTTAACTATTTCCTGCCATTAACAGGCAGCTACTGTATATACAGGGGTGCACATAAAAATTTTGCTCAAGTGCCCCCCTCCCCCCAAAGACATCATTGGCAGTTGCGAATGAGATTCTAGGATTTATTACAATTAATTACAGTGCTGCATTTTTAATAGATGCAGCCTATAGCAATATCTTGGAAAGTGTTCTTTAGATGTATTCACAATGTGTAACTTAATTTAGCCCCAAACTAATTAACTCATTCACCGCCAGCCTTCCCAGTTAACATGGATATTTGACTTCTAAAACCGTCAATGGCAGTGAATGTGTTAAATAGATATGACAAAATAAACATGCAAAAGGTTTATTGTCAGAAGGTCCATCCATCCATTTTCTGAACTGCTTATCCTCACTAGCATCACGGGTGTGCTGGCGCCTATCTCAGCTGACTTCGGGCGAGAGGCAGGGTACACCCTGAACTGGTTGACAGCCAATCGCAGGGCACATATAGATAAGCAACCATTCGCACTCACATTCACACCTATGGAGAAGTTAGTGTTTTTGAAATGTGAGAGGAAAGCAGAGTACCCGGAGAAAACTGGTAGGAATGTAATTGGACAAAATGGAAAGTACAATAATTGCTACTTTCAAAATCTTCTCAAGACACTCAAATTGATTCATAATCAAGAATTTATTGACCATTTATGTTCTCAAAGGCAAAGTTTTATGTACAGAAAGAGAATACAGGTCATTTTAAATGTTACCTTTGCAATAAAAAAAAGGTGAACCGGCTTGTTTAATAGTGACACAATTATGATTATTATAGTTTACCTTTGTTCATATTTACAGCTCTTTACAATTGGCATGATTTAAATTAGCATGAGTCTGTTTCCACACTGTGTCAAATTGTGTGACAATTATTATTTTATTTTTTTTACATAAGAGATTTTGCCCTCCTTGTCTCAATATTTTGTATTCCTAAGCTTTTGCTTGGTTTAAGTGCACAAAGTAACTTCTTTCACAGGAGGCACTATTAACTGGAGTAATTAAAGCAATTTTGGAAAGCCTAAGTACTGAATCAAAACCCAGCATACCTAGTTTTCGTGTCACATCAAAATTAATGCAAGAACCCCTTGAGAGTTAATTCCACTATCCAGTTGGCATATTTCATTAGATTTCCAACCTATTTATTGTGATAACGTCAGCAAAATGCCAAATGATGAGCTAAAAGATAATGGCTAAAACTAAAAGTTAATGCATTAGTAACTCGTTTGTGTTCAACTTACTGCACGTTTGCATTTGTCTCCCACTCTCCGAGTGTCTCAGTGTTGTGTCGTTCAACAATGTTTGGAGACAAATCATACTTGTCACTTATTTTCTGGACAAATAAAGGACTAAAACCTGTTTTGTTAATGACCAAATAACTGTTTCTTCCCATTTGAGATCTTTTTGCATGTGCTTTACATTTTATTATTAGTCTTAGTCTGGGCCAGTTCACAGCTAGAACAGGAAATAGCTTGTACATACATACCTGTAGAAATTGACATTTATTTAGACACATTGTATATGATTTCATACCTATATCAAAACAGCGGTTCCTGCGCGCACTCAGGACTTTCATAGATTATAGATTCAGGGCCCACAATTTAAACAATTTCAAGTATTCATTTATTTATTTTTACAGAATTGGGGGCTTTCCAGCTCATAAAACCCAAGAAATCAGGAATTCAGAAAATTAGAATACTGGTAAGTAATCACCGTTTACTTCTCAGTTTTTGAAGAAGAAGAAAAAAAGAACATTAAATCAATCATAATATGGTCCTTTCAAAACGATATGTTCATCTTCAATACCTGGTTGGGATTCCTTTTGCTTGAATCACTGCCTGGATGCGCCGTGGCATTGAGGCAATCCGCCTGTGGCATTGCCAGGGAGTTATGGAAGCCCAGATTTCTTTGATGCTTGCTGTCAGTTCTTCTTTGTTTTTGGGTCTGGTGCCCCTCATGGTAATACCCTATTGATTCTCAATAGGGTTTAGATCCAGAGAGTTGGCTGGCCAGTCAAGCACTGTGATGGCATGGGCATCAAACCAGGTTTTGGTGCTTCTGGCGGTATGGGTCCTGCTGGAAGATGCATAGATCCATACAGAGCCTCAGCAGAAGCAATCATGAAGTCCTCTAAAACATTCTGGTAGACTGTTGCAGTGACCTTGGATTTAAGAAAGCAGAGTTGACCAACACCTGCAGTGGACATTGCACCCCAAATCATGACTAACTGTGGATATTTCACACTGGACCTCAAGCAGCTTAGGTTCTGTTCTTCACCCGTCTTCCTCCAAACCCTTGGACCTTGATTCGCAGATGAAAGGCACACTTTACTTTCATCGGAAAAGAGGACCTTGGGCCAATAGTCCAGTCCTTCGTCTCGTTGGCCCAGTTGAGACGCTTCCTACGTTGGCTCAGGCTCAGAAGTGGCTTGACCCGAGGAACCGACAGTTGTAGCCCATCTCCCGGTTGCGTCTGAATGTGGTGGTTTTTGAAGCTGTGACTCCCGCCTCATTCCACTCTTGCTATATTATTGAATCTTCTCTGTTTGATAATCTGCTAGTCCACTTTTGCTGGTGCATCTTCTCCTACCAGATTTTGTCTTTCCATTGATATACTTGGACACAGCACTCTGTGAACAGCCCGCCTCCTTAACTATGAACTTTTGTGGCTTCCCCATCCTATGGAGGGTATCCATGATGGTCTTCTGGCCAGTTGTCAAGTCTGCAGTCTTCCCCATATTGAACCCAACTGAAGCAATTTAATGACACGTGGGGAAACAAATAAATACTTGAAATGGTTTAAATTGTGGCGGCACGGTGGACGGCTGGTTAGAGTGTCTGCCTCACAGTTCTGAGGACCAGGGTAGGTGTGAATTGTTGTTTTTTTATATGTGCCCTGCGATTGGCTGGCAACCAGTTCAGGGTGTACCCCGCCTCCTGCCCGATGATAGCTTCGATAGGCTCCCGCGACCCTTGTGAGGATAACCGGCTCAGATAATGGATGTGATGGGTTTAAATTGTGGGCCCTGAATCTATAAAAGTTGAACTTTTTGAATGGAATGGAAACTTTTCCATGATATTCAATTCAAGTTGCTACTAATTCAAACTACTGTGCAGCCTTTCAAGACACCTGGCACCTTTCCTCAGAATGGTTAGAAAGATGTAGCCGATTAATAGCACTTGCAGGCCAAGAATTCCATGGATGTCAGCTGGTCCACACGTTGTGTAAACTGCTTTACTCCTATTAGGGTAGGCTAACAGAATTGTTTACTGTTGTTTGATTCAGGGGGGTGGCCGTAGGGTTGCCAGCCCCCTGTCTAGGGCGGCAGCAGCCACCACGTAGCTCCGCCCTGCAGCAGACCCACATCGTTCACATTATTGGATGTTCATCATGTTCTGTTCAATGCATCATCAACAGGGCCCATAAATAAACACAGGAATATAAATAAAACTAGAATGCATGCAACAATGAAACCAACCTGCTCTGCGTAGCACAATTCGAGGTTGCAGATTGAACACGGCGTCTAGTAGTTGACGTTGTGGCTGTTTCTCCTCTTTTGGGCCCCAAAGTTCCTCCTCGTACTCTCCGGTCCTTCTTGCACACATTTTCACACGGCGATCACGACACTTTCCGCTCTACGTTGGAGGGATGAGAAAAAGCAAAGTGCAAATTGGACACGTGAAGCAATGACATCAAGATTAACATTTGGACATTGTGGGTTAAACAGTATGTTAGTTCAAATGCCAAAGCACCAAAGTGGTAGAAACAGTAGAATATGTAATTATGCATGGTAAGAAATGTAAGACAGAAAGAAGACACCTAATTTGTGAAAAATTGTGTGGGAACAGAGACATTATTCTACAAAATGGTTCAGAATCCAGATTAAGATAATGACAACTATTCAGAACATCGTCACAGGATATTATTTCAGCATCTCAGACAAACAAAGTTTATAGAATTCAGTTGTCGGAGTTTTTTCTTTTCTTTCACATTTAAGTGTTAGTATTCGATCTTGTGATCTCCACTCCTTTACTTGTAGGTGGCGGAGGGGGGGGGGGGGGGACACTTTACCTCACGCTTGATCTCTGCTGAGCGAAGTGTTGATCACAAACGCGTCTCTTTGTTAGCAAGCTATGCTAAACTACGCTAAGATAAACTCGGCCGAGAAGCTTCAAGGTGCGCCGAGACGACTCCAAGCGGACACGAAGATTGCACGAATGATGTTTTCGTCCAGTAATGTAGTGATCAGGGGCGTCTCGCGTCGAGGATTCGCAACATTCGGTCCAAATTCAGGAAGATTTGCTGAAGCACGATCGCCCCTCCTCCCGCATCGCCAGAAGGGAAAGGAGCTGTATTACCCATAATCCTTTAGGGTAGAGATATTTAAAGCGACAGGCCACCGACTCGATCTTAAAATCCATCCGTCCATTTTCTGTCCCGCTTTGAACTCACAAGGGTTTTCAAATAATTCTATGAAATAATCTCTGTTATAACGCAACCAGTCAACTTCTGAGAGAAAGTAAACTATCCCAGGATTGCAAACAGCAAGCGAATCTTGAGATGCATTAAAAATTTAAGTTTATTTAAAATCTGCATACATGACTGCAAGTATGTCTTTTTTCCCAAAAATATATTTTAAAAAACAATTGCATTAGTTTCGCAAGACCAGTCCAGATCTGTGGGCAACCGATTTGTTATTGTATTTCCAAATAAAAGTCCCCTGAAATCTGCATATTTCGCTGTCATTACCCCTGATTTCAAAAAAATCCTTTCCTTATCACAACACCAGTCCAGTTCTGGGCGACACCACATCACGCCAGGTCTCCACCAAAAGAAGTCCCATCCAAATCTGATGTTGCATTTCAAAATAAAATAAAAGTCCCCTGAATTCTGCATATTTCGCTGGCACTACCACTGATTTTAAAAAATCGAGACAATCGAGTTTGATGGAAAGATGCTCCAGGGAGTTTGGCTCATCCCCGGAGGCCAGCTCGTCTTTAAGCTACTCCTTTAGGGCCCCCCCAAAAACTTCCTGTAGCGCCTCCTCATTGGGATCTGTCTCCGCTGGGTCCATGACTTGGCCAGACTATGCTGTCAGGACTCAGGTTGCGAGTTGGACCCAGATGCAGAGACGGGAGAGAGAGAGCAGTTCGTTAACGAATGCTATCTTCGGAAGACAATAAGGTAAATAAATAAATAAATAAATCCAATAATTCTCCGCGCAGGAAAATTATTATTATCATTTTTTTTTTTACACCTGTAGCGTATATGGATTTGGGATGAAACGTAATTTATTTAAGAAATAAATTCGTCTAAGGTGAACACCTGCGTTCACTTCCAGGTTAGTCCGATTTACGTTTTTAACGTTAAAATCTGACTATTTTATCTCGTGAAGGGGCACCACGTCTCTTTTTAGATGTGTAAAAAAAAAAAAAGTGATGAAAAAAACCTGTCTCATAATCTGAAGGTACAGGAATTAAATAGGAGTTCTAGATCCCAGGTCTCTTGTCGTATCCAAACACACAAACGATACAGGTAGTGGGTTTTATATAAAATTAAATAAAATCTAACAGGGGAATCAACATGGGGAACAATGCAGAGAAAAGCAAAACAAAGAACAGACGAACATTGGTAAAGGAGGCTGAACTCGTGATGTGAGGCTGGAATGAGCATGCGCTGTGCCAGTGCGAGAGTTGTGCATCTCTTACTGTTATTTATTTGACCCAATTATGCACTAAGTTGTATTTAGTAACAGCATGTTGGACTTAACGTTGCGTAGACCAATTCAGGCAGCCGGGTCGACCTTTCAAGTGGTGGACAAGAAGCGCTCACGAGGGATGGTTTGAAGAAGTTGAAAAAAAACAGAGAGAGAGAGAGAGCGAGAGCCAGAGCGCAGGACAAAGGAGCTTCAGCCTTTTATGCACCTCAGAGAGTGAGGCTGGCCCCCTTTGACCAAACGGAAGGCGGACTTTAGAATCACATTTCACTTTAGGATGATTTGTGGTTTAAAACCAGTAGAATAAAATACTTTTCCAGCTCAGCTTCTCGCCTGCTATCAGCCAATGGATTTTCAGCTTCCTGACAGGCAGGACACAGCAGGTGTCCACCACCAGCACCGGGGCGCCCCAAGGTTGTGTCCTCTCTCGACTGCTCTTCTCTCTCTACAGGAACGACTGCACCTCAACACATCCGGCTGTCAAACTCCTGAAGTTTGCAGATGACATCACAGTCATCGGCCTCATCAAGGACGGTGACGAGTCTGCGTATCGACAGGAAGTGGAGCGGCTGGAGCTGTGGTGCGGTCGATACAACCTGGAACCGAACACGCTCAAGACTGTGGAGATGATGGTGGACTTCAGCAGGCATCCGTCGCCATAGCTGCCTCTCAAGCTGTCCAACTGCCGAGTGTCAACCATCGAGACCTTCAAGTTCCTGGGAATTACAGTCTCTCAGGACCTAAAGTGGGAGATCAACATCAACTCCATTCTCAAAAAGGCCCAGCAGAGGATGTACTTCCTGCAGCTTCTGAGGAAGCACAGCCTGCCACTACTACAAAAAAGGACAAACTCTGACTGCAACGGACAATCAAAACTGCTGAATAGATTGTCGGTACCCCCCTACCGACCTTAATAGTACCTATGCCCAGGAAGCCCAATAGAAGACGTGTGTAGTCATGTGACTTTCTTGTGTTGTTTGATTGGTGATCTAGACTTAAACGTCGCTAGCGCTTAAATTGGATTGGCGCAAATGCCCCCCCCCCCGATGCGAAAGTCGAAGTCGTAGTCTCACGCACGAAATAGTTGATAAATAAGCAATAATTGATCAATAAAAGTAGCGAGCAACATTTAGATCATTGTAACGGAGTAAAAGTACCATTACTTCTTTCCAGCAGTAGTGGCTCAAGTGTTTTTTTCTGGTCTCGTCAACTTCTGTGACTTGTCCTGGCGAAACCTCAGGCCCATGCGCTCGCGTATTCGTCCGCCGCGGAGTAATATTCAGAAATTACACCTGTGTGTGGATGGTGGATGTGTGCGGTGATGTAACTGCCAGCGTTCAAGGAGTACGAAACAGCCTATAACGTCAGCGACGGCGACCCCCCCCCCACTCCAGGAAAAACTCATCGGATCTATACAATTCACGTAAATGGCCTATTTTGAAATTTCGCGGAAAGGCGACTGATTTGCACATATGACCCTGGTCAAGAAGGCCCGCCAACGCCTCTTCTGCCTGACCAGACTGAAGGAGGCCCATCTGTCCCCTCAGATATTGGTGAACTTCAACCGCTGCACCACCGAGAGCAATCACCAACTGCATCTCGGTGTGGCAGCTCCACTTCCCTCAACTGGCCATGGTAACATTATCCAAGACAGTGCTTTCAGTGGAGCCGACCGTCTCAGGGGAGCAGCGGGTTGAGGCCGTCTAAGAGCCAAAGTCAGCCAAGTACAGCGCTACCTTGACTTACCAGCGCCCCAGCTGAGTAGTTTTTCCACTTATACCTTGTCCCTTGAGAGATTTTTTGCTTTTAAGTTGCAAACATTTTGTTTTTGGCTTCCAATGGTAAAGGTATTTCAATTATATTCAATGGGAAAATTGATTTGATATACAAGCAAATTGAGTCACTCACTGTTTGTTTGTTGGTGTATTTTATTAAGGATCACAAATACACTTTACAGTTTACCACCAAAGGTCCAAGTTTCTTTACAGTCTCGTTCAATCAATCTTCACTTATTTGATATCGACATCACTAAAACATTGGCCAAAATTCATGCATTGCTCGGGGGATGTATGGCTCTTAATTGTCCATATTTCACTGTATTTTATACTAAAATTAAATTAAACTCACCTTGCAAGCCTCATGCATGAACCCAAGAAACGTGGTTTCATGCCCCAAAACCGTCAACAATCATCACCAAAATTTATGCGGACATCTTTACTCGTGGCAGCTTCAACCTTTAATGGAACATGTAGCGACATAACACATTTGGCAGGGAGAGCCTCGTCATGGGTCACCCGATGTTCTGACAGCCAGCCAAAGTGTATGTCCTTCACAGAATGCCACCTACAGAAACGCCTTTGTGATCTATAAGAACTCTACTGGGACATCTTCAAGACATTTTTGGTGCACACAATTCAAAAGTGAGCTGACAAATGAGGAAATGAATCTGCAAGAATTCTTGTGGGACGACGTGGCTGTCTTCTTTCCTCAAGGTGGCATTCTAACGGTCGATTTAAAAAAAATAAATTAAAAAAAAGCCTTCAAACATATTTCCTGTTCACTATTTTAACTTATTATTGTTATAAACATACAGAATTTCAATATGGGCCAAAATGATACCACAGAACACAGAGAAGTTCAGTTAGGAAAGGTAATCGGCTCCTGTTTGCTACGTGTCAGGCTGTGACGGGCTGACCATCCAAAATGTGGGAGGGACAAAATCTGGCTGAAAATATATATATTTAATCGTAAAACGAGGCTAAAATTACAACTGAGTCTATTTTGTAGGGCTTCTTTACAGCAGACATCATTTGTAAGTCCAGAACTAGGGAATAAGTGCCTATGGTCTCACCAGTAACTAGTCCCTTTAAAGTATTTTGGCACCAGTGCTAAATCTCAACACTTCCCCACAGCAGGTTTTTAGAAAATATATGGACAAGATGGATGAAATAAAAGATGGGGACACAGAATACAGGAATGTAGATTTTTATAAGTCAGTAACAGAGTAATTACTTTTGATGTTCAACATTTACATTTTCAGGAAAGCGTCTTGATCCCTGCTATTCTCATCAGCACACTTATGTGTCTTATCCCGAACCTTACGAGGGAATCGTTGACCACAAACTGAGCAGGAAAAAGGTTTCTCTCCGATGTGTATTCTTGTGTGTATTTTTAAGTTTCCCTTTGGAGAGAATCTTTGGACACAATTTTTCTCACCAGTTTGCGCTCTTGTGTGCATTTTTAATTGTCCCTTATATTAGAATATTTCATCCCAGTCTGAGCAGGAATAAGGTTTCCCTCCGGTGTGCATTCTTGTGTGTATTTTTAAGTCTCCCTTCTCAGAGAATCTTTGGCCACAATCTAAGCACAAAAATGGTTCCTCTCCAGTGTGCGTTCTTGTGTGTATTTTTAAATTTCCCTTCATAGTAAATCTTTTACTGCAAACTGAGCAGGAAAAAGGTTTCTCACCAGTGTGGATTCTTGTGTGTAATTTTAAGGTTCCCTTACGAGTAAATGTTTTACTGCAAACTGGGCAGGAAAAAGGTTTCTCGCCATTGTGAGTTCTTGTGTGTTTTTTTAAACATTGCTTATCAGCAAATCTTTTACTGCAAACTGAGCAGGAAAACGGTTTCTCGCCAGTGTGGGTTCTTGTGTGTATTTTTAAATATCCCTTCTGAATAAATGTTTTACTACAAACTGAGCAGGAAAAAGGTTTCTCACCAGTGTGGGTTCTTGTGTGCAGTTTTAACTGTCCCTGATCAGAGAATCTTTGACCACAAACCGAGCAGGAAAAAGATTTATGTCCAGTGTGGGTTCCTGTGTGCATTTTTAATTGTCCCTGATCAGTGTATGTTTGACCACAAACTGAGCAGGAAAAAGGTTGCTCTCCAGTGTGGGTTCTTGTGTGTCTTTTTAAATTTCCCTTCTGAATGAATCTTTTACCGCAAACTGAGCAGGAAAAAGGTTTCTCTCCAGTGTGGGTTCTTGTGTGTCTTTTTAAATTTCCCTTCTGAATGAATCTTTTACTGCAAACTGAACAGGAAAAAGGTTTCCCACCAGTGTGGGTTCTTGTGTGTATTTTTAAATGTCCCTTAGAAGAGAATATATAACCACAGTCTGAGCAGGAAAAAAGTTTCCCACCAGTGTGCCTTCTTGTGTGTATTTTTAAGTGTTCCTTTTTAGAGAATCTTTGGCCACAATCTGAGCAGGAAAAAGATTTTTCACCAGTGTGTGTTCTCATGTGTCGTTTCAAATTGCCCTTATCAGAAAACGTTTTCCCACACTGAGAACATCTCCATTGTTTGTTGTCAGTGTGACATGGCATATCACCTTCAGACTGTTTATTATCATCATTTATGTGAGGAGAGTGTGACGTTGCGTTGTCACTATCTGATAATGGAGCTAAGAGCCCGTCTGCTTGTGAGCCTCCATAGTGTTCTCCATCACCTTCTGTTGTCAAGTGTTGACTTGAGCTGCTGCTTGGAGGCTCCGCCCCTCTGCTCTCCACACTTTGACCTTCATCTTCACTCTTCAAAGGGAGACTAGTCAATGGAAACTTGGTGATATCCTCCTCCTCCTCTTCCTGTTTGATGTGAGGGCGCTCGTCTTCCTCCTCTTTTTTAATGGAAACGGACTCCAATTTATCTGCCTCTTTGATATGGGGGCCCTCTTTATTCTCCACCTCCTCTTTAATGTGAGGGGCCTCTGGCTCCTGCTGCTCAGGACAAAGATCCCCACTGATGTCTGCAGGACACGAAGAAAAAAGTCGCATGGTTTGGTGAAGTCAGTCACAAGGGAATGGTGACCCGCAACCGTCACGCCTACACAAGCCAACCAGCTCCCCAAAGGATGTGCAAATGTATGTGGGCCATTTAAAATCCGCAGGGGAAAGGCATGGCAGGCCAGAGAGCAGCCAGAAGTGCCGGAACACCTGGCCAAGTGTCCTCCCCAGACTGACACTGCCCTCCCCCCTCTGACGGGTGTTTGATGCATTAAAACTGGAGGAACAGCAGGCCAAAGGGGGGCGACCAGACCGGAGACCAGCACAGATGTGCCAGGACTGGGCCCGGCCTATACTCGCTATGACAAGATTTTGCCGGTGGTTAGTGTTGATAGCTTGTTTATCTTTCCAGTTTAACAATATTGTATTTTTAGCAATTGCTAGAATTACAGGTATTGGTTGACCATGTTTATTTGGAAGCTCTATACCTTCTAAATCACCCAATAGACAAAGATTAGGAAAAATTGGAATCCTACAGTTCAAAACTGAAGAGAGTTTCTGTATAACTAGAGACCACAAGTGCTGTACAGGTGTACAATGCCAAAGAGTGGGTAAATAAGTGTCTGGAGTGTTTTCAGTACAAAGAGTGCATTTGTTCGATTTTGAATAGCCCATTTTATACATACTCCATCCATCCATCCATTTTCTACCGCTTATCCAAGGTCGGGTTGCGAGGGCAGTAGCTTTAGCAGGGACGCCCAGAGTTCTCTCTCCCCAGCTACTTCATTGAGCCCTACCGGGGGGATCCCGAGGCGTTCCCAGGCCAGCCGAAGGATGTAGTCTCTCCAGCGTGTCCTGGGTCGTCCCCGAGGTCTTCTCCCGGTGGGACGTGCCCGGAACACCTCAGCAGGGAGGCGTCCGGGAGGCATCCGAATCAGATGCCCCAGCCATGCTCCTCTCGGTGTGGAGGAGCAGCGGCTGTACTCTGAGATCCTCCCGGATGACCGAGCTTCTCACCCTATCTCTAAGGGAGAGCCCGGACACCCTGCGGAGGAAACTCATTTCGGCCGCTTGTATCTGGGATCTTGTTCTTTCGGTCACGACCCACAGCTCGTGACCATGGGTGAGGGTAGGAATGTAGATTGACCGGTAAATCCAGAGCTTCGCTTTTTGGCTTAGCTCTTTCTTTACCACAACAGATTGATACAAAGTCCGCATCACTGCTGACGCTGCACCGATCCGCCTGTCGATCTCCCGTTCCATTCTTCCCTCACTCGTGAACAAGACCCCAAGATACTTGAACTCCTCCACTTGGGGCAGGACCTCATCCCCGACCTGGAGAGGGCACGCCACCCTTTATGCATACTATATTGCGTAACGTGTGATCTATGGAGTACTTTGAATTGGATTAGCTGTAAATTACTGTTTTTAGTCATTGAGAATGTATTTGTGCAGATTTCTGTCCTTTTAGTTCGCGGGCAGTGATGCCGGAAACGCGTTACAAAGTTAGAATGTCACGCCTTACTCCAAAATGTCACCATTTTGAGTGACGAGCACAGTAACATTACTTTTCCTGGGTGAATAGTCAGACTACAGTTACTTCTTCAAAACAACAATACAGGAAGTCCCCGATTTACGAACGAGTTTCCTTCCTACGCTGGCGACGTAACACGAATTTCCACGTAACTCGGATTTCACCGTTAAAGTCAAAATTTACGGCGAAATACTTCTGTTACGGGTATTGTCCCACGCGATTGTGACAGCAAGCGTGTGGGCGTGTGCGTCGATATGTGAGTGGGACGAGACTGCGGAGGCGTCGTCCGGGGGGGACTGTGAAGGAGGAAGGAGTGCGCGCCGGTACGAGTGTACAGTGGCAAGTGTAGTGACGGCGACCGAGGAAGAGTAGCGATTAGCGGAGGACCCGTTGACGTTGAATGTGCAGAGGCGCTAATCAAGCCATTAAAGCAGCAAATCGGTGCTTAATGACTTTGTTGTTGCCGCCACCCAGCTCAGGTGTGCAACGAGAGAAGGGAGTTAACCCCTGCATCTCCCGACCGCGGTCAGGTGACCGTAGCAGGAAAGGTTAACACTTCGTATAAAGAAACAAAAATACATGAAAATAAAAAAATAGGATGCTGTACTTACCATTACTACTGAGCGTGTGAAAAAAAGGAGGGCGAAAAATGCAAAGATACTCCCGGCGCACAAACACAGACAAGCACTATGCACTAGCTAAGCAGAAACACTATGGTGCTGGGGACAAAATGGCAGACGAGGTACGGGCGTCGTAAAGTCGAAACATCGTAGGTCGAGTCCGTCGTAACCAATATTTCAAAAGTACTAATTTATGGCTGGTGAATCGTACAAAGAGCAGTCCAGCTGTTCCAAAATATTATACAGATCACGCAGACAGCTCATTATTCAATAAACACAGCTAAGTTATTGGGAGGTGATTGTTTATTATACAATGTACAGTGACGGTACAGTGCCATAAAAGTGCAAAGATATCCACGTTTTCACTGTCGCCACACTATTTCGGTTATTTTACTGCATCAAAATTACAATGGTGGGAGCAAAGGTGTGTATGCTCAATATACACGGACACACAAACGCACGCACACACAATTGCCTTCATGGACCACAATCGGCATCTATCTATCTATCAGTTAAGAGTCTTTAGAGAAGTGTACTGAGAATGGTGTGCTTGTTTACATGGTAATGCACTTATTGTATTTGGCATGTCATGTCTGCACTAAGTTCCTCATTTAATGTGGCTTCAACTACACTAATATTTAAGTGATTGGTTCATGTTGATGACATCATTCTGTAACTTATGTGGCGTATATTACCGAGTAATGGGTTCGGTTAAGCTAATGCTTTTTTTTTGTACTGTGGATAAGTGATATTCCTGCCACTTGGCAGCTGCTGAATGTAGTAAAAAAAAAGAAGAACGTTAATATCGCCACTTATTTTTATTTTGTTTTTATAAATGACTGTAGTTCCAATACATTGTGGATCTTGGGTAAAAAAAAGTGTGTGTTTGACGTACTTACGATAGCTGATCCTATATTTTTTGTAAGTAAGAAAGATCTGAGGAGTTTCTAAATTTGTTCGGAGAATATGGAGAAAAACAATTGTGCATCAAATGTACATATGCATGATTTGAGCACAAATCTGCATGTGCACGGCGAATGAACGAGGCCCAGTGAGAGGAAATGTGAATATTTACTCTGCAAGTCGAATTAAAATGGTATGAAACAGGCTAAAAAAATGGCATGTAAATTCGACACACCACAGAGAAGAAGAGGAATGTTAACAAGCCTGCCAAATTTGAATGAAAAAAAAAAATTAAAAAATTAAAAATAAAAAAAAAATCGCAAAGTATATAAAATCAGGTTTCAAAACTTTTTTTTTTTGTTTGTCATATTTGGCTGTTAGGTCAAGCAGAATTGAGGATCTATTTCCCTTTTTTCTGCCGGAACAGTTTTACTGTATCACAGTGGAGTTTTTAAGCTGCTGCTGTGGTTTCTTCGTATTATAATTGTATTCATTAAGAATCAGAGTCAATCAGTCGAAGAGAACAGTTTCTTGGCGAGTGAGAGATGCCAGCCAGTCCCCCGCCCAGCAAGAGCGCTGCCAGGTACTGCTGCCTAACAGCCAAATCCCCCCCCCACCCAAGAGCCACAGTCCCCCAGAGATGGGTATGTGGTGCATTAAAAGACACATAGGGATGAGTGTGTGTGATGCATTAAAAGTATACGCCCCAGCCCCGTGACGTAACGGGGTTGTGTTTTAGTGCCGCCCACAAAATCAGGAGAATTCAAATGGTGAAAAAAAGCTATGTCAAGAATCATGCACAATATTGTTATCCATCTTCGCATATGTTTTCAGCACTTATCTTCAAACATATTTATGCATTTAGAAACAAAACACGGATTTCTGCTTAGAGCCCCTTTAATAAATCATGTGCTGGCGCCCCTCAAATGATCAGTTTGGGGTCACTAGTGTTGAGCACATCCACACACAGTTTAGAGGTTGGCTGTTCGAATCCGAGCTATGGCGGAGTTTCTGGAGCGTTCTGCCCGTGGTTGAGTGGCTTTTCTCCGGCCACATTGAAAAACATGCAGTTTGGTCAAATCAAGACTCTAGAGTCTAAACTGTCCTTGGCTGTGTTTGTCATGTGCCCTGCAATTGGCTGGCGAAAACTAGGGTTTACTCCACTTCTCTTGCCACAAATCAGCTGGGAAAAGTTGCGGCACACCCGTGACCCAAATAAGGAAAGTTCCCTAAAATCAGGCTTCATTTAGGAGACGCTATTACATATAGTGAAGATTCCATTTAAATAGAAACACGGGAATATTGAACAATAAATTAGTAACTCAACAAGTGAGAGTAAGAAGAGTCCAAACCTGCTCTGTATAATACAACACGAGGCTGCTTGCGAACAGCGTCCAGCAGTTGACATTGTCGCTCGTTCTCTTCATTCATTTCAAAAAGTTCCTTCTTGTACTTTGCTGTCGTCCTTGCACACATTTTCACGCGATAGTCACAACACTTTGCGATGTGTTGCGAACAAACGCGTCGCTTCGTTAGCGGCTAGCGAGTGAAGCTAACGGGGTTCAAGCTTGCTAAGCGTCAACTTGCACCACCAAGACGAGTTTATCCAGACAGAGATTTAAGATTTAAATGATAGTTTGGTGTTGGTTGTATAATTTTAAGGGCACGAATATCGAGGTAACTCGCACTTTTCGCAGAAGACAAATGAGACGCACACCATCGGGTTACTTTGACCGGAACACCTCATTAAGCGAACATTTCCTGTCGTCTCCTTCATCTTAAGAGCATTAATGACTTCATCCAAATTAAATATTGTTATAGACCAACATTTAGTCTTTTGAAGTAGTGATGGACGAACGATGTGGAGGTTTCAATCCGTTACTACTAATTCGGGAAGAATTAATTAGTGGAGCGCATTCGATGACTCAAACAAAAAGTGCACGGAAGTAGATCTACTGTGGCGGAAGTTGCTGCCAACGAAGGAAGCGCAAGTTTATGGTAAAAGATACTAGACAAAAACTAAATAAAAGGACGTGCGGGAGTGAGAAAAACGAAACTCGGGCAATTCAAATTGGTTGGAGGCGATGATTGTTTGCGTTTGCATGACGACACTCACAGTTATGGATCGTTAGCTGGACACGCCCGTTTTGAGCTCTGTGCCGACGGTGACGCTAAGCTAGGGAGGGCAAAGTCCTCTGCGCATTCAAAGTGTGTGGACGGCAAGAAAACTAAAAGACCAAGGATGCCGGTACATTGTGCTGCATACGATTGAATAAAACGCCGCAAATTTACGACAATGGAACTGGGAGTACCTTTCATATGTTAAAATATTGTTTTTGCTTTAAAAAAAATTATTGTGTATTGATAGCAAACGCTTTGGCGTTGACAAAACCCTAATTTACTCCCAGTGGGCCTGGCAGTGCCTTGCATAGCAGCAGTCGCCCATTGGTTTATGAATATGTGTGTGAATGTGAGGCTTTGTAAAGCGCTTTGGGCACTGTGATGGTGTAGATAAAGCGCTATATAAGTGCAGTCCGTTTACCGTTTATTTTGCCCAAGATATCAAATAAACAATTTTTTTTAAATGCATCTCAAGGTTCAATCATATTAACCTTGCTGGTTGCATTCCTTGACTGAAGAGCACTGATGTCCGTATTATTGGGAAGCTTTTATTTTGAAGGTGGCTTTCGCCTATTACCGTAATGCCTAGTATGAACAAAATTAGGGGCGGCTAGCTTGACTGCTACTTTACGAGTGGTGGCTGGCTTGACCGCAGACGTCGAGTCCGCAATCGCACGCGTTTCCATGTGCTGCATAAAAAAACAAACAAAAAACCATCCTGAATTTGCACCGAAAGTGCTGAATCCTGGTCACAGTAAGTCCATCAATAACATTACTAGACTAAAACATCTTTCGTTCAATCTTGGTGTCTGGTTGAAGCCACGTTGACTTCTCGGCTTAGCTAGCTTAGTTTAGCATGCTAACAAAGAAACGCGTGTGTGGTCAACACTTCGCTAAATAGAGCACAAGCGTGAGGTAAATTGTTATTTTTCCGCCACCTCCAAGTAAGGAGTGTGGACCAGAATAGCTGATACTAACGCTTAAATGTGGAAAAAGCTGCGAGGCCACAACTAGCGTCTCTCCATCAGCTTTGTTCGCCTGAGATTCTGAAATAATATCCCGAAACACGAAGAGTCCCCTCCAAAAGTATTGGAACGGCAAGGTCAAATCCTTTGTTGAAACTGAAGAAATTTGGGTTTCAAATCAAAAGATGAATGAGACAAAAGTTTCAAATTCCAGCTTTTACTTTTCATGTTTTTTTTTTACATCTAGATGCGTGAAACAACACAGGACATTGCAGCTTTTGTTTGGAGCGAGCAAAAGTATTGGAACATCCATCCATTTTCAACAGCGCTTATCCTGGTTAGGGTCGCGGGGCGCTGGAGCCCATCCCAGCTGACTTCGGGCGAAAGGCGGACTACACCCTGAACTGGTCGGCAGTCAGTCGCAGGGCACATATGTTCACACCGTCATTGAGTGGGAACTAAACCCACCTTGCCCGCACCAAAGTCAGGCGAGTGGAGCACTTGAAATGCTTTTCCAGGCGTTTACAGCAGCCTCTTTCAGTTCTTGTTTGTTTCTGGGGGGTTCTCCTTTCAATCTCCTCTTCAGGTGGTAATATACATGCTCTATTGGGGTAAGGTCCGGTGATTGACTTGGCCAGTCTAAGATCTTCCACTTTTCCCCCCTTTTTCTTTTTTCTTTTGATAGTGTGTTTTGTGTCATGCTCTTGTTGCATGATGAAGCTTCTCCCGATAAGTTGGGATGCATTTTTCTGTAACTTGCCAGACAAAATGGTTTTGTAGACTTCAGAATTAATTCTGCTGCTACCATCATGAGTTACATAGTTACAGTCAATAAAGACTAATAAGCCAGTTCCAAAAGCAGCCATGCAAACCCTAGCCATGACATTACCTCCACCATGCTTCACAGATGGGTTTGTGTGTTTTGGATCTTAAGCAGGTCCTTTCTTTCTCCATACTTTGGCCTTTCCATCATTTTGGTAGAGGTTGATCTTGGTCTCATCAGTTCATAAAACTTTGTTCCAAAACGTTTGTGGCTCATCTCTATACTTCTTTGCAAAATCCAATCTGGCCATCTGATTCTTTTTGCTGATGAGTGGTTTGAATCTTGTGGTATGGCCTGGATACTTTTTCTCTCGAAGTCTTCTTCGAACAGTGGATTGTGATGCCTTCACCCCTGCCCTGAGAAGTTGGCAGTGATGTCACTGACTCTTGCCTTTAGGTGTTTCTTCACAGCTCTCATTATGTTTCTGTCATCAACTGCTGTTGATACCCTTGGCCAACCTGTTCGATGTCTGTTGCTCAGTACACCGGTAGTTTCTTTCTTTTTCAGGACATTTCAAATTTTTGTATTTTGGCTATGCCCAATGTGTTTTGCAATAGCTCTGCTCAGTTTTCCCTCTTCTCTCAGCTTCAAAATGCTTTGCTTTTCTCCCATGGACAGCGCTCTTGTCTTCATGTTACCTCAACAGCAAATGCAGTTTTCGCAGGTGAAATCCCAAGCCAAACGCAAAGCACTATCTCATGTTTAAGCAATCAATCTAAAAGACAACACCTGAGCAAATAGAAACATCAATCAGTCACACGCTCCAATACTTTTGTTCACTTGGAAAATGGGTGAGTTCAAACAAAAGGCGCTCTGTCCTGTGTTGTTTAACACTTCTGGATGTAAATACCATGAAATAAAAGCTGGAATTCTGAATTTCTGTCCTATATTCATCTTTTGATCTGAAACTCAAATGTCTTCAGCATTAGGGTTGGGCATCGTTTGAATTTGAGCAGTTCCAGTTCCTTATTTCGATTCCGGTTCCAAACGATTCTCGATTCCGATTCTTTTAGGGGGGATAGGTCAAAAAAGTTTGTGTGGTTTAAACAAAGGGTGTCCAGAGTATGAGCATCCATTTTCTTAGCAGCCCGCAGCATATACTAAAATTAACATTTGACTCGAGGTTCTTTATAACCAGTATCAATATCAAACTTATGACCTAAAGGCAATGTGTGTGGAACCCTATTGACTTCATGGTCATTAATTAACGTTTCATCTAAAAGTTAAATATAGCATTGTCAAAATAGTTATTTGTGACTGTTTTATCACATCAAATAATTTATATGTACAAGTTTTAACTTTACTTTCTGTTTTAAGGTTATAGCCTTTTTATTTTGAAGGGTACGCACCGGAACTCAGCATTTTGGCACAAAAAGTAACTCCGCACGGCACCAGAGATTTTTTTTAATGGATGGAACCAAATGCTATAAAATGCTGAGTGAAGTGAGTGTTTGTGATACTGTGAGACGTTTGTGAAATTTGTCCCAATTAATTGTGATGTACAGTTGCTACGGTGAAGTTTTAGCTCAATGTTAAGCTTTTATTTTTCTGTCATCTGCGCTTACGTTGGTTTGAAGACTAAAATAAACACTAAAAACCATAATGTTCTATAATGTTGAAACACAAAATTTCTCTCCTGAGGTCACATATTAGCGGTCTTATTTCAGTCTCATATCTCTTACGATGCATAATTACATAGTCTACTGTTTCCTCTTGTTGATTTTGGCGGTTTGCCATTTTAACTAACCTACCATTTAACTCACAATGTCCAAATCTTAATCTTGGTTTAATTATATCACATCTGATTTGCACTTGCTTTTCTCATCCCTCCAACCTAGAGCGGAAAGTGTTGTGATCGCCTTGTGAAAATGTGCGCAAGGACAGCAGAGTACGAGAAGGGCCTTTGTGCACCAAAAGACGAGAACGAGCCACGTCGTCAACTACTGAACGCTCTGTTCAATCGGCAGCCTCGAATTGTGCTACACAGAGCAGGTTGGTTCACTTGTTGCATGCATTCTAATTTTATTGAAAGGGTCTGAATACTTATGGCTGTGTGATATTTCAGTTTTTCTTTTTTTAATAAATCTGCAAAAATGGCAACAATTCCGTTTTTTTTTTCTGTCAATATAGGGTCCTGTGTGTACATTAATGTGGAAATGATCGACTTTTCTGAGCAGCCTCTGTAATATGTTCTCATTTGAAATGTGGACATTTCATTTGAAGGGAGGGAAGTATGTCCTATATATATATATTTTGAATTTATTTGTATTTCTATTTGTCTGGAGTGGACCTATTTCATTTTTGGGACTTGTATTGGCGGAGGGATATGTTGTAATGGGGAGTTGGAATCTTTATTCTCTTTCACCCATGACCTTTGACTTCAGATAAACACTCACTTATATACCACTAAAGACTAAACCACTAAGGAGTGCTTCTGTTACCATCCATCCATCCATTTTCTGAGCCGCTTCTCCCCACTAGGGTCGCGGGCGTGCTGGAGCCTATCCCAGCTGTCATCGGGCAGGAGGCGGGGTACACCCTGAACTGGTTTCCAGCCAATCGCAGGGCACATACAAACAAACAACCAGTCGCACTCACAGTCACACCTATGGGCAATTTAGAGTCTCCAATTAATGCATGTTTTTGGGATGTGGGAGGAAACCGAAGTGCCCGGAGAAAACCCACGCAGGCTAAAACTAGGGTTGGGCATCGTTTGAATTTGAGCGATTCCGGTCCCGATTGCCATTCCTCATTTCGATTCCGGTTGCAAACAATTCTCTATTCCGATTCTTTTTGGGGGGCTGGATCAAAAAAGTTTGCATGGTTTAAATAAAGAGTGTCCAAATTATGAACATCCATTTTTTTTGCAGCCCGTAGCATAGACTAAAATAAACATTTTGACTTGGGGTTCTTTATAAGTACCAGTATCAATATCAAACTTATGAACTAAAAGGCAATGTGTGTGGAACAAACTTAATATTCATTAATTAACGTTTCATCTAAAAGTTAAATATAGCATTGTCAAAATAGTTATTTGTGACTGTTTTATCACGTCAAATGGTTTGTATGTGCAAGTTTTAACTTGACTTCCTGTTTTAAGCTTTTAGCCTTTTATTTTGAAGGGTACGCACCGTAACTGGAGCATTTTGCCAAGAAAAGTAACTTTTCACAGACACCGGTGGATTTTGAAAATGTTAGTTGGATGGAACCAAATGCTCTAAAAGGTTGATTCCTTGACCTACCCACCGATGAGGAACACGGTTAGTGTTTGTGATAGTGTGAGACAACGTTTATGTTCATGTTGTCCCAATTCATTGTGATGTAAAGTTGCTCGTTTGACCTGAAGTTTTAGCTCAATGTTAAAAAAAAAAATTCTTTCATCGGCTCTTATGTTTGTTTGAAGACTAATATAAATGCTAAAAACCATCAATGCATAAGTGCAACCCACCGTTTAACTTGTTAGCTGCCTCGATGTTGGCATAGACGTATTTTATTGTTTTACTCACCCAATTGACTGAGAGTTGACTTGACTGAAGTTCCGCATGGTGTAGGCTGAGGCTCGGAATGGGAGGGACCGCGTCAGACTTTCATTCATCGTGAAAGCCTCCTCTGCACAGTAGAATCTTATTCTAAGTGATGCACTGAGACAACTGGTCATTTATTTTTATAAAGTCAAGACACACTTTTGTTCGCTACCGCTCTTGGGCATGAGCACTTCTTCATGCGCATTCTTCTTTGTTGGTTTTCACCGCTTCTTCGTTGGGTTTCGCCATTTCCTTCTTCGGGGTCGGCGGACTGTAGGCATCGAAAATGGAAACCCAATTTTTAAAATTTGAACGATTGCGGGAGAACTGGAATGTTCGTCCCGGTTCCAATCGGTTCTCAATTTTCAATGCCCAAACCTAACTAAAACGATTCAATAGTATTCACAAAGTCTGTTAACTTCTTACGGTCACAGTGCTTGAAATACAAATGAAGGGAAGCGTGTGTGCAAACACGCATTTGGAGTGGGTGGGGCGAGGGGCTTGGCAATAGAAGGTGGGTAGGTGTACGCACATCTGTCCGAACACGTCCGAAGTGTTACAAGGGTGTCATATGACAAGGCGTGAGATATGGATGCCCTCGCTAATAGGCTGTTTAACATGCATGGGCACACCCTCTGTGAATTTAAGGGGTCATATAATTTTATGATGGACCACTCTCTATATAGGCTAGACAAGGCTGATACAACAGCATTTTTTCAAAACGTTTTTTTTTCCTGCAATTTTGATTGATTGGTGAAGAAGTCAAACAAGTCTGCATTAAGATTATTATACATAACAATTCATCTTTAAAACACAAACACCAAAAAAAAAAATGTTTTCATAATTTTCCTGGCACTTGCAAGAAAAGCTAGGTGTGCATAGCTCCTTTAGACTAAAGTAAGACGATTTTAAAATATCTTTTAAATAATATTTAGCAACAGCCATACGAGTGTATTTTTTTCTAACCGCTAACAAAATAAAATAAAATCACTCACCCTTCAATGATGTGTAATGTAGGTGTCAAGAACAACTGCTGAAAGACTTCATATGTCACACTTCTTACCATTTTTAACTGCTATAACAGTGTATAAATAAGTTAAACCACTATGGTAAAACAACAACTTCGACTGATGCGGTATGCTTTGGATCAGGATTTGTCTTCAATAAACTTACAAAATAATACATTTTATACTTGCCATTAACTTTGATAACACTTGTCACACAATTGCAGCGGCGGGATTTCTCTGTATGTCCGGGAAGTCAGTCTCTTCAGAAACTTATTTTGCCGCGTCATTCTTCATTGTTATTGAGGTCAATAGAACCATATTGTACTGAGCAGGCAGGACAGACAATACCAGCCTCTTTTGCTTTCAAAAGTTCCATTACTGTTTCCATGGCTATAATCATAATTTTCCAGTTTGTCATCGGTGTCATCCCTTCTGTTTCAGGATCAGAAAAAAACAAACAAAAGGAAATTTTAAATTATTCCTTAGCCAAATTCTTGAGAGATTTGATTGATGTCGAAACATGATGATGGTTTGTCCTTATTGTGTAACTTTCAGAGGAATATTATTCCAAAAGATTTTGATTGAACTCTAAATTGTACCACTTGAGGAGCAATTGACTTCAACCATTGCGTTCATAGTACTGGAATTCAAAATCGAAATCTGGTTGACTCCATAATGAGCTTAGTTTTTTTTTCGATTCACGAAACAATTCAGATGGTCAGATAGCACCACTGTGGCGGCACGGTAGATGACTGGTTAGCACATCTGCCTCACAGTTCTGAGGACCGGGGTTAAAATCCCAGCTGCGCCCGTGTGGAGTTTGCAGGTTCTCCCCGTGCCTGCGTGGGTTTTCTCCGGGCACTCCGCTTTCCTCCCACATCCCAAAAAACATGCATTAATTGGTGACCCTAAATTGCCCGTAGGTGTGACTGTGAGTGCGAATGGTTGTTTGTTTGTATGTGCCCTGCGATTGGCTGGCAACCAGTCCAGGGTGTATGCGCCTGTAAACAATGCCATTGTTTTGTTTTGCAACAATTACTTTGCAGTGGTCTTGAGACAGCTTTTTGCTCTTATCCAATGAGACCTTTTTATAGCCCATCAATTAGGACTGAACCAGCTGATATTCATTTGCACTGACAAGATTGCTGTTTGATTATTGATAGATTTTAGGTGTCTTCTTGGCTTTCCATGCTTTTTTTGCACCACACCATGTGTTCAATACTTTTTCCCTGTTTCATTTCACATTTTTACACACAACTTATTTTCAGAGCCTGTTTTATTCTACTTTCTTTGTATATATGGATTACTTGGGTTGTTCCCAACATCTGGTGAAAATTTCGGGTCAATAAATAGCACCTTTGGAAGTATAAATAATGAGAAAAATGGGGACGTGTTAAATATTTATTTCAGGTGCTGTATTTTGATTACATAAATGTACATAAACTATTTTGATGCCATTGTTGACATAAATACTTTAAAGTATCAAAGATACAACCATTGAGCTCATTACATGATGCCCGCAAAGTGTACTTTAAATTGACCAATATACCCCACTTGAAAGTGAAAGAATTTTTGTTTATACTTTTGCCATACATATATATTATATGTAGAATTGACTTTTGAAGATTTTTTGGAGAAATATTTGCGCATTATACGTGAGAAATTACGGTAGTCTCAATTTAAGTTTTTTTGCCACGTAACATACTGGGAATAGGCAAGTCTTTCTGTGTGTAACTAAGGATAGGCTCTGCCAAAACTCCATTAATAGGTGAATTTGCGAGTGCCATTCCGTACAATCATTATTTGACTCTTTTTTTTCACATTTAATTGTTGTTTTTGACTTTTTAAAATTTTTGACTGTTTCCAATAAATGTTAAGTCATCTGGGTCTCCAAATAACCTTATTTATAAATATAAATCATAATAACATTGAAGTTATTTATTTATTCTACCAAACCATGAGTTTTTTTTTTTTTAATTATTATTATTATCATCATCTTCTTGTCTTGCAGACATCAGTGAAGGTCTTCGTCCTGAGCAGCAGGAGCCAGAGCACTCTCACATTAAAGTGGAGTCGCAGTCCTCTTACATGAAAAAAGAGGAGGATGAAGAGCCCCTCCACATCAAGAAAGAGGAAGAAGACTCCCCGTACATCAAACAGGAAAAGGAGGAAGGGGATATCACCAAGTTGCCATTGACTGGTGTCCCTTTGAAGAGTGAAGATGAAGTTCAAAGTGAGGAGAAGAGAGGGGCGGAGCCTCCAAGCAGCAGCTCAAGTCAACACATGACAACAGAAGATGATGGAGACCACTGTAGAGTATCACAAGAAGATGGCCTCTTAGCTCCACTATCAGATAGTGATGACACAGCGTCACATTCTCCTGACGATGATGAACAGTCTGAAGGTGATATGACATGTCACACTGACAACAAACGATGGAAATGTTCTCAGTGTTGGAAAACTCTTGCTTCTAAGAAGAATCTGAAACGGCACATGAAAATACACACTGGAGAGAAGGCTTTTGCCTGCTTAATTTGTGATCAAAGATTCTCTGTAAAGAGTCACTTAAAATTACACACAAGAACCCACACTGGTGAGAAACCTTTTTCCTGCTCACTTTGTGGCCAAAGATTCTCTTCGAAGGGAGACGCAAAAATACACACGAGAACACACACTAGTGAGAAACCTTTTTCCTGCGCAGATTGCGGTCAAAGATTCTCTGCGAAGGAAAACTTAAAAAAACACACAAGAACCCACACTGGTGAGAAACCTTTTTCTTGCTCAGTTTGCGGTCAAAGATTCTCTTGGAAGGGAGACTTAGAAAGACACACAAGAACCCACACTGGTGAGAAACCTTTTTCTTGCTCAGTTTGCGGTCAAAGATTCTCTTGGAAGGGAGTCTTAAAAATACACATAAGAACCCACACTGGTGAGAAACCTTATGCCTGCTCAGTTTGTGGACAAAGATTCTCTGTAAAGGGTCACTTAAAAAGTCACGCAAGAACCCACACTGGTGAGAAACCTTTTTCCTGCTCAGTTTGCAGTAACAGATTCACTCAGAAGGGACATTTAAAAATACATATGAGAACCCACACTGGTGAGAAACCTTTTTCCTGCTCAGTTTGTGGCAAAAGATTTGCTTGTAAGGGATACTTAAATAAACACAATGGAATACACACTGGTGAGAAATCTTTTGCCTGCGCAGATTGCGGTCAAAGATTCATTAACAAGGAAAGCTTTAAAATACACACACTATCCCACACTGGTGATAAACCTTTTGCCTGCTCAGTTTGTGATCGAAGATTCTCTGTGAAGAATCGCTTAGAATGTCACACAAGAACCCACACTGGTGAGAAACCTTTTTCCTGCTCAGTTTGTGGTCAAAGATTCTCTGCGAAGGGAGATGTAAAAATACACACACGAACACACACTGGTGAGAAACCTTTTGCCTGTGCAGATTGCGGTCAAAGATTCTCTGCGAAGGCAAACTTAAAAAAACACGCAAGAACACACACTAGTGAGAAACCTTTTTCCTGCGCAGATTGCGGTCAAAGATTCTATGCGAAGGCAAACTTAAAAAAACACACAAGAACCCACACTGGTGAGAAACCTTTCGCCTGCGCAGATTGCGGTCAAAGATTCTCTGCGAAGGAAATCTTAAAAAAACACACAAGAACCCACACTGGTGAGAAAGCTTTTGCCTGCTCAGTTTGTGATAAAAGATTCTCTGAAAAGAGTACCTTAAAAGGTCACACAAGAACCCACACTGGTGAGAAACCTTTTTCTTGCTCCGTTTGCGGTCAAAGATTCTCTTGGAAAGGAGACTTAGAAAGACACACAAGAACCCACACTGGTGAGAAACCTTATTCTTGCTCAGTTTGCGGTGAAAGATTCTCTTGGAAGAGCACCTTAAAAATACACACAATAACACACACTGTTGAGAAACCTTTTTCCTGCTCAGTTGCAGTTAAAGATTCACTCAGAAAGGACATTTAAAAATATACACGAGACCGGGTTTTCTCCGGGCACTCCGGTTTCCTCCCACATCCCAAAAACCTGCGTGGTAGGTTGATTGAGGACTAAGCGGTAAAGAAAATGGGTGGATGGACAGTAAAGTGTGCTGGATGAAATGATTTAGACAGAACATTCTTGGGTTTCCAAAAGATACAGTAGCTATCATTTTTGACATTTTGTTTTCTTACATTGTCAATACGTGGCTTCCAACAGAGCTTGGCATCGATAATCACGCCAAGGAATTTATTATGTTAAACTTTTTCTATCTTAATGGAATGTACTGTGGGTTTAACCTGGTGTCTTATTTGTTTAGTGCCCAAAATGATCAATTTAGTATTGTTTAAATGGAATGAGAGCAATTGTGGGGGGCTTGGACTATGAACCTTCACCATTAGCACATATTACCAAATATTTTTGGGGGGAGCTTGCTAAATTTTTAGGGGGCCTAAAGATAAAACAGCTAAGCCCTAAACTAGGATTACAGATTTCTCTGAATGGTTGTACTATTCTCTCTATAATGCTTTTTACTAATACAAATAGCAATATCAAAACAATCAGTGTTTTTATTTTTGAGTTTTGACAATATCTAGTCGTTATAATTTAGACCATTCACAAACAGAGGATGTTTTTTTTTTATGTATTTCCTGGAACTGGAATTTCTTTTGCTAGGTCACAACCAATATGGACTTTCTCTTTGTCAAGCCAGGTTTCTGATATTGCAATTATATTTACTACTTTGAATTTATTCAAATCTTGAATTTAAGTGACAGGCTTCTTCTATTAACGTGTATGATAGATAATGCATTTCCCATTTTTGTTAAAATGTTTTATATCAAAATGAATACTGATTGACAAAAATCGACATATTTGTATTCTATCTAACACGTGTTCTTTGTATTTCTAAAGGCTTCCTGTGGACAAATGTTAAAAATTAGCACTAGTGCCAAAATACTAAATCAATGCATGCATTCTGTTCAATGTGTTAGTGATGCCAATTTCAAATAAGCGATTGATTGAAGTCGATTGTAAAGAAACTTTGACTTTTGGTAGTAAAGTGTACAGTATGTGTGATCCTTAATAAAAGACACCTCTTCAGTGAAATTACCTCAATTGTCTTGTATATCAATTCCATTTTCCCTTTGAAAATAATTGAAATTTATTTCATCCCTTGAAAACCATTCAAAAACAAATGCTGGCAACACAAAGCGAAAAATGGCCCAACCATTAAGGGCCAAGTCGAAAAACTACTAAGATTGGGCACTGGTATGTCAACGTAGCGCTGTATTTGACTGACTTTGGCTCTTTCCAGGCTTCCTCTTTTTTTACCGTAGTCCCTGGAAGCGTAGCTGGTAGAATCAAAAAGCACTGGGGCACCCACTGACCGCAACAATTCATGTGTCCTCCATTGCTCTGCAGAATGTATTCCATGCTGATTGGGTTTGATATCACAGCATCATGCAAATTTGTCACTCGTATCCAATCCCGCAAGCCGATCAACCCAATATTCACCTGTTCGGCCACGTCACAGCAAGTGTTCAACCACATCAATCGCAACACATGTACCGGAGAAAAGAAGGGGAAAGCATTCATCTGAACCCGTATTTTACATTTTATTAAATCATGATGCATGCTGCTGCTCAGACTGAGAGTAGACCAATTCAGGGGGTTTCAAAATACAGGACACATTATTTAATGTGGCCCGCCGAGCATTGACATGATCAAGAGTCACAAATATTTGTTAATGTAGCCAATTTTCCTAAAATCGGTTGATTTGCATATATTTTCTTCATTTTATTTATTTTGTACTCATCTGTCTTCGAATAATTGTTTGAATACAAATGAAATTGAATAAATATACATTTGACAATGTCTTGTCTATTTCAATCAATAATTGGTTAATTATAAGTATTTTTTTTGTAAAAAAAAAAATATTACATTTGTATTAATTATTTACTTTACTTTTAATCTATTGATGCAAAGGGCCTACTCCAGGGACTGATTTGCCTGCTACGTCTGGCCGTTGGTCTGTGGATGGTATCTGGAAGAGAAGCTGGCTGCTGCGTCGACCGCTTTACAGAACTCCTTCCAAACAAAGGAGGAGAACTGAGGACCTCAGTCCGAAACGATGTCGATGAGGATTCTGTGGAGTTTGAAGTCTTGTTCTGCAGGGCTGGAGGGCGGGGGGGGGGGGGTAGTATATGCGGGCTAGGGCATCAGGTTTGCTGTGGCGGGATCCAGGACGGAAGGAGAGGCTGAAATTAAATTGGCTCAGGAAGAGGGCCCAGCAAGCTTGTCGGGGGTTAAGGTGTTTGGCAGAAAGGAGCTAAGCAAGGTGCTTGTGGTCAGTCCAGATGATGAACGGTACTTCAGTCCCCTCTAGCCAGTGCCTCCATTCCTCCAATACCCAAATTATGGCCAGCAGTTCTCGGTTGCCAACATCTTAATTCCTCTGTGCAGGGGACAGGCGGCTGGAGAAAAAGGCACAGGGATGAAGTTTCTGGAACGTGAGGTCCTGTTGGGAGAGGACGGCCCCTGCCCCAGTGTCCGAGGCGTCAACCTCCACCACGAACTGGAGGGAGGGGTCGGGGTGGCCTAGGATGGGGGCACTGGTGAAAAGGGTTTTTAGTTGGCTGAAAGTTTGGGATGCTGCCGGGGTCCACTGAAAGGGGGAACTGGTGGATGTGAGGCTGGTGAGGGGAATAGTGACCTTGCTGTAATTGCGGATAAAGTGGCAATAGAAGTTGGTTGAATCCGAGGAAAAGTTGGATTTCCTTCTGGATGGTGGGAATGGGCCATTCAATGATTGCTTGGATCTTGGCAGGATCTGCTTGCAATTGTCCTTTGGTAATGATGTAGCTGACAAACTGTATGGAGGAGAGGTGGAATTTGAACCGGTTACTCTTTGAGCACTGCAACATGCTGTGAAAACACCAAACACAGCTTTCCCATTCACTTACGTGAATAAATAGGAGGATGACCATTTTTCTCGGAACACTCTGCACTCTGTCCACATTTCTCTTTTTTGACAGAGACATATTGGGGCAATGAGGGTGCCAAAGAACATAATGTTAAAAGTACAGGCCGAAATAAATAGCGTGGGCAAAACACAAAGTAGCTCATTCAGACTGGCTGCGCTTGCTTGACCTACTTGCTCTTCCCCGGTGTAAGCAGTTTGCTTGCTTAACACAATTGGTATTGTGCCATCCAGTAGATGCAATTAGAACAGCAGTTTATTTTATTGAAAAATTGTAGCTCATTTTTATACTTTGCAAAATCCTGTCACGGGCCGGATGAAACCCGTTTGCAGGCCTGATCCGGCCCACGGGCCCTACATTTGACTTCTGGTATAGAGTGTTTGGCAATTGCAACGTCACTTCCGGTAGCCCTTGTGGTGGATATAGTAACTACACCCCGGTGTCTTGAGCTTCGGGTATGTTCAGGGAGTGCTCAATACGCGTAATAATTTTTAGCGAAGCAAGTTGACAACTTGCTGGAAGTGACGTGCATATATTACATAATATATAAATATAGCAGGGTGGAACGGTGGACGACTGGTTAGAGCGTCTGCCTCACAGTTCTGAGGACCGGGTTCAATCCCCATCCCGCCTGTGTGGAGTTTGCATGTTCTCCCCGTGCCTGAATGGGTCTTCTCCGGGCACTCCGGTTTCCTTCCACATCCCAAAAACATGAATGGTAGGTTATTTGAAGACTCTAAATTACCTGTAAGTGTGACTGTGAGTGCGAATGGTTGTTTGTTTATATGTGTTCCCCTCGATTGGCTGGCAACCACTTCAGGGTGTACCCCGCCCCCTGCCCGATGATAACTTTAGATATTTTATATTGAACATTTCATTGGAAACTTCAATCAGGTGAAGGTGGACAGTTTTCAGTAAGTCATTAGTCTTTGTCAGAGGTATAAAACAGGGAGAGGAAAATGGAGATGAATTAAGGAAACATAGGAATGCAGTATATTTAAAACCTATTGAAGAATGACATTATTTTTTTTTATAAGCCTTAAGAATGAGAAGAGAAGTGAACTTGGGCTTTTCTCTGTCCATATCTCCAAGACGGTTCTTCTTGAGGAGCCGACCAACTCGGGAGGAGCGGGTGGAGGCCGCTGAAGAGCCAAAGTCAGCTAAATGGTGCAGCGCTACCTTGACTTAAGAGCGCCCCAGCTTAGTAGTTTTTCCACTTGGGACATTTTTTGCTTTAAGTTACAAGCATTTTGTTTTCGGAGGGCTTCTAATGTTAAAGACATTTTTAAAAAAATTTCAATGTAGAAAATTGATTTGATATACAAGCAAATTGAGTCACTCACTGTTTCAAGATGTGTATTTTATTAAGGATCACATATACACTTTACAGTTGACCACCAAAAATTTAAAGTTTCTTTACAGTGTAGTTCAATCAATCTTCACTTACTTGATATCGACATCACTAAAACATTGGCCAAAATTTATGCCTTGCTTGGAGGATGAATGGCTCTTAATGGTCCATATTTCACTGTATTTTATACTAAAGAAAATTAAACTCACCTTGCAAGCCTCATGCATGAACCCAAGAAACGTGGCTTAATGTCCCAAAACTGTCAATAATCACCAAAATTTATGCGGACATCTCTACTCAAGGCAGTTTCTACTTCTGAAAATATTACAACGATCAGCCCGATATTTTAGATTTAATGGATCAGATGAGATCCGATCAACTGAAGTTTCTGAACATTAAGCGACGTAACGCGTTTGGCAGGGGAGCCTCATCACGGGTCATCCGATCTTGCTTTCCTCAAGGACGCATTTCAACGGTCTTCCAACATATTTCACTTTCACTATTTTAACTTATTGTCCAGAAAACGACATCCAGACTTTCAATATGGGCCAAAATGACACCACAGAACACAGAGAAGTCCAGTTAGGAAACGTAATCGGCTCCTGATCGCTACGCGTCCGGCTGTCACAGGCTGACTGTCCAAAATGTGGGAGGGCCAAAATCTGGCTGAAAAATATATATTTCATCAGAAAACGAGCCCATCATCACAACTGAGGCTATTTTGGAGGGTTTCTTTTCTGCAGACGTGTAAGTCCAGAACTACGGAATAAGTGCCTATGGTCTCACCATTAACTAATTCCTTTACAGTATTTGGCACCAGTGCAAAATCTCAACACTTCTCCACAGGTTTTTAGAAATATGGACAAGAAGAAGATGGATAAAATAAAAGATGGCACACATAATACAGGCGGCACGGTGGACGACTGGTTAGAGCGTCAGCCTCACAGTTCTGAGGACCCGGGTTCAATCCCTGGCCCCGCCTGTGTGGAGTTTGCATGTTCTCCCCGTGCCTGCGTGGGTTTCCTCCCACATCCCAAAAACATGCATTAATTGGAGACTCTAAATTGCCCGTAGGCATGAAAGTGAGTGCAAATGGTTGTTTGTTTCTATGTGCCCTGCGATTGGCTGGCAACCAGTTCCGGGTGTACCCCGCCTCCTGCCCGATGACAGCTGGGATAGGCTCCAGCACGCCTGCGACCCTAGTGAGGAGAAGCAGCTCAGAAAATGGATGGACACATAATACCAGATTTTTGTAAGTAATTACTTTTGATATTAAACATTTTCATTGATAGCTTCTTGGTCACGGCTATTCTCACCAGCACACTTATGTGTCTTAGTCCGAGTCTTATAAGGGAATCTTTGACCACAAACTGAGCAGGAAACAGGATTTCCACCATTGTGGGTTCTTGTGTATATTTTTTAAATGTCCCTTCTGAGTGAATCTTTAACTGCAAACTGAGCAGGAAAAAGGTTTCTCAACAGCGTGTGTTCTTGTGTGTATTTTTAAGGTTCTCTTGTGAGAAAATCTTTGGGCACAAACTGAGCAGGAAAAAGGTTTCTCACCAGTGTGGGTTCTTGTGTGTATTTTTAAATATCCCTTCTGAGTGAATCTTTGACTGCAAATTGAGCAGGAAAAAGGTTTCTCACCAGTGTGGGTTCTTGTGTGTATTTTTAAATGTCCCGTCTGAGTGAATCTTTTACTGCAAACTGAGCAGGAAAAAGGTTTCTCACCAGTGTGGGTTCTTGTATGTATTTTTAAGGTGGTCTTCTGAGAAAATCTTTGACCACAAACTGAGCAGGAAAAAGGTTTCTCACCAGTGTGGGTTCTTGTATGTATTTTTAAATGTCCCTTCTGAGTGAATCTTTTACTGCAAACTGAACAGGAAAAAGGTTTCTCACCAGTGTGGGTTCTTGTGTGTTTTTTTAATTGTCCCTTAGAGGAGAATATTTGAGCACAGTCTGAGCAGGAAAAACATTTCCCACCACTATGCGTTCTTGTATGTATTTTTAAGTGTTCGTTTTTTGAGAATCTTTGGTCACAATCTGAGCAGGAAAAGGGCTTCTCACCAGTATGTGTTCTCATGTGTTGTTTCAATTTGCTCTTATCGGCAAATGTTTTCCCACACTGAGAACATTTCCATCGTTTGTTGTCAGTGCGACATGTCAAATCACCTTCAGACTGTTTATCATCATCATGAATGTGAGGAGAGTGTGACGTTGCATTGTCACTATCTGATAATGGAGCGAAGAGGTTGTCTGCTTGTGAGCCTCCACAGTGGTCTCCATCACTTTCTGTTGCCATGTGTTGACTTGAGCTGCTGTTGCTGCTTGGAGGCTCCGCCCCTCTTCTGCTCTCCTCACTCTGTCCTTCATTTTCTCTCTTCAAAGCGTTATCAGTCAATAGGAACTTGGTGATTACCTCCTCCTCTTCCTGTTTGATGTGAGGGCGCTCTTCGTCCTCCTCTTTTTTAATGGAAATGGGCTCCAATACCTCTTCCTCTTTGATATGGGGGACCTCTTTGTTCTCCACTTCCTCTTTAATGGGAGTGGGCTCTGGCTCCTGCTTTTCAGGACGAAGATCCTCACTGATGTCTGCAGGACACCAGAAGACAAACACACATGGTTTTGTAAAACAATGATCATGTTGTGACTGTGACATGTTGTTTGTTGATATTTATATTTAAGATTATTATGTGAGCCAGAGGAGTTTGATACACTGGATATAAAATTGGCCAAGTCAACAACAACAATAAAAATGTCAAAAAGTGTAAAATGATAGTTCATAAAAACAAGTATAATATTGGTAATATAGGGGACCCCAGCATACTCCTTGCAATTTTTTTCGACTTAACACTGATCTGATCAGTCCGATCGGTATCAGCCGATAATAGAAACATATTTTACAATTTGAAAAATCTCACGGCACACCAACAAACAAAAAGTCACAAAAACTGGATACATTAATTACTGTATGCACTTCCTGCCATCTAATAGAAGACCATTCATTTGTTCTGTCTGTCACTATGCTTCACTGGCATAAAAAGACAAACAAATATTTATTGTAAATATTTTTGGAGCAATTAAGTACACAAGTAATTTAAATAGACACATTGCTCCATCTTGTAATCGGATCGGTTATCAGTTTTATAACCTCGATCGGTGATCGGCCCCAAAAATCCTGATCGTGGAAAGCCTACCTTTTTTTGTATTGTTTTATTGACAGGGCCATCTTGTCAACATCATGTCAGCAGCCGTGGCAACAGCCAATTTTCTTTTACGTGGCAAGAAATATTCCGTTTGTTATATATACTTTCATGTCAAAATAATGTATACAAAATGTAGTGTCTTATTTATTTATTTATTTATTTTTAACCTGTCCTGTTCAGCTGGATGGCAATGCAGAATGGTGGATCTGTATGTCTTTTGTCCTGGAACAGTTTTGCTGTGCAACAGGGGAGTTTGAAATCCTCCCTCTGCTTCTTTTTTTAATTAGTTCAGAACAATAGTTAGACCGTCTAGATATTTGACCACAAGTCATGCTTGGGGGTGGGGGTTCACACCCGGTGAGGACGTGCAACAACTAACCAATAGGACAAGACGAGAGAGGACAGAAAAGAGCAGTACAGGACAGGATGTGGGAAATGACCAAGGCAATGCTACTGATGAGTAGCACAGTGGAATTCTTTTATACTGTTTAAATACCTGCAAGAACCTGTGAGTTGATATCTTAATATAATCTGTGTTATTGTTAGTTGTCGCAGCAGAAGCAATTCAAGCATAGCATGTCTATGGCATACAGGCGGTGAAACTTGCCGTTTTGAACTCAAAATAGGCCATTTATACGTAAATCATGTAGATCCAATGAGTTTTTCCTTTGGGGTCTGGGCGGGGAGTGGCTGTCGTCATAGGCTGTTTCGTATTCCTTAAACGCTGGCAGCTAGATCCATTCCACACATCCCCCATCCACACACAGATGTAATTTCTGAATATTACTCCGGGGCGGACTAATATGCGAAAGCGCATGGGCCTGAGGTTCCGTCTATGCGCTCGGGACCTGCTTTGGAGTCACTGGAGTTGACAACACCAGAAAAAACACTTCTGCCGCTTCAGCTGTTAAGAAGTAACAATACTTTTACTCCGGTTCAATGAACTAAATGTCGCTCGTTACTTTTATATATCAATTATTGCTTATTTATCAACTATTTCGTGCGCGAGACTTCGACTTCCGCATTGGGCGCTGTTTGCGCCAATCTAATTTAAGCACCAGTGACGTTTAAGTCTAGTTCACCAATCAAATGACATAAAGTCCCATGACCTCACACAACGTCTTCTATTGGGCTTCCCGGGCATAGGTATTAACACTAGATAAGCCTGCCCGGCTGATTGTCGTGCCTACGTGGCGGCCATTTTGGAAAGGTCGTCATTACCGTGAAGGCAACGGTACGCTACTCGTGTTTACATTTAGGCGAACAAAAACAACAGCTTTCATGTATTGTAGTATTTGTCTGGTACTGTCTGCCCAAACATGGATAATTCAGCCCACTTATAACTTGAGAAAACCCCTTGCAGTAAAAAACATCGTATTTTCTTATTTTTATTTTATTAATGTTCATGCTGCGGTTAAAAAAATCGGAAGTTACTATTTACTCAGTACTTGAGCAATTCACTGTGTACTTTTTACTCATACTCAAGTAATTTTTTGGGGGACTACTTTTTACTTGAGTCACATTATCGTCAAGTAACTGTACTCTTATTTGAGTACAATATTTGGCTACTCTACCCACCTCTGCAGCGGACATCCTCTATTGCGACTCTTACGTTGAAGCAACATTTTTTCCTCATCAGATCAGCCAGTGTCGGATTTGTTGCACTTGTTTTTTGTATTGTTATGTTGAGGTTGTGGTCCCAGCGGAACATCAGCGACTACAATTTGTATTAATTAGGAAACACAGCTACAATTATCTAATTAGTTCACGGATGTTAATGTTAAATGTATTGAGCGTCGTTAGGGATTGTGTCAGAACACAGAATGAACTTCCGATTCAGAAATGGACGATAAAAACAGAAAAATATTGTACTTAATATTTTACTGGAGGATGCATTTGGGATTAGCCTTTGAAGTTGGTAATAGTGAAAAATTATGTGAAACAGACAATAATTTTAGTCAATTATTTTCCATTATGAGTGTATATTTATTAAGTATATAATAAGTATATATTTATTTTATTACAGTATTTTTTAAGTTGAGCCTCCCAATGTGATTTTACATCGTATAAGCTATTACCCCCTCAGTATGTTTGATTCCTTTTGGCGCATCCATTCGACACGCCCACAGCGTCTGAGAGCTGGCCCTTATTATTCAAGTTTTGAAACCTGATTTCATATACTTAGCGATTTGTTTTATTCATCCAAATTGGGCAGGCTTGTTCTCTGTGGTGTGTCCTATTTACGGCACTTTTTGTTTTAGCCTGCTTAGTGCCACTTTAAAGGCATTTTGCTTCTTTTCAATGGGGAAAGCGGTAGTAAGTAAATTGAGTTACTCTCACTGTTTGTAAAAGCGTATTTTATGATGGATCATGTGTACTGTACACTTTAGTCTCGTTCAATCAATCATTCATTTGATATGGACATCACAAAATTATTGGAAAACAAGGCATGCATTACTTTTGTCTATTTTGGCACATATCCCCTTCAGACTTTATCATCATCTTCATCAGTGTGATGAGAGTGTGACATTATGTCACTATCTGATAGTGGAGCTAATCTTACTGTCTGCTTGTGTTCTTCCACAGTGCCCGCTTTGCAGTTTTTTCACTTTGCTTGGGGCATTTTTTGGATTGTTTCCAATGGATTAAACACATTTTCATTCTTTTTAATGAGGGAAAATTGATTTGATATACAAGCAAATTGAGTGACGCTCACTGTTTCCAGGTGTATTTTATTAAGGATTACATATACATGTTACAGTTTACCACCAGAAGTCAAAGTTTCTTTACAGTCTATTTCAATCGATCATTCACTTATTTGATATTGACATCATGGAAAACACACGGGAAAAAATGCATCCATTGCTTAAAAGAAGTATCTTAATGGTCAATATTTCACAAACAAATTCCTTTTATGTATTGTTTGCTAAAGAAAAAAGTGGCAGTAATTAGTCATTTTAAAATGTAAAGGAGCTGTTAGGTAGAATTCCCCCCACATTCAAAATGCCAACTTTTCAGAAAATGAAAAATAAAATAAAGCTTGCTTGAGTTTCCAAACCGCTTTGTTCAAGTTGTTATAAATTAGACTTTACGCCGATCTGATCGGTGTTACCGGTATCGGCCGAGAATTAGCCTTTTATGCTGATCGGCTTTCATGTCATAATCCGCCGATCCGATCAATGACGTCATCGATCGGCTCCACACAAGACATTTAACTCAGTGTCTTCGTCGCGTATGAATCCAAAAGCCAGTTTATTTTTAGCCTTGTAACGTGTCTTGTTGCGCAGTACTGTAACTATCTGACGGTCAATGTAGCTTTTTCAATCTTGTCGCTTTTTCAATCATTCTATTTTGCGGTGTCTCAGACAAACAACAAGTTATTTGCAGTATGTGCACAACTGCAGTACGTTGTGGGGAACGTAATTTAAATGCTTCAACACAACAAATGTGATCGAGCGCCTGAAGAATGTACACGAGGAGCACGCCGCTTTCAAGCAACGCAGCGTGGGGGGGGGGGGGGGGGGGGGGGGTAACAAAACAAAACAAAAAAAGTGTTAAACAGATTCAAACTCTAGACAACACCCGTCCATATAGCTGGGACAGTGAGAAAGTTAGAGTCAGCATGTCATTAACAGTATTTGTTAAAGTAATTTAATTACAGTAAGTTAGCACCCATTATTTCTGTAATGATGTAATGTTGATTTGACCTAAACTTATGCCAGTTGCCAATCGTTGAATGCCCCCTAGAGGTCATTGGTGTTTTAACTTTTGTCTAAAATGCGAGAGAATAATTTGAGCTGGGACGGGCTCCAGCACACCCGCAACTCTCGTGAGGATAAGCTGTACAGAAAATGGAGGGATACAGTACACAAGTATATACAATAAATGAACAAGTCATGTAAATAGACACATTGCTCCATCTTGATCGGATCGGTGATCTGTTATCGTTTTTTTAAAACTTGCTGATCAGGGATCAGCCCCCAAAATCCTGATCATATAAAGCCTAGTTATTACCCCAAAATTATGTTCAAGCACAAATTTATTAGGGCGTCATCATTAAAATTACAAAAATATGGCGGGCGAGTGCCAGATCCTTGCAGGTCTCATGCATGAACTCAAGAAACGTGGCTTAATGGGCCACAGGGGTCAGGCGAAGTGAGAACTGTGCGGTGGCCGAAGGCAGGGACCTTGGCAATCCGATCCCCGGCCCGGCTACAGAAGCTGGCTCTCGGGACATAGAATGTCAACCTGACAGGGAAGGAGCCAGAGCTGGTGTGCGAGGTCGAGAAGTTCCGACTAGACATAGTCGGGGTTGCCTCCACACACTGCTTGGGCTCTGGTACCAGTCCTCTTGAGTGGGGTTGGACTCTCTTCCACTCGGCAGTTGCCCACGGTGAGAGGCGCCAAGCAGGTGTGGGTATACTTGTTGCCCCCCAGCTTGGCGCCTGTATGTTGGGGTTCAACCCGGTGGCCGCGAGTGCAGCCTCCCTCCACCTTCGGGTGGAGAAACAGGCCCTGTTTGTTGTGCCTATGCACCAAACAGCAGTTCAGAGTACCCACCCTTTTTGGAGTCCTTGGAGAGGGTGCTGGAGAACACTCCCGCTGGGGACTCCATCGTTTTGTTGGGGGACTTCAATGCTCATGTGGGCAATGACAGTGAGACCTGGAAGGGCGCATGTCTTGGACACTCAGGTGAAGAGAGAGGCAGAGCTGTCAACTGATCACCACCTGGTGGCCAAACCTGGCAGGCCCAAATGTATTGTGAGGGTCTGCTGGGAACGCCTGGCAGAATCCCATCAGAAGGAGTTTCAACTCCCACTTTCGACAGAACTTTGCTCATGTTCCGGGGGCATGGGAGGAGTTTAGTGAGACTATGGAGAAAGACTTCTGGATGGCTTCGAGGAAATTCTGGTCCACCATCCGGCGTCTCAGGAGGGGGAAGCAGTGCACCATCAACACTGTGTATACTGGGGATGGGGCACTGCTGACCTTGAGTCAGGACGTTGTGAGTCGGTAGGGAGAATACTTTGAAGACCTCCTCAACTCCACAGACACGCCTTCCCATGAGGAAGCAGAGTCTGGGGTCTATGAGGTGGGCTCTCCCATCTCTGGGATTGCGGTTACACAGGTGGTTAAAAAGCTCCTTGATGGCAAGGCCCCAGGGGTGGATGAGATTTGCCCGGAGTTCCTAAAGGCTCTGGATGTTGTGGGGCTGTCCTGGTTGACACGCTTCTGCAACAGCGCATGGACATCGGGGACAGTGCCTCTAGATTGGGAGACTGTGGTGGTGGTTCCCTGTTTTAAGAAGGGGGACCGGAGGGTGTGTTCCAACGACAGAGGGATCACACTCCTCAGCCTCCTTGGTAAGATCTATTTAGGGGTGCTGGAGAAGAGGGTCCGTCAGGAAGTTGAATCTCAGATTCAGGAGGAGCAGTGTGGTTTTCGTCCTGGCCGTGGAACAGTGGACTAGCGCTACACCCTCAGTACGGTCCTCGAGGGTGCATCGGCGTTCGCCCAACCAGTCTACATGTGTTTTGTGGACTTGGAGAAGGCGTTCGACCATGTCCCTAGGGGAGTCCTGTAGAGGGTGCTTCGGTCCCTGTACGACTAGTGTCAGAGTTTTGTCCGCATTGCTGGCAGTAAGTCAGACTCGTTTCCGGTGAGGGGTGGACTCCGTCAAGGCTGCACTTTGTCACCGATTCTGTTCATTACTTTCATGGACAGAATTTCTAAGCGCAGGCGAGGCATGGAGGGGGTCTGGGCTTGATGGCCTCAGTATTGCATCTCTGCTTTTTTGCAGATGTGGTTCTGTTGACTTCATCAAGCTGTGATTTCCCACTCTCACTGGAGCGGTTCACAGTCGACTGTGAAGGGGCTGGGACTGTAACTCAGCACCTCCAAATCTGAGACCATGGTCCTCAGTCAGAAAACAGTGGTGTAAGTAAAAGTCAGTAAAATAGGAATTATTTTTTAAATAAAACATTTACGTTTTCATTAAAAGCTTCTTAATCACTGCTATTCTCACCAGCACACTTGTGTGTCTTAACCCCATCTTTACGAGAGAATCTCTTACCACAAACTGAGCAGGAAAAACGTTTCTCACCAGTATGTGTTCTTGTGTGTTTTTTTAAATACTCCTTCTGAGTGAACCCTTTACCACAAACTGAGCAGGAAAAAGGTTTCTCACCAGTGTGTGTTCTTGTGTGGTTTTTTAAATACTCCTTCTGAGTGAACCCTTTACCACAAACTGAGCAGGAAAAAGGTTTCTCACCAGTGTGGGTTCTTGTGTGTTTTTTTAAACTTCCCTTCCGAGTGAATGTTTTACCACAATCTGAACAGGCAAAAGCTTTCTCTCCAGTGTGGGTTCTCGCATGCATATTTAAGCTTCCCTTCGCGGAGAATCTTTGCCCACACTCTGGGCAGGCAAAGGGTTTCTCACCAGTGTGGGTTCTTGTGTGTACTGTTAAGGATTTCTTATGACGGAATCTTTGACCACAAACTGAGCAGGAAAAAGGTCTCTCACCAGTGTGGGCTCTTGTGTGTATTTTTAAGGTTCCCTTATGAGTGAATCTTTGACCACAAACTGAGCAGGAAAAAGGTTTTTCACCAGTGTGGGTTCTGGTGTGTATTTTTAAGTGTCCATTCTCAGAGAATCTTTGACCACAAACTAAGCAGGAAAAAGGTTTCTCACCGGTGTGGATTCTTATATGTATTATTAAGGTGTTCTTATGACGGAATCTTTGACCACAAACTGAGCAGGAAAAAGGTCTCTCACCAGTGTGTGTTCTCATGTGTTGTTTCAAAATATACTTATTGGCAAATGTTTTCCCACACTGGGAACATTTCCATTGTTTGTTGTCAGTCTGACATATCATATCACCTTCAGACTGTTTATCATCATCTTCATAGTCAGAAGAGTGTGATTTCATGTCATCACTATCTGATAGTGGATCTAAGAGGCCATCCGCTTGTGATCCTCCACAGTAGTTTTGATCACCTTCTGTTGTCATGTGTTGAGTTGACCTGCTGCTTGGAGGCTCCGCCCCTCTGCTTTCCTCACTTTGACCTTCATATTCACTCTTCAAAGGGACACCAGTTGATGGAAACTTGGTGATATCCTCCTCCTCCTCTTCCCGTTTGATGTGGGGGCTCACTTCTTCCTCCTCTTTTTTAACTGAAATGGGTTCCTCTTTGATGTGGTGGAACTCTTCGTCCTCCACTTCCTCTTTAATGTGAGGGGGCTCTGGCGCCTCACGCTCAGCATGAAGAACTTCAGTGATGTCTGCACGACAAGACAGACACATGGTTTGGTAAATCTTTTCTCATGTTGTGAATTATGGTTAATATTAAAGCCAGATGAGTTTGATATATTGGAAATAATAAAATTGGGCAGGTCAACATAATTTTTCACATTTTGTTGTTAATAGTAAAGTTCATAAAAACAAGTATCAGTAAAGGTAATACACTGTACCCCTGCATACCCCCACTTTGGCATTTGCAAAAAAAAAAAAAAATTTTAATTTTATTTTTATTTTTTTTAAAAGTGGCTTGGCAGCGGTGGCCAAGCAGTTAAGCTTGACAGAACTTGAGAGGCAACGTAACACCCACCCCCAACATTCCCCGGACCCATGCCTGTTGTGTGTGTGTGTTGTTGGGGGTGGGGGGCAGTTTTATTTAAAGAATCACATGGTAGAAGAAATATCAAGTTTAGTAATATTTTAAGTGAAGATTTACTCGGGGAGACTTCCAAGTCAACAAAAACATGATGTTCCAGTAAAAGTATTTTGTAGTTTCGTCCATAGATTCAGCCTGGATAATTTGGAGTGGGTTGCTGCCAGCAGCCTCGACAGCAAAAAATAAAAAAAAATCATAAATGTAGGGTGTGTCCCTATTCTGGCCAATGATGGAGGATTGTTAACCTGGCATGCGCAAATGTGTGCAGTGCCGTAAAATGGTTCTAAGTAGATGAAAGTCAAAACATTTGGGGTAAAAAGTAAAATGCTAGGGGCTGGGTGATGTGGCACTTTTTTTTCTATTCCTGGTAGGGACATCTGGTCAAAGAGAAAAAAGATTTTGGCCATCCGAGGAGCTTTTTAAGCACCTCGGTGACCTCAACGCCAGAAATAGGAGAGCCTGCCTCAGAGACCCCAGACTCTGCTTCCTCATGGGAAGGCGTGTCGGTGGCATTGAGGCAGTCTTCGAAGTATTCTCCTCACTGACTCACAACGTCCCAAGTCGAGGTCACTATACAATGTTGATGGTGCACTGCGACGTCAACTACTGGACGCTGTTTTCAGGCTACCTCGAGTTGTTTCGATACAGTTGCTGATTAAAATGCAGTCATTCAGGAATCATTTTCTTTTCCTTTCGGCTTGTCCCATTAGGGGTCGCCACAGCACGTCATCCTTTTCCATATAAGCCTATCTCCTGCATCCTCCTCTCGAACACCAACTGCCATCATGTCTCCCCTCACGACATCCATCAACCTTCTCTTTGGTCTTCCTCTAGCTCTCTTGCCTGGCAGCTCCATCCTCATCATCCTTCTACCAATATACTCACCATTTCTCCTCTGGATGTGTCCAAACCATTGAAGTCTGCTCTCTTTAACTTTGTCTCCAAAACATCGAACCTTGGTTGTCCCTCTGATGAGCTCATTTCTAATTTTATCCAACCTGGTCACTCCGAGAGCGAAACTCAACATCTTCATTTCCGCCACCTCCAACTCTGCTTCCTGTTGTCTCTTCAGAGCCACTGTCTCTAATCCGTACATCATGGCTGGCCTCACCACTGTTTTATAAACTTTGCCCTTCATCCTAGCAGAGACTCTTCTGTCACATAACACACCTGACACCTTCCTCCACCCGTTCCAACCTGCTTGGACCCGTCCGTTTCTTCATTCCCTGACCACACTCCCCATTGCTCTGGACGGTTGACCCCAAGTATTTAAAGTCCTCCACCCTTGCTATCTCTTCTCCCTGTAGCCTCACTCTTCCACCACCACCCTTCTCATTCATGCACATATATTCTGTTTTACTTCGGCTAATCTTCATTCCTCTTCTTTCCAGTGCATGCCTCCATCTTTCTAACTGTTCTTCCAGCTGCTCCCTGCTTTCACTGCAGATCACAATGTCATCTGCAAACATCATGGTCCACGGGGATTCCAGTCTAACCTCATCTGTTAGCCTATCCATCACCACTCCAAAAAGGAAGGGGCTCAGGCCGTGAGGCATGCTGGGTTGTCATGAACTTCCCTGTTGCTAGAATGGTTGACAAATCGATGGGACATTACATTAATTGACAGCTGCCCAAGAAGTTGAAGCCTCCATGGCGGCTTTGTTGCCAGATTGTTATGTCCAATAATGCACGGACAACAACTGTGTGCTAACGAGAATTTTATTTGTCATCGAATTTGGCCGAGGAGGACACATAGTGCACCAAAAGACTGTTGGAATACGGCATACGGCCATGAGACAGGGAACGATTAGGTTTCTTCAAATACAATCATAGCACAAGACAAACAGCAACAGTGAAACAGAAATCAGAATCATCTTGATTTGCCAAGTGTGTCAAAAACACACAAAGAATTTGTCTCCGGTAGTTGGAGCCGCTCCAGTTCGACAACAGACAGCCACTGTGACAAACACACTACGGCGAGTCATTGATCAATGAAAGGTTACCAGTAATGTGGTAATGCTGATATAAAATGATGCGTAAATGATGCAGTCTCAAGCAATTTAGAGCAGTTTGAAGTCTTTGAAGCGCTCTCTCTCTCTCTCTCTCTATCTATATATATATATCTATATATATATATATATATATATATATATATATATATATTATTATGTAAGCACTGATCAAGCATCATGTCGCCACCTTGCCCACCACCACAATTAGATTCTCGACCGAAGGGAAACACTGGAGTACGGGGGAAAGAAAAAAAAAATAGTTAGAACATATTGATAAATCGTAGATTTCATAAGTGCAGGAGGCCCAATGAGAATCCGGGCTCTGGCCTTCCTGGGTAGAGTTTCTGGAGTGTTCTCCCTGTGCTAATTTAATATTAGTCAAAGACAACACAAACACAAAATGCAGTTTTTAAATGGCGGTTTACATGATACTGCCACACCTGTTCTCAATCAAGTTTTTCTCTATCACATTGAGGTTTTTTTTTTTTTTTAACTATACAATCCCTGTTTTCTTTAAAAAATTGAGAAACGTATGTATCTCTGTAAATAAAACACTTAAGATGCTACAAGCTTTGAAAACTAAAAAAGCAGCATAAAACAAAATAGAACTTACAACGGTATGCCCATGGTTACAAGGTTAAGAGAAAAGCCAGCACAAATCCTCTTAATTCCTACTATGCTAGCTTTCTGCATGCAGATATCGATAGTACTGACGTTTTGGGAGCGGCAAACACTTCTCACTGCTCTGTCTCAATTATGAGTGCACAAACAAGTTGCCGGGTAGCTGTAGATGAGTCCAGTCAATCGTAACCAGCTGACAAGTCTGACTACAACTAATCAGTGGGATTTTGCATGCATATTTGCATACGATACGGCTCGCAAACAGGCAACAAAACGTTATGTAGCCTAGCAAGCTCGTGCTAGCACTAACGGTTGTACCGGCGTTCTGTCGAATCATGCTCTGAAGTTCTGGTGTGTGTGACGTAATGTAATTACAATAAAGTAATTTAATTACAGTAAGTTGGCACCCATTATTTCTGTCATGTTGTAACGTTGGTTTGACCTGACTGATTAGAATACATGACCTGACTAGAGCAGTGATTTCCAACCTTTATGGAGCCAAGGCACATATTTTACAAAAAAAAATTCTCACGGCACACCAACAAACAAAAATTTCACAAAAAGTAGATACATTGATTACTGTATGTGCTTAATGCCATCTAATAGAAGAGCATTTATTTGGTTGTCTTTCAGTATGCTTCACTGGCATAAATAGATGAACAAAGTTTTTTTGGAGCAATTAAGTAAATTAACAAGTCATTTAAATAGACACATTGCTCCATCTTGTGATCGGATCGGTTATCGTTTTTTTTAAACTTGTTGATCGGCCCCAAAAATCCTGATTGTGTAAAGTCTAGATGCTAGTACACTGACCATTTATCTCACATTCCAGAAATCACTGAGCAAAACTGTCCCTTGACGGATATGACAAGCACCCAGAATGAAGTCACGCTGTAGTCTACATGTCACCATCGTAACAAACTGGCTACAAATCGGACGGTAGTCCTAAATACTAGACTTTACACAAATTTTATTGGCCTTATCGGTATCGGCCGACAATTAGCATTTTATGCTGATCGGCTTTAGTGTCATAATTTGCCGATCCGATCAATTACATCATTTATCGGCTACGCAAAAGACATTTACAAAATGGGGAAAAACGTGTGTTGGTGGTCACCGGTGCTCAGGAAAGGAGAGGACGTTCGTTTAAGGCTTGCTTGAGGTATGTTCACGTACTTTTAATCCGATACGGCTCGCAAGCAGGCAACAAAACGTTATGTAGCCTAACAAGCTACTGCTAGCAGAAATTGTTGTACGTAAACATGAAGCCGTTCTGTTAAATCATGCTCTAAAGTTTCGGTGTGGGTGAAGTAATTTGATTAAAAATAAAGTAATTTAATTACAGTAAGTTAGCACCCGTTATTTCTGTCATGTAATGTTTGTTTGACCTGACTGATTAGACTACACGATCTGACTAGAGTAGTGATTTCCAACCATATGGAGCCAAGGAAGAAGAAGAAGAAGAAGAAGAAGAAGAAGAAGAATCATCTTTTATTGTCATGAACATGCATGCATGCACGCACACGAAATTTGTTCTCTGCGTTTAACCCATCACAGTGAACACATACACATGTTAGTGGAACACACTGGAGCAGGGGGCATGAAGCGCCCGGGGAGCATTTCGGGGTATCAGTGTCTTGCTCAAGGACACCACAGGAACATAATTTTATAATTGAAAAATCTCACGGCACACCGACAAACAAAAAGTGGAGACATTAATTACTGTATTTATTTCCTGCCATCTAAGAGAAGACCATTCTGTCTGTCACTATGCCTAACTGACATAAATAGAGGAACAAAGATACATTATTTATTGTAAATATAATTTTTTGAGCAATTAGGTACACAAGTATATACAGTAAATGAACAGGTAATTTAAATTCCTCGATCATGTGATCGGGTTGGTGATCGTTTTTTTTTTTTTTTTTTTTTTTTAAACTCGCTGACTGGCCCCAAAAATCCTGATCGTGTAAAGCCTAATAATTACTAGAAACCTTCGCCCTCGGCAGGGCTAACATTACGTTAGTAAATTGCATTCACGTTAAACTCACTGATTTGCGCGACTTTCATCTTGGCTCTTCCACCCCAGTCTGCGTGTCTTCTTTGTCACATACCCTTTCATCGTTAAATTTAGCGAACCCGCGCGTTAGTGCCACACTGGAATAGCGCCAGCCCACCTCGGAGAACTGTCTTGTCGTCGGTTAGCAGCTACGCGCGTGAGCTGGTTTTTGCAGCACAGCGAGGCGGCGTGAGTTGTGTTTGGAAACAAGAGGGCAGGATTTGACTTCCAGAATGCTTATAACTAAATAAATAATAGCAGCATCATATATATATAACAAACAAACAAACAACACGTTTTGCTCTTTGGCTAATTCCGATTTTTTTTTTTTGTTAATCATAACTTTAGAAGTCATGGAAATAAGTAAATTTACATGAAGAGTTCTACCTTCTTATGTATATAGTATTCTATTTCAAAACAATTTATCATTTTCAGGTTAAAAGATGCCCCCCCTCCAAAAAAAATCTATAATGTGCATTTCTATCAGGGAAAAACAGGGTTGCTGTTATGAACTCTCAACTCAACCCACAACTCAAATGTCTTAAAAGACACTGTCCTCCTCTTAATTCACTTTTGTAATATTTAAATTGCAAAGCTTTTACATTTGTTTCACTTGAGTGCATTAAAAAAAAAAAAAACATTTAATTGCATCATAAAGAGTTGGTTCTATTTCAAACTAGTGTGCAGCCTTTCAAGACACCTGGCATCTTTACTCAGAATGGTTAGGGAGATGTAGCCGATTAATACCACATGCAGGCCAAGAATTCCATGGATGTCAGCTGGTCCACACGTTATGTAAACTGCGTAACTTGTGTGATGACATCTTTACACTTATTAGGGTAGGCCAACGGAATCGTTCACGGTTTTTCGATTCGGGGGTTGCCTGACGAGGTGGGCGGTGGGATGGCCAGCCCTGTCTAGCTCCGCCCCTGCCACCATCAGACCCACATAGTACACATTATTGGATGTTAATAATGTTATATTAAATAAAATAAATAAATAAAACAGGGCCCTTTAATAAACATGAATTTCATTCAAATTAGACATGCAACAAGTGAAAAAGAAGTGAACCAACCTGTTGTGCGTAGCACAATTTGAGGCTGCAGACTGAACACAGCGTCCAGTAATTGACGTGGCTCCTTCTCCTCTTTTGGTCCACAAAGTTCCTCCTCGTACTCCGCTGTCCTTCTTGCAGACATTTTCACATTGATCACAACACTTTCCGCTATAGGTTGGAGGGATGAGAAAAGCAAATCGGACATGTGAAACAATTGCAACAAGATAACTATTTGGACATTGTGGGTGAAACAGTGCGTTATTTAAAAATGGCAAATCACCAAAGCCAACAAGAGGAAACAGTAGAACATGCAATTATGCATTGTAAGAGTTATGAGACTGAAAGAAGACAGCTAATTTGTGACAGAGGAAAAAAAATGTGTTTGTAGATTTTAGAAATTCTTCAAAAGGAGAATTCAGATTAAGATAAAAATAACAATCATAATAAGGATTCCGAAAATAATTGTTCCCGGATATTATTTCTGTATCTCAGACAAATAAAGCTGTTGGTCTTGTGTGTGTTTAAGTATTATATATCGTGGTCTCCACTCCTTACTGGAACGTGGCGGAAAAGAAGAACACTTTACCTCACGATTGAGCTCTGCTTAGCGAAGTGTTGGTGATCACAAACGTCTCTTTTGTTAGCAAGCTGTGCTAAGCTAAGCTAGGCCGAGAAGCGTCAACGTGCACGAGACTGCTCCAACCGGACACGAAGATTACACGAATGATGTTTTAGTCCACTAAAGTCGTGATCGGAGGCCTCCCGCGTCGAGGATTCGCAACATTCGGTCCAAATTCAGCAAAATTTGCTGAAGCAGGATGGAGCCTCCTCCCGCCTCTCTCGCCCGTCGAGCTTGTTTTTCTTCTTCTTCGTTCGGTGTTTTATGAAAGTTGGCAAGAAACTTCAAATACCGCCACCTACCGCTATGGAGTAGTAATGTTTCCATGAAATTTGATGGCCTCAGTTATACAGTGGATTATCATCATTATTTTGACTCCACCCGTATTCATCTACAAAACTCAAGCTTCTATACAACAAACAACCTTGAAGTGATATCGATGAGCTATCCGTACTTCATGACAAACATAAAAACACGCAACAAGCAACCTGTTGTTAAATTGTTGTAATAAATTGGATGTCTCTGTGCAGGAGACGTTGGACCGGAAGCGGATTGAGCACTCCCTGTTTGTCTTGGTATTGTTGAAATATTTTATATTGATGGCAATGAGAATGTTGCATTAAAAATAATACACAAAAGTTGATTTTAGTGAGGTATCTATTATGTTTAACGGCTAGTTCGGTTTTCTGTGATGAGATGGATCAAGCAGAGAGAAAATACTGGTTTTTTTTTTAAGTTGTGGGAAAAAACGTTAAGTAATAGATATTAGTAAATCAGCATATGCGTAATATTAATAACTGTAATGTCACTTCTGTACATAATCCAAAATAATCACACCCTTCACCAGGCTGTGTTTGCCTTGTGTTGCTTTTTTTTATTCAGTCAGAAGTAGTGTATCACCTCCTTACTTACAAAATAAGAGTGAAACGTTCACCACAGTGTCCATAATTTCTGATGATGTCCCACGATTTTCTGCGTGTCTGAGGACCTGAGAAGTTTGGCCATTCAGTACTTCCGTAGTCCCGAGTCTCATGTTTTGGACTCCTCGTCTTTCGGCTTGGCCACTCATGGCACTGGACACGCAGCTCTTGTGGCACTCTCCGACCGAGGGCAGCCAGACGGCCAGCGTTCCAGTGGTGAAGATGGAGCCGGCCGTCATCAAGCCGCCTGCAGCCTCCTTATTGTCCTTTCTGCCGTCACGTGCTCAAACAAGGACCTGACAGCGCTCACTGGGCTCCAGTCGGTGGTTTGTCGCTTTAAATATTTCCCCCCTAAAGGATCATGGGTAATACATCACGTTTCCCATTTCGCTCTGCTGGAGGAGGGTCGATCGCGCTTCAGCAAATCTTCCTGAATTTGGACCGAATGTTGGGAATCCTCGACGCGGGAGGCCCCCGATCACGACTTTAGTGGACTAAAACATCATTCGTGCAATCTTCGTGTCCGGTTGGAGTCGTCTCGTGCACGTTGAAGCTTCTCGGCCTAGCTTAGCATGCTAACAAAAAGACGCGTTTGTGATCGACACTTCGCTCAGCAGAGATCAGGCGTGAGGTAAAGTGTTCTTCTTTCCGCCACCTACTTGTAAGGAGTGGAGACCACAATATCTAATATTAGCACTTTAATGTACACACACCAACAACTACACTCTATCAGCTTTGTTTGTCTGAGATACTGAATTCTGAATCCTTTTGTAGACTTTCTATAATGTTTCAAACACAAATTTTCACTCACAAATGAGCTGTCGTCTTTCTGTCTCATGTTTCTTACAATGCATAATTTCACCTCCTGTTGTTTTCTTGTTGTTGACTTTGGTGCTTTGCCATTTGAACTAACGTACTGTTTAACCCACAATGTCCAAATCGTAATCTTTATGTAATTGTTTCAACATGTCCGATTTACACTTGCTTTTCTCATCCCTCCAACGCAGAGCAGAAAGTGTTGTGATCGTCGTGTGAAAATGTGTGCGAGGACGACAGCAGCGTACCAAGAGGAACTTTGTGGCCCAAAAGAGGAGAAGGAGCCCCAACGTCAACTACTGGACGCTGTGTTCAATCTGCAGCCTCGAATTCTGCTACGCAGAGTGGGTGGGTTCACTTATTGCATGCATTTTATTTTCATGATTTTCCTGTTTATTTACGGGCGCCGTTGATGATGCCATCCATTTTCCTTCGCTTATCCCCGGAGTCTTCTTCCGGTGGGACTTGTCTGGAACACCTCACCAAGGAGGTGTCCGGGAGGCATCCTAAACAGATGCCCCAGCCACCTCATCTGGCTCCTCTCAATGTGGAGGAGCAGCGGCTGTGCTCTGAGCCCCTCACGGATGACCGAGCTTCTCACCCTATCTCTAAGGGAAAGCCCGGACACCCGGCAGAGGAAACTCATTTTGGCCGGTTGTATCCGGGATCTTGTTCTTTCGGTCACGACCCACAGCTCGTGACCGTAGGTGAGGGTAGGAACGTAGATCGACGGGTAAATCGAGAGCTTCGTCTTTCGGCTTAGTTCCTTCTTCACCACAACGGACCGATACAAAGTCCGATACCGATACAAATCACTGCAGACGCTGCACCGATCCACCTGTCAATCTACCGTTCCATTCTTCCCTCACTCGTGAACAAGACCCCAAGATATTTGAACTCCTCCAATTGGGGCAGGATCTTATCCCCGACCCGGAGAGGGCACTCCACCCTTTTCCGACTGAGGACCATGGTCTCAGATTTGGTGGTGGTGATTCTCATCGCAGCCGCTTCACACTCTGCTGTGAACTGCTCCAATGAGAGTTGGAGATCAAGGCTTGATGAACCCAACAGAACCACATCATCTGCAAAAAGCAGAGATGCAATACTGAGGCCACCAAACCGGACCCTCTCTACACCTCGGCTGCGCCTAGAAATTCTGTCCATAAAAGTTATGAACAGAGTCGGTGACAAAGGGCAGCCTTGGCGGAGTCCGACCCTCACTGGAAACGAGTCCGACTTATTGCCGGCAATGCGGACCAAACTCTGACACCGGTCGTAGAAGCTGATCCACTGTTCCACGGCCAGGATGAAAACCACACTGCTCCTCCTGAATCTGAGATTCGACTTCCCGACAGACCCTCCTCTCCAGCACCCCAGAATAGACCATACCAGAGTGTGATCCCCCTGTAGTTGGAACACACCCTCCACCACCCCAGTCTACCAATCCAGAGGCACTGGCCCCGATGTCCATGCAATGTTGCAGAGGCGTGTCAACCAGGACAGCCCCACAACATCCAGAGCCTTTAGGAACTCTGGGCGAATCTCATCCACCCCTGGGGCCTTGCCACCGAGGACCTTGCCAGTGGCATAAAGCCCCAGAGAACTTAGCTCCTTGGATCATTGGGACACACAACCCCCAAATCAAAAAAACTTAACAATTCTGTTAGCCTACCCTAATAGAGTAAAGACGTCATCACGCACGTTGCGCAGTTTACACAACGTGTGGACCAGCTGACATCCATGGAATTCTTGGCCTGCAAGTGGTATTAATCGGCTACATCTTTCTAACCATTCTGAGGAAAGGTGCCAGGTGTCTTGAAAGGCTGCATAGTAGTTTGAATTAAAAGCAACTCTATGCTGCAATGAAATGTTTTTTTTTTCTTTTTCTTTTTTAAAGCACTCAAATAAGTGAAATAAATGAGAAGTAGAAGCTTTGCAATTTAAATATTAAAAAAAACTGTTGACAAAGAAATGATTAGCAAATCGTATGCCCACTTTCAATAACCACAATCAAATGAACTGAAGCAACTGAAGAAAATAAACTGTATTCCCTTTTTGTATGATTTTGTTTTTGTTTTTTTAATTCTCCATATGTTGGCGAGCGCAAAATTGTGTATATATTCATCTAATATTCAGGAAGACTGTGATTGGAATTTTTTGAATTTGAGAGGTCTATGGTTGGATTAAGTACGATATGAAAGTCGCCACCAATAATAATTGTTGAATTAGTTGACAAATAGGTCAGAGGTGGGAAAATAAGTGCTGCGATTGGCTGGTGACCAGTTCAGGGTGTACCCTGGCTCCCGCGTAAAGATAGATGGGATAGGCTCCAGCATGCCCGCGACCCTCGTGAAGATAAGCGGTACAGAAAAAAAACCAGAAAATTAATGGATGCATGTTGAAAAAAGTGTGTGCATAAAAGTTGGATCATCAATATTAGGGGTGTATTCATTAATTAATGTGTATAATTTGTTAAAAATATATGAATGTGCAATTTAGTGTAAAAAGTAGTCTACTATGTATTAGTATGGAGACTCCTCGTTGTCCGCCGTTATAACTAGCTGAAAAGGTCTGACTGAAATTTAAATCGGATAGGTAATTTTCTTCAGATTTTGACAAATGGGTTTCTTTTATGAACAAGAGATCCGTTTTTTATTTCATGATATAATCCAAAATCTTAATTCTCTTTGCCTGTGAACCGAATGTCATTTACGTTCCATGAGACAAAAGTTATACTTGACATTCATGTTAAGTGTACAATTGTTATAATGTGGGGCGATCTGTGTGAGTGTATCATCTATACTTGTGTGGGAAAGGTAGATAACTCTCAGAAATATACTTCTAATGGCAACTTTCTTACTGTGTAGCTGGTAATATGAAGTTGTGTTAGGAGGTATTATGTATTGAATGTGTAAACTGAAGACAAGGGAATATATCACGAGTTAAACATACAAAGATGAGTAGCATGCGAATACATATGCATACGGTGGGAGCAGGGAAGGGGTTAAGCATTCGGTAAGTGTGGGTTAGGGGGCAAAAAGAAGGTAAAAAAAAAAAAAAAAGTACCAAAGTGAGAAGTAAAAGGAAAACAAGGGAAAGGACCCAGTGAGTGGAGGGTGCGCAATTCCCTTTTTTTCCCCCCTAAACAAATTACTCCACGGTTTTTCTACACTATATACCAAATATTAGAGCATATTTGAAAAGAATACTCATCTATTAGAAGAGCCAAGGGTATGACTTTGGAATCGCGGAACAGTTGACCGTCTATGTATAGTTTGTCCACAACCAGTGAGGCGCGTTTTCCTTGTTGCTGGTGATTTTTCATTAGAGGGTACAAGAGTGTGGGTCACTCGTTGATTTCGTGTGGAAACTGGTCATTCATCCCAAATTGTGTACCCTTCAGCTCCCGCCCTTGTGACTTTACAAAGACATTCTGCTGGAAATGTCTGAATTTGGCGATGATTGGACGCGGATGACTCGCTGCTCGCGGACCCCCTAGCCTGTGTACTTGGTGGAAGGTGATGTTAGCGAGTGTCTCCTTCGGGATTTTCAGCGCTGTCGACATGAATTACTTGAGCCTTTGGAATATCAGGTGTACGCTTGGAAATGCCAGAAAAGGTGAGGTTATCCCACATGCTTCTTGACTGGAAGTCCAGCATTGCTGCTTTGATTTTATTGGGAACTTCTACCTCTGTTGTCATCGCTTTCATGGCTGACTGAAGTTCGGCATTGTCTTCTTTTTGCTCTCTGATTTGTTGGGGCGTGAACTCCAAGATGGTTTTGAGCTACTTAATCTCCTGGTGTAATAGATCGAGAAGTGACAGCTTCTTGTCAGTGGAGGAGAGGGCTTGAATTTGGGCATCGTTAGAGCAAAGTTGTAAATCTTCAGCTGCGAGTGGATGAGTTAGCCTTTCGTCTTTTCAACGGATTGCTGCGGGCGGTCGTCATGGTGGGCTCCGCTAGCTTGCATGACGAAGCCATTGAAAGATCCGTCGATGAAATCTTTGAGCGGCTCCACGATAGTAACTTGGCATCAGCAGGGATTGGAAAAAAAGTAATCAATAATAATCAGCCTCATAACAAGAGAAAAAACAATGGATGAGGAGGAAATGAAGTCTCCGGGTTGCTAATCTGATTTTGCAGCGTAGCCGGCAAAATTTCATCTGGGAAATCTCACAGTCTCTCGCGGTGTCAGAGCATGTCGCACGTCACCTTCTGATCCATTCAAACAATCCAATCTCTTGAGTAAACGTATTGAAGAATCACTTCATGAATTGATTCGTTCCTTCTTCACTTTGGTTGAGCACAGCCACAAGCCTCTGGCCCACGTGAAAGTTGCCCACAAACGGCGCCACATTCGCAGAAGCCGACAGCCGTGTCTGAGTGTGCGCAAGAACTGCATCCGAGGTGGCAGAGCGGCGGGCTTCGTAGGGCGTCTCGCAAGCAAGACAGAATGCGGTGGAAGAGCCAAGAGGAACGTTGCGCAAATAAGTGAGTGTAACATGAATGCAGTATACTAACGTAACGTTAGCCCTGCGGAGGGCTAAGGTTTCTATTAATTATGAGTACTGTCAAATTTGCGGCCACTTTATTAAGATGGTGACAAGTAGAGGATGTGTGCGACTACAACATGACTTCATTCTGGGTGCTTGTCATATTCATCAAGGGAGAGATTTGCGCAGTGATTTAAGTAATGCAAGACAAAGGGTCAGTGTACTAGCATTGTATCTGCAAGTGGCTACATTTTGAGTTCAAGTACTGTTGGTGGGGGAAAAAAATTGCTAGTGGCGAAGTTTGTCAAAAAAACATTTTATATGGTCATGCAGTATTTGTTTAAAATATCAGTAAACATGATATTTCTTCTCGTGTGATTCTGTCATTAAGTGTCACTACATTATTGTATGTGAGAATTGTGATTATAGTGCCAAGACATGGTATTGAATAAATTAAACATCAAAGTTGAAATAAAAAGTAACAAATTGTCCTGATATCACCTAAAATGATTCAAAGACGGGCTGATTGAAAGCAAAATAAAAGCAAATACAAACAAAGCAAACTGTACAACGTGATATATACATATTTACAAAATATGACATTGCATAAAAGCATGGTGAATAAAGGGTTCATAACAAGCTAAAAGCAGGTGCAGCAATCATGTACAGTATCCCTCACAAACTGTAAATGGCAATGTTGGGATTAATGTGGTGAGGCTTTGTAAAATTATTTTGAACTGCATATTTTTGTATGTACCTCACTGCTGAAATTGTTTACAAGAGGCCACTGTTCCATTAAAAAACCTACACAGAAAGATTTGCCAGTGCCAGGGTATGCAGGGGTCCACTGTATTACCTTTATTGATACTTGTTTATATTAACTTTATTATTTTACATTTTTTCACATTTTATTGTTGTTGTTGACCTGCCCAATTTTATTATTTCCAATATATCTGGCTTTCACATTAACCTTAAATATAAATCTAAATCATAATACACAACATTAAAGTCACAACATAAGAAAAGATTTACCAAACCGTGTGTTTGCCTTGTCTTGCAGACATCATTGAAGATCTTCGTACTGAACGGCAGGAGCCAGAACCCCCTCACATTAAAGAGGAAGTGGAGGACGAAGAGGTCCACCACATCAAAGAGGAAGTGGAGCCCATTTCAATTAAAAAAGAGGAAGAAGAAGCATGCCCCCACACCAAAAAGGAAGAGGAGGAGGATATCACCAAATTTTCATCGACTGGTGTCCCTCTGAAGAGTGAAGATGAAGGTCAAAATGAGGAGAGCTTAGGGGCGGAGCCTCCAAGCAGCAGCTCAAATCAACACATGACAACAGAAGGTGATGGAGACCACTGTGGAGGATCTTCAGCAGACGGACTCTTAGTTCCACTGTCAGATAGTGACGACACGACGTCACACTCTCCTCACACTGATGATGATGATAGACAGTCTGAAGGTGATATGACATGTCACACTGAAAACAAACAATGGAAATGTTCTCAGTGTGGGAAAACATTTGCTTATAAGGGCAATTTGAAACAACATGTGAGAACACACACTGAAGAAAAACCTTTTTCCTGCTCAGTTTGTGGTAAAAGATTCTCTGTTAAGGGAAGCTTAAAAACTCACACAAGAACCCACACTGGAGAGAAACCTTTTTCCTGCTCAGTTTGTGGTCAAAGATTCTCTGAAAAGGGAAACTTAAAAAGTCACACAAGAACCCACACTGGTAACAAAACTTTTTACTGCACAGTTTGTGGTCAAAGATTCTCTGGAAAGGGAAGTTTAAAAATACACACTAGAATCCACGTTGGAGAGAAGCCTTTCTCCTGCTCAGTTTGTGGTCAAAGATTCACTCGGAAGGAAAACTTAAAACAACACACAACAACCCACACTGGTGAGAAACGTTTTTCCTGCTCAGTTTGTGGCCAAAGATTCTCTATGAAGGAACACTTAAAAAGTCACACAAGAACCCACACTGGTGAGAAACCTTTTTCCTGCTCAGTTTGTGGTCAAAGATTCACTCTGAAAGGAAACTTGAGACGTCACACAAGAACCCACACTGGTGAGAAACCTTTTTCCTGCTCAGTTTGTGGCCAAAGATTCTCTGTAAAGGGAAACTTAAAAAGTCACACAAGAACCCACACTGGTGAGAAACCTTTTTCCTGCTCAGTTTGTGGTCAAAGTTTCACTCTGAAAGGAAACTTAAGACGTCACACAATAACACACACTGGTGAGAAACCTTTTTCCTGCTCAGATTGTGGTGAGAGATTTTCTATGAAGGGAAACTTAAAAATGCACACAAGAACCCACACTGGTGGGAAACCTTTTTCCTGCTCAGTTTGTGGTCAGAAATTCTCTGAAAAAGGAAAGTTAAAAATGCACACAACAACCCACACTGGTGAGAAACCTTTTTCCTGCTCAGTTTGTGGCCAAAGATTCTCTTATAAATATCAAGTTAAGACACACAAGTGTGCTGGTGAGAAAAGCAGTGATTAAGATGCTTTTAATGAAAATATAAATGTTTAATCTAGAAAGTTACTGACTTACAAAAATATACATTCTTGTATTCTGTGTACCAGCTTTTATTGTATCGATCTTCTTCTTGTCCATATATTTTCTGAAAACCCCAGGAGTGTTAAGAATTAGCACTGGTGCCAAATTACTTTGAAGGGACTTGTTAAAGGTGATAACATGGGCACTTGTTCCATAGTGCTGGACTCAAAAATGTCTACAGAAAAAAAAGCCCTCCAAAATAGACTCAGTAGTACAACCCCAATTCCAATGAAGTTGCGACGTTGTGTTAAACATAAATAAAAACAGAATACAATGATTTGCAAATCATGTTCAGCCTATATTTAATTGAATGCACTACAAAGACAAGATATTTAATGTTCAAACTGATAAAATTTTATTGTTTTTAGGCAAATAATCATTAACTTAGAATTTTATGGCTGCAACACGTTCCCAAAAAGCTGGGACAGGTGGCAAAAAAGACTGAGAAAGTTGACGAATGCTCATCAAACACCTGTTTGGAAGATCCCACAAGTGAACAGGCTAATTGGGAACAGGTGGGTGCCATGATTGGGTAGAAAAGGTGCTTCCCTGAATTGCTCAGTCATTCACAAGCAAAGATGGGGCGAGGTTCACCTCTTTGTGAACAAGTGCGTGAGAAAATAGTCAAACAGTTTAAGGACAATGTTTCTCAACGTACAATTGCAAGGAATTTAGGGATTTCATCATCTACGGTCCATATCATCATCAAAAGGTTCAGAGAATCTGGAGAAATCACTGCATGTAAGTGGCAAGGGCGAAAACCAACATTGAATGCCCGTGACCTTCGATCCCTCAGGCGGCACTGCATCAAAAACAGACATCAATGTGTAAAGGATATCACCAAATGGGGTCAGGAACACTTTCAGAAAACCAATCTCAGTAAATACAGTTTGGCGCTACATCCGTCAACAACTCTACTATGCGAAGCAAAAGCCATTTATCAACAACACCCAGAAACGCCGCCGACTTCTCTGGGTCCGAGCTCATCTAAGATGGATTGACGCAAAGCGGAAAAGTGTTCTGCGGTTCAACGAGTCCACATTTCAAATTGTTTTTGGAAATTGTGGACGTCGTGTCCTCCGGGCCAAAGAGGAAAACAACCATCCGGACTGTTAAGGACGCAAAGTTCAAAAGCCAGCATCTGTGATTGTATGGGTCTATGTTAGTGCCAATGGCATGGGTAACTTACACATCTGTGAAGGCACCATTAAAGCTGAAAGGTACATACAGTTTTTGGAGAAACAAATGCTGCCATCCACAACGTCTTTTTCTTGGACGCCTCTGCTTATTTCAGCAAGACAATGCCAAACCACATTCTGCACGCGTTACAACAGCGTGGCTTTGTAGTAAAAGAGTGGGGGTACCATTTCTGGACAAAACCAAGGTGGGTTTTTTTTTTTTCAATTAAATTGAAACTCTTATATATATGTCAATGTGAGAGAGTCACGCAAGAGAAGTCTAAATAGCCAAAATACAGGACCTTTAAGACCGGAAGTGTGTGGCATAACCCCCATTCAGCGGCTGAAATAAGTATTTAACCCGTCACAATTTTTCCTCACTAAATATATTTCCAAAGGTGGTGTTGACATGACAATTTCACCAAATGCTGGAAACAACCCAAGTAATCCATACATACAAAGAAAGCATCACAAATAAGCTAAAAAATTAAGTTATCATGTGAAATCACACAGAGAAAAAGTATTGAACACACCAACTAGTATTTATTTAATACTTTGTACAAAAGCCTGTGTTTGCTTTAACAGCTTCATGAGGCCTCCTGTATGGAGAAACTCATTGCATGCATTGCTCTGGTGTGATTTTGGCCCATTCCTCCACACAAGCAGTCTTCAAATTTTGAAGGTTCTGTGGGCTTCTTTTATGGACCTTGAGTTTGAGTTCTTTCCATAGATTTTCGATTGGATTAAAGTCAGGTGATTGGCTGGGCCAGCTTTATTTTTTTTCTTTGAAACCAATTGCGAGTCTGCTTGGCAGTATGTTTTGGATCATTCTCCTGATGAATTGTCCATCCTCATTTCATTTTCATCATCCTTGTAGATGGCAGCAGATTTTTGTCAAGAATGTCTCGGTACATTTGCCCATTCATCCTTCCTTCAATAATGTGAAGTTTACCAGTACCATTTGCTGAAAAGCAGCCCCACACCATTATGTTCCCACCTCCGAACTTCACTGTTTGTATGGTGTTTTTAGGGTGATGTGCAATGCCACATCTCCTCCAAACGTGGTGTGCATTATGGCATCCAAACAGTTCAATTTTGCTCTCATCAGACCAGACTATAATCTCCCAGTATTTAACTGGCATGCCCAGATGTTGTTCAGCAAACTTTCAACGAGCTTTGACATGTTTTTTATTTTTCAGCAATGGGGTCTTGCGTTGTGAGCGTGCATACAGGCCATGGTGGCGTATTGCATTACTTAATGTTTTCCTTGTGACCACAATACCTTGCTAATTCCAGGTCTTTTTGAAGCACTCCATAGGTGGTCCTTGGCTCTTGGACAACTCTTCTTCTGATGATTCTTTGCACTCCTCTGTCAGAAATCTTGCGAGGATCACCTGATTGATGCAAATTTATGGTGCTATGATTGGCTTACCACTTTCAGGCCCCGACCGTGCTCACTGGAACATTCAGAAGCTTAGCTGTGCGCTTGTAACCAATGCCATCGTTATGTTTTGCAACAATTACTTCGCGGTGGTCTTGAGACAGCTCTCTGCTCTTATGCATCATGAGATGTGTCTTGACTTTCACCTTGGCAATGACACTTTTTTTGTAGGACATCAATTAGGACTGAACCCGCTGATATTCATTTGCTTTGACAAGGGGCTGGATTGCTGTTTGATTATTGATAGATTTTAGGTGTTGTCTTGGCTTTCCATGCCTTTTTGCACATCTCTTTTGTCATGTGTTCAAAACATTTCCCCTGTGTCATTTCACATTATTACACACAACTTAATTTCTGATCTTACTTGTTCTTCTTTCTTTGTATGAGTGGCTTACGTGGGTTGTTCCCAACATCTGGTGAAAATTTTATGTCAGTAGCACCTTTGTAAACATATTTACTGAGAAAAATGGGGAGGTGTTAAATAATTAAGTCGCTGTATGTGCATAAGTCCTTATGTTTGTGCCTACAGTACCAACTTTCCACCAATAGAGGGTACTAATACACTGTGAAGGGCGTTTGAATACAGTCCTGAATAATAGTCCTGGGTGGACTTTCTGGAGTGTTTTTCCCATGCTTGAGTGGCTTTTCTCGGGCGACATCCAAAAAAACATCCAGTTAGGTCAAATTAAGACTCTCAACTGTCCTTGGCTGTGAATGTGAGTATACGGATGGGTGTTTGTCGTGCGCTTTTGAAAATTAATGGATGGTTTCTATGCTCGTGAAACCTCGAGAAAATAACTTTTAAAAAAATAAATAAAACGTCTAATTGAATAAAAAAAAAAGTTCAGTTACTAACGCAACAATTTATAGTAAGAAGAGGACAAACCTGCTTTGTGTAACAACACGAGGCTGCATGCGAAAAGCGTCCAGCAGTTGACGTCGTCGCTCGTTCTTTTCGTTCGTCCCAGAAAGTTCCTTCTCTGACTTTGCTGTCGTCCTCGCACACATTTTCACACGCTAATCACAACACTTTCACACTCGATCTTTCAGTTGCGAACAAACGCGTCTCCTTGTTAGCGGCTAGCGATCTAAGCTAAGCTAACTAGGCCGAGAAACTAAGCTTCAAACTTGCACCACCAAGACGAGTTTATCCGGACACGAAGACTTAAATGATAGTTTAATGTTGGTTCTATAATTTTAAGGGCAGGAATACCGAGGTTAATGTCACTTTTCGTAGAAGAGAAACGAGACGCACACCATTGGTTACTTTGACCGGAACTTCTAGCCTCATTTATTTTGTGAACATTTCCTGTAGTCTCCTTCAACGTAAGAGCATTCATGACACCACCAAAATAAAATATTGTCATAGACAAACATTTAGTCATTTAAAGTAGTGATAGTCGAACTTTGTGGAGGTTTCAATCCGTTACTCCTAATTCTGAAAAAAATAAAAAAAATAATTAGATGCACGGAAGTAGATCTGTACCGAAAGTGCTGGCAATGAGGGAAGCGCATGCGCGGACGCAGGATGTTGGACATGACAGTTTGTTGCAATCGTTACAAATTCAGTTTTTGGTAAAATAAAAACTGGGGGGGACAACAAGAACAACAAGATTGAGGACCTGACAAAGAAGTTGGTAGGAGGCGACGATTGTTTGCGTTTGTATGACGACACACAAAATATATACAGGTAACTCGGACTTGCCCTTTTGAGCTCTCTGCCGACGGTGACGCTAAGCGAGGGAGGGCAAAGTCGTCAGCGCATTCCACTTGTGTGGACGGTAAGAAAAACCCCAAAAGGCCAAGGATGTGATAGCCCACGCTTTGTTGTTGACAAAAAAAGTCACTCTTATGAGCATTGAATAATAAATAATAAAGTTTCGAATTAATTTCAGTGTCCATGCATTCCCTTCGATTGGAACGACGACCTTCCCAACAATGGCCGCCAGTATGCACGTCGGATAGCCGGCCTGCTATAGCTTGGGGGCACATCTAGTGTTTTATCTATGGACGACACACGTCTCAGACGCAATCGCTCGCGCTTCCATGTGCTGCACTAAAAAAATTCTGAATTTGTACCGAACGTGCTGAACCCACGTCATAGTAAGCCAATCATAACTTTACGAGCCTAAAATATATTTCGTTGAATCTTGGTGTCTGGTTGAAGTCGTCTCGGTGCACGGCGAAGCTTCTCGGCCTAGCTTAGCTTAGCATGCTAACAAAGAGACGAGTTTGTGAGCAACACTTCGCTAAACGGACCAGTTTTCTCACCTGAGGTCACAAATCAGCTGTCTTCTTTCGGTGTCATATCTCTTAGGATGCAAAACTACAAGTTTTACTGTTTCGTATATATGTTTTGTTACGTATATATATTTTTTTTTAACCCACAATGTCCAAATCTGAATCTTGATATAATAATTTCATATGTCCGATTTGCACTCGCTTTTCTCATCCCTCCAACCTAGAGCGGAAAGTGTTGTGATCGCCTTGTGAAAATGTGTGCAAGGAGGACGGCAGAGTACGAGGAGGACCTTTGTGCACCAAAAGACAAGAACGAGCCACAACGTCAACTACTGGACGCTGCGTTCAATCTGCAGCCTCCAACTGTGCTACGCAGACCAGGTTGGTTCACATTTTTTCTCACTTGTTAGGTAATACATTTTAATAAGATTGTCATGTTTATTGACAGGCGTTGTGTGACATTCCATATAATATCATTAATATCCAATCGGGTGTACTATGTGGCTCTGATTTGGATCAATTCAGAAATTTACATCGTTTCAGTGGCTATAATGAATACAGGAAATTGGAAAGAAAAATAACATGCAAGAGAAAGATTTCCAAAGAAATTGGAAGCAGCAACACGGTGCACGACTGATTAGCACATCCGCCTCACAGTTCTGAGGACCCGGGTTCAAATGCGGGCTCTGCTGTATGGACTTTGCATGTTCTCCCCGTGCCTGCGTGGTTTTTCTCTGGGCGCTCCGGTTTCCTCCCACATTCCAAAAACATGCATGGTAGGTTAATTGGTGACTCTAAATTGCCCGTAGGTGTGAATGTGAGAGCGAATGGTTGTTGTTTCGTTTGCAAACATTTCGTTCAAAAGAACAAATCTTTTCACTGAACGTAATGAACTGAATCAGTTTATGAAATGATTCATTCTTTGAGCTTGGCTGGTGCCACGAGTGAGTCGGCTGGGAGCGCAAACAGAACTGCTGCAGTTTTCTGTGCGGTCTTGAAGTGTTAATTGTGACGCGCAGCTGTTGCAGCGGAGAAGATCCGGTCAACAAAACACATTTGACACGTAAAAACGCAATACTGCGTAAATTATATAAATTGGTCATTCCTTGTATGCGGCCCGGTAAAAAATGCCTCGCGGACCGGGGACCACTGCTTTACATGATTGAAAGCATTTAAAAACAAAGAAAAAACAAAAATGCGTATGAACATTTAAAATGAAGAAAATAATAAAATACAATTCAAACAGCGTACAGTGCAAGAAATATTTAAAAGTGGGAAAGCTGTAAAAAGCTTAAGAAAAAAAGTTTTTAACCTGTACTTAAAAACATTCACACTCAGGGCGTATGTCACTTCCGTTGGAAACTTATTCCATTTGTGTGCAGCATAAGAGCTAAATGCTGCTTCAGCATGTTTGCTTTGCACTCTGTGCTCCACTATTTGACCTGAGTCTCTAGATATTAGAGCCCTACTTGGTTTATGTGCAATTTGCATTTTTTTCATGTATTCAGGATAAACCATTTAGTGATTTATAGACAAATAGCAGTAGCACTTTAAAATATATTCTGAAGCCAGTGTAGAGACTTAAGAATTGGGGGAGTCTGGTCAGAAGACCATTACAATAGTCAAGTCTACTTGAGATAAAAGCATGGATGAGCTTCTGCTGCTATGCTTGGCACATGCAAGCCTTCACTCTGGATGTTCTTCAGCTGGTTGAAGGCTGTTTTTGTAATTATTTTGATATGACTGTTGAAAGTCAGGTCGGAATCTATCAGTACCCCAAGGTTTTCGGAATTGGACTTTGATTGAGAGGTCTTTCCCATCATTGTGGTCCTCCACGGTGTTCTAGATCACCTCAAAATTGTGTTAGTTTTAATCAGAGCGACAACATTCTTGACTTTTGAGATTTTACAGGTGTATTTATCCAAAAGTTCCTCAACTGTCTCAGCATTCACAGTTTGTGGCACAGCTATGGTCTCCATAAACTTAGTGGCGGTGCTCTCATTTATGTACCTTTTCTTAATAGACATAGAGGTTGTCTGAACTGTTAAGAGAATCTGTAATTCAAAGAACACAGAAAAATGGTCAGAAATAGCCATATCCTTAATCTCAACTGATAGCATTTCAACATCCAGGTCTACGATGTGACCTTGAGTGTGGGTTGGACTCTTTATATGTTGAGAGAGGTCAAATGTCTCCAGTATAGCAGAGTTCTTTAGAATTTTTTAATGCTCTTGTCAGCATAAATGTTAAAGTCGCCCGTTATGACAAAATAGTTGTAGTGTGTTCTGATTTCTGAAAAAGTTTAGAAAAATCTTAACTAAAACATAAATGTCCCATTGTATCTTTGAGGTCTATAAATTATGAAAAACCTTTGGATCACCTTTTACTAAAAAACTGAGATGTTCAAAAGAGCTCAAATCACCCAGTCTTGGAAATCACCTAGTCTCGCAGCGATAACTGGAGACAACGGTTTGATAGGTTCACATTTTATCCTCACTGAGCTTGTAGTTCTACATTCTTTGTGCCATATTTCCAACTTTCTATCCCTTTTAATTACAGGGAAGAAAAATGCCTGATCTCCATAGGGGTCTGACTTATTCTGCAGAAGAATGTTGTTTGGATTTGATTTGTAGCCGCGATCCCGCACATACAGTGGGTACGGAAAATATTCAGACCGCTTTAAATTTTTCACTCTTTGTTGTATTGCAACCATTTGCTAAAATCATTTACCGTATTTTCACGACCATAAGGCGCTGTATTAAAAAGTGCAGTCTCAGTTACGGGGTCTATTTCTGTATTTAACACATGCATAAGGCGCACCGTATTTTTGGGCGCAGGCATGGTAAAACATACGCTAGCTTAAAACATATGCTAGCATGCATGCTAGCGTATGTTTTTAAAAAGGCAGCAGGAGCAAAACTGAGTTCGGTTGTACTTTATTGAAGTATTTAACAATGTACTCACGTTATTTTTTGATCAATCCTCATCCACAAATCCATCAAAGTCCTCATCTTCTGTATCCGAAATGAACAGCTGGGCAAGTTCTCCATCAAACATGCTGGGTTCCCTCTCGTCATTGTCGGAGTCAATCTCGTTGCCGGGGGGCTGTTCAGCAATGATGCCGGCTTTCGCGAAAGCTCGGACAACAGTTAAAGCAGAAAAGCCAAAAAGTTGTATCTTGGTCTTATCAGACCAAAGAATCTTAGTTCTCACCATCTTGGAGTACTTCAGGTGTTTTTGAGCTAACTCCACGCGCGCTTTCATGTGTCTTGCACTGAGTGGCTTCCATCGGGCCACTCTGCCATAAAGCCCCGACTGGTGGAGGGTTGCAGTGATGGTTGACTTTCTCGAACTTTCTCCCATCTCCCGACTGCATCTTTGGAGCTCAGCCACAGTGATCTTTGGGTTCTTCTTTACCTCTCTCACCAAGGCTCTTCTCCCCTGATTGCTCAGTTTGGCCGGACGGCCAGCTCTAGCAAGGGTTCTGGTCGTCCCAAACATCTTCCATTTAAGGATTATGGAGGCCACTGTGCTCTTAGGAGCCTTAAGTGCAGTAGAGAAGTTTTTTTGTAAAAATGATTTTAGCAAATGGCTGCACTATACCAAAGTGAAAAATTTAAGGGTGTCTGAATACTTTCCGTACCCACTGTATCAGTAAGATTTAGAGATAAGATTCTTCATGGGTAGAGGAGGAGCTCTTCGCATCTTAGTAGACGTTGGTTTCAGGAGAGGGGGCATGGGAGGACGATCTTGGCGTGCTGTGGGCTGGAGTCCAATATTGACAATAGCCTTTACCCTGTCCGTCAGACCTAACATGGCATTTAGGCTCGTAGAGAGTGAGTTTTGCATTGGGATTTGCTCCGATGGGGCGTGGAGTGGTGTGGGAGAGTCCAAGTGCTGCCTCATCTCATTCCTCATTCCAATACCAGGCTTGTGCTCATTAGCAGGCCACACTCATGTAATGGTGATTGGGTATTAAAAAGTCTCCGTATATGGTAACAACTGACTTTCTACAAAAACAGTACAGTCCCGTATGTTTAAAAATACCCAGGGGTCCATCCATCCATCCATTTTTCTGCACTGCTTGTCCTCACTAGGGCCGCAGGCGTGCTGAGCCTATCCCAGCTATCTTCGGGCGAGAAGTGGGGTACACCCTGAACTGGTCGCCATCCAATCACTGGGCACATGTAAACAAAGAACGATTCGCACTCACATACACACCAATGAGCAATTTAGAGTCTCCAATTATCCTCCCATGCATGTTTTTGGGATGTGGGACAAAACCGGAGTACCCGGAGAAAACCCACGCAGGCACGGGGAGAACATGCAAACGCCACACAGGCAGGGCCGGGATTTGAACCGTAGTCCTCAGAACTGTGAGGCAGATGTGCTAACCAGTCGCTCACCGTGCCGCAAAAATCCATAAAATTGGTGAATTTGTAAATGCTCTTCCAAACAATTACTGCTCTATTATTTGACACTTTTTCATATTCTATCGTTGTTCTTGATTTGACTGTTTTATTGTTTCCAATAAATATTAAGTCATCTGGCTCGCTAAAAAAAAATATGAGGATAGATTTTACCAAACCAAGAGTTATTTTTTTTTAATCTTCTTGTGTCTTGCAGACATCAGTGAAGCTCTTTGGCCTGAGCGGCAGGGGCCAGAGCCCCCTCACATTAAAGAGGAAGTTGAGTTCCAGTCCTCTTTCATGAAAAAAGAGGATGAAGAGTGCCTCCAGATCAAGGAGGAGGAAGAAGAGCCCCCCTACATCAAACAGGAAAAGGAGGAAGAGGATATCACCAAGTTGCCATCGACTGGTGTCCCTTTGAAGAGTGAAAATGAAGTTCAAAGTGAGGAGAAGAGAGGGGTGGAGCCTCCAAGCAGCAGCTCAAGTCAACACATGACAACAGAAGGTGATGGAGACCACTGCGGAGGATCACAAGCAGACGGCCTCTTAGCTCCACTGTCAGATTGTGACAACATGACGTCACACTCTTCTGACTATGATGATGATGAACAGTCTGAAGGTGATATGACATGTCACACTGACAACAAACGATGGAATTGTTCTCAGTGTGGGAAAGCTTTTGCTTATAAGAGCAGTTTGAAGCAACACATAAGAATGCACACTGGCGAGAAACCTTTTGCCTGCTCAGTTTGTGGTCAACGATTCACTCAGAAGGGACACTTAAAAACACACACAAGAACTCATGTTGGTGAGAAACCATTTGCCTGCTCAGTTTGTGGTCAACGATTCACTCAAAAGGGACACTTAAAAATGCACACAAGAACACACATTGGTGACAAACCTTATACCTGCTCAGTTTGTGGTCAAAGATTCTCTCATAAAGGAAGCTTAAAAACACACACAAGAACACATACTGGTGAGAAACCTTTTGCCTGTTCAGATTGTGGTCAAAGATTCACTTACAAGGGAAGCTTTAAAGTACACACAAGAACCCACACTGGTGAGAAACCTTTTGCCTGCACAGTTTGTGGTCAAAGATTCTCTGAGAAGGGAAACTTGAAAGCACACACAAGAACACACACTGGGGAGAAACCTTTTGCCTGCCCAGATTGCGGTAAAAGATTCACTTACAAGGGAAGCTTTAAAATACACACAATAACCCACACTGGTGAGAAACCTTTTGCCTGCTCAGATTGTGGGCGAAAATTCTCTCAGAAGGGAGACTTAAAAAAACACACAAGAACGCACACTGGTGAGAAACCTTTTGCCTGCTCAGTTTGCGGTCAAAGATTTACAGAGAAAGGACCCTTAAAAAGACACACAAGAACACACACTGGGGAGAAACCTTTTGTCTGCTCAGATTGTGGTCAAAGATTCTCTCAGAAGGGACACTTGAAAATACACACAAGAACCCACACTGGTGAGAAACCTTTTTCCTGCTTAGTTTGTGGTCAAAGATTCTCAAAAAAGGCAAACTTAAAAATACACACACGAACACATACTGGTGAGAAACCTTATGCCTGTTCAGTTTGTGGTCAAAGATTTCGCCAAAATGAAAACTTAAAAATACACACCAGAACCCACACTGGTGAGAAACCTTTTTCCTGCTCAGTTTGTGGTCGAAGATTCTCTTTCAAGGGAAACTTAAAAATACACACAATAACCCACACTGGTGAGAAACCTTTTGCCTGCCCAGATTGTGGTAAAAGATTCTCTCGGAGGGGAGACTTAAAAATACACAGAAGAACGCACACTGGTGAGAAACCTTTGGCCTGCCCAGATTGTGGTGAAAGATTCTCTCACGAGGATGGGGTTAAGACACATAAGTGTGCTGATGTGAATCATGGTGATCAAGACACTTTAAATGTAAATGTTAGGTTAATTTGATGAACTTTCATTCACAGAATAATTTCAGAAAAACCAAAGGTTAACACCAACCGTAAAGGCGTAGGGTGAAGCCATGGCTTATTATGCCTACACCAAGCTGTACAAAACAAAAACATAGTTCAGAAAAAAAAAATCCTCAAAAGCACCCACACAAATTGCAACATCATGCAGAGTGAAATTAAATGTGTAATAAAAAACGAAAACACATTTGAAAAAAACAAGCTTTGCACAAATTTAAACATACTTTTAAAAAGCACACAGTTTTAGGTCATAGGTGTAGTCATTCCACAAGTAACACCTCTAAAAGAGACACGTCTTTGTTTTATATTGGTTCTGGTCTTGTGCTTGTCCAGTTCCCCTTAGATCCTAACAACTCTGTGATTTCAAACAGATTTTGAATACCGTGGCAAAGTAAATTGTGTACGTTGTAGATTACTTCTGCCATTTTAAATTCTCCTCAGTCATACATTTTACAAGTATTTAAATAATGCATTTGTTGGTTCTGTGTCTTTAGATGAATTAATTATTCTAATAGCTCTTTTCAGTAGCTTAAAAATTGGGTGCGTATTGGTTTTTATGTGTTTCCCTCTATGTGAACACCATAAGTCATGCATGGAAGTAATAGTGAGCACTAAAGTCTCTGTATTTCATGATTTTATATACAGAACATCCTTGGTTTTACAGAAGAAGTACTTAGGCGACATTGCAGATATCATTGATATATAATCTGAATAATTTAGGGCCTAATACAGACCCTTGGGGAACCCAACAAGTGGCCTTTAATAGTTTTGGATTTTTCATTGTTAAATTGCACATATTGATTTCACTCATCCGAATAAATGATGGTGAATTGGTAATTTTTTTAACCCAAATTAATTGTCAACAGGGACGGGGGGACGTTTTGTGGAGAGCAATATTTGTTTAGGGGGACTGGTTTTAGGGAGATTTGGACTATGAACCTTCACCGTTAACACATATTTCCAAATATTGGGGATGTGGGGGGGCTTTAAGTTTTTAGGGGGCTAAAGCTAAAACAGCTATGCCCTAAAATAGACCTAACGATGCCACTGGATTACAGATTTATGTGAATGTTTGTACTATTTTCTCTTTATTACTTTTTACTAATACCATATCAATATCAAAACAATCAGTGGATTTTTTTTTTTAAAGAGTTTTTACAATACCTACTATTTCTTTATCATTTACAGCATTAATAAACAGAGGATGGTTTTTTAAAATATATTCCTTGGCACGGGAATTTCTTTTGCTCGTTCACAACCAATATGGACAAAAAGTTATCAAATTCACTAGCTAGATCTCAGATTTTTTTCAACAACAATTTTATCTTTTATAAAATACTCTGCACATTCAGTTTTTTTGGAACTGTTTTAATTATATTATTTAGTTCTCTCCAGATTTCTTGTGTATTGCTCTTGTTTTGCTCCAGTAGTGAGTGATAATGTGTTTTCTTTCTTGTTCTTATAACATTTACTAATTTACTTTTGCATGTTTTGTTCTGTATTTCAGCATCAAATGTTTTTTCTTTGTTCTTGCATTCTCTATCCCTTTCGTAATCCATGGGCTTTATACACTAACAGCACTGTTTTCTGGGAACATTTTTTAACTCATTCACTGCCAGCCTTCCCAGTTAACATGGATATTTGACTTCTAAAGCCGTCAATGGCAGTTAATGTGTTAATAGGGCAATGTTTCTCATATAATGAGATTACAGTTGAAAGGAATGCATCGTATGCGTTATTGGGGTCTTCATTTGCGTTAACCTCATTCCAATTTTGTTTCCATAATTCCATTTGAAACATAGCAATGGATATTTGTGAATATATTATCGAGTGTGAGTTTGTTTATTTTAATAGTTTCACATTACATTTCGATGGTGTTATTCTTATATACATTCTGGTTGCATCTCAGTGGTCTATCCACATATTTAGCAACCCCCCCCCTTCCACCCCACCCCACCTCCACCTCCACCTTTTATTCTCCCTGTTTATTGTAAATAACTCATCTCCATCCAGTCTCATATCACATGCTTTCTCCGTGTCAAGCCAGGTTTGTGATATTGCACTTATATTAAATACCTAGAATTTATTCTGGTATTTTTTGAGTGAAATTGGATACAGACTTCTATTCAAGTGTATGATAGATAAATGTTTAAATGTTTTATATCAAAAGTAATTACAATCATACTGACTCATAAAAATCTACATCTTTGCATTGTCATGTTGTCTTTTCTACCACTAGTGCCAAAATACTAAATCAATGCATGCATTCTGTCCAATGTTTTAGTGATGCCAATATCAAATAAGCGAAACGATTGATTGAAATAGATTTTAACGCAACTTTGACTTCTGGTGGTAAACTATAAAATGTATATGTGATCCTTAATAAGGCGGCACGGTGAACGACTGGTTAGAGCGTCGGCCTCACAGTTCTGAGGACCTGGGTTCAATCCCCGACCCCGCCTGTGTGGAATTTGCATGTTCTCCCCGTGCCTGCGTGGGTTTTCTCTGGGCACTCCGGTTTCCTCCCACATCCCAAAAACATGCAAGGTAGGTTAATTGAAAACTCTAAATTGCCCGTAGGTGTGAATGTGTGTGCGAATGGTTGTTTGTTTATGTGTGCCCTGCGATTGGCTGGCAACCAGTTCAGGGTGTACCCCGCCTCCTGCCCGATGATAGCTGGGATAGGCTCCAGCACACCCGCAAAGAACCAGAAGAAGCAGATAGAAAGTTTGGATAGATATGAAGAGACATAACATTTATTGCAGGTGTTACAAATGCAACAATGGGAATAAACTTAAAAACAGAAAGAATACAAATAATAGTTAGAGCAGCAGAAAATCATCTTAATATCAAACAATTAACTTGGGAAGAGGTGAGGGATGACTTTTGTACTCAGCCCAAAGAGGCATCGAACCCAGGATAATAAGATTTAATGGTGTTAATAGTACAATGAAATGCATGAAGTTTATTGCCAAATGGACAAGAATTTGTCATAACGACAAACATAGGCTCAATAAAAATTATAAATTTTTATAATCCATGCCAAAATGTCGATATTAACTCATTCACTGCCACCCTTCCCAGTTAACATCGATATTTGACTTCTAAAGTCGTCAATGGCAGTGAATGTGTTAACAAACTAAAGCAAATTCAGGGACAGTCGAATGCTTACGTTATTTGGAATGCTGACTTTCATGCACATAGCACATTATGGAAAGGACGGAATACTGACACTTGGTGTGTTTAAATGATAGGAGAGGCACCCAAATAAATATTCACACAGGTAATACTTCAGCACTGGATTTGGCATTGGTGTCAGGAGGTCTGGCAGGAATTTGTGAGTGGGAAGTAATGGAGGGCACGACAGTCGGTAGCGATCGTAGTCAAATACTATGTTGCATACATACAGCGGGTGGTACAACGCAGGGTGATGAGAGAGAAAGAAGGCAAACTGGGATCAGTTTAAGTATTTGTGTGAAAGGAAAGCGCCTTTATAAATGTTAAAGCAGGTATTGAAGGTAATTGATAAGAATTTTAGGGAGATGACAATAAAGGCCGCCAAAGCGGCAATACCAGTAAGGGAGAATGAAAAGAGAAGCTGTGCCATGGTGGTCAGAAGAATGTAGTAGAGTAGTGAAAGAAAGAAACAAGGCTTATAAAACATTAAAAAGACCACATAACTTTGAGAAACTGTTAGAGTATTAAAAAAAAATCACAGGCACAGGTAATAAAAGTATTCAAAGGAGCGAAGAAAAGGAAATGGAGGGACTTTTGTAGCTCAACTGGAACAACAACTCCACTTAGTAATGTGCGGGGTATGATAAGAAAGATGAAGGGAGTCCGGAAAGAAAGAAAATAGCCAGTAATACAGAAATGAGATGAAATAGGGATATCAAATAAAGACAAAGCAGAAATAATGGTAAGGGTTTTTAAATGTATTCATAGTTGTAATAATTTAACAGAAGAGGGGAAACGAGGGAGGGGAAAAAACTCGAGTATGCTGGGGCATTACACAGAGTTTTCTCACCTGGGAAAGATCCAATCTGTTATGTTAAATTTTTTTTGCTAGAAAGACAGAAACTAAACTGTTGGAAATGTACAATAGAATATGGGAAGAAGGCAAGCTACCAAATAGCGGGAAAGGAGCAATGGTCATACCTATAATAAAGCCAGGGAAAGACCCCACAAATCCAACAAGCTCCAGGCCCATTGCACTTACATCGAACATAGGGAAGGTTATGGAAAGGATGATAGTAGACAGACTAAATTAATATATAGAGACGCAAGGACTCATATCTCCATATCAAAGCGGGTTCAGGAAACGAGGGGGAACAATGGACCCGGTAATTTGTCAAGAAAATGAAATAAGAAAAGCGCAAGCCAACAAAGAATCAGTACAAGCAGTATTTTTTTTTATGTTGAAAAAGCATATGATATGGTGTGGAAGGAGGGCTTATTGAATAAACTGTATAAAATGGGGATTAATGGAAGAACATTTAATTGGATGCGAGACTTTTTGTTGGACAGGCAGATTCAAGTCAAGATGGTCACTACTTTATCTACTGCATCTAAGGTGGAAAATGGCACACCCCAGGGAGCATTATCAGTCCAATTTTGTTTTCTGTTATGATTAATGACGTTTTTGCAGAAATCGACCCACACATCGGAAAGTCATTGTTTGCGGATGATGCACGAGAGGCAATAATATCCAGTTTATCCAAGATAAAATACAGAAAGCAATTGGGATGGTTCACACCAACCGGTGTGAACATGGAGTGGTTCCAGTATTTCATCTTAGAAATGTACTCAACACTGAAGAAATTCACCTCAACGCTTTGTTTCAGTTTTCAAATGAAACAGGATGCGAAGGTGCTCAAGTCTCACACAGGACGGCCATCAATATTTTGCTGGACTAAAAAAAAAAATCATTCTTTCAATCTTCGTGTTGAAGTCGTCTCGGTGCACGTTGAAGCTTCTCGGCCAAGTTTAGTTTAGTTTAGCTTGTTAGCAGCTAAACAAAGAGACGCGTTTGCGGTCAACACATCGCTCAGCAGAGATCGAGTGTTGGCTTCAAGTGAAAAGTGATTTATCGCGTGGAAATGTGTGCAAGACGGACAGAAGAGTACAAGGAGGAACTTTGTGGAGCGAAAGACAAGCACGAGTCAAAAAGTCAACTTTTGGACGCGGTTTTCCATCTGCAGCCTCGAGTTGCGCTGCACAGAGCAGGTTGGTTCACTTCATCCTCTCACTCGTTTAGGAAATACTTTCGCTTTTCAACAATATTATGGCCATTGCGTGACATTACATTAAATATAACATTATTTCCATTCAATAATATCTTCAATGCAGATCAGTATGTGTGGAGATGTCTCAAAATGATTTGCATGTGTTTACACAAATTATTTACACTGATATTCCAACAATGCTTGCTCTTGTCTCTTGATGTTGTGCACATCATGTATAATTAGGTGTGCTTCGATCAATATTTTACGCTGCCGATTCGGGCACCGATAATCCATGAGTGACGTCTGCCGACTGCCGCTCACCGCCGATACCGATCATATGGATTGAATGTAAAATTTTCAGTTCATTCAGTCTTTTGGCTATATGATCTGACATGTTTGTTTGGGTTTGCGTCATAGCTCTTGGGCACTTGCACAGTGTTAAGGAGGGGAGTGGATGCTGCACTAGGGCTGGCTGATTATGGAAAACATAACAATCACAATCATTTTGATTGATATTGAAATCATAATAAACATGATTATTCATTTCAAAAATGGGATTTTATTCAACTACCAAAACAACTTTAAATGTAACTTATATAAACACACACATGCATACAAACAGGGATCTCGTTTGAATCGCATCCCGCGTCTGAGACGCACAAAAATTACCAGGGACACATAAAGTACTATAAAGTACATAAAGTACTATATGCACATATGCTCACATTATACACAGTATGGCTTTACTCACTATTGTTAGAAATGTAGCCATTGAACATGTTGACAAAGCAACGTTTAAAGAAAAGGCTGCAGACTTTTGAAAAGCAGTACAAATCTGGAATCAAAACGTGTTGCTTTGATGTACTTATTTATGTTTTTACTTGTCACTTTTCCTAAACCAACTGGAAACTTGATTGGCAGTATATTGCCTGTTAAGGCATTGACTGTTTAAACCTTGGTGCCAAATGTTTAATATTTAAGTGTAATTTTTGTGAACAGCGCCCAAGTCTGTTTTATTTATATTTTTTAATCTAAGATATTTTATTTAATGTTGTACATCACTATGTCAATGTTCCTTTTTTTTTTTTAGAATTACAAAATACAATTGTTCTTTAAAAGGATGTACTTGTATTATTATGCTCTAATATCAGTGGCATAAAAAACATCAATACCGTCATTTGTTGTGATAGTTTTTGGAAAAATATATCATCCTAAAAAAATTTGATATCATTACAGGCCTAACTATAGTAGACTTTACACCAATTTGATTGGTATCGGCCGATAATTAGCATTTTATGCTGATGGGCTTTAATGTCATAATTCGCCGAGCCGACCAACGACATGAATGGATGAAAAAGTGAAACTTGTGACCAAAGGGTACTCAGCAGTGCTTAAGAGCTGCATTGGCGAGCTTGCCGGTCACGGACCATAATTACTCAGTTAAACGTGACGTCTTTGATGCAGATTTTGATGTAACATCATTTTTACCTGATGACTCTAGTGAAGAGTCAGCGCAAAAAAACTGAGCTCATTCCATCATATGTCCTCTTCCGCAATCAGCTTTGACAAAGAGCAGCCACAAAGGACACCTTTGAAAATGGCCAACTCAAACTTCTTCATGCCATCGTCATTCTCTTATCCATTTTCATCACTGGTTTCTTCTCGCTCCTCACATCTTTGATGAAACTCTGGCTCGAACTGAAAAGGCTGACCAGCGTACATCTACTCTAGCTACTGCTAAAAAAAAAACTGTGGTGAACTGGGGGCACCCCCTTTCTACGTCACTACCGAGAATGCACTGTGATGCATAAAACAATGTTGAAATGTTTCATAAAAACATATAAATCTGGAAATGATTTTCGAAAGTTGCATCTTTTTATGTTACTTGAGCCGAAAGAGATCAGAGAAGTAAAACATCGCTGCAATCAGGGTTCATTTTAACTCATCTGGCTCTCCTAATAACATTATATAAATATAGAGCATACTACACAACATTAAAGTCCCAACATGACAACTGACTTGACCAAACCATTTGTTTGTCTTCTTGTGTCTTGCAGACACCAATGAAGATCTTCGTTCTGAGCAGCAGGAGCCAGAGTCCCCGCATGTTAAAGAGGAATTGGAGGGTAAAGAGGTTCCCCACATCAAAGAGGAAGAGGAATTGGAGCCCCTTTCCATTAAAAAAGAGGAGGATGAAGAGTGCCTCCACATCAAGGAAGAGGAAGAAGAGCCCCCCTACATCAAACAGGAAAAGGAGGAAGAGGATATCACCAAGTTGCCATCGACTGGTGTCCCTTTGAAGAGTGAAAATGAAGTTCAAAGTGAGGAGAGCAGAGGGGCGAAGCCTCCAAGCAGCAGCTCAAGTCAACACATGACAGCAGAAGGTGATGGAGAGCACTGTGGAGGATCACAAGCAGATGGCCTCTTTGCTCCACACTCAGATAGTGACATGATGTCACACTCTCCTCACACTGATAATGATGGACAGTCTGAAGGTGATATGACATGTCACACAGACAACAAACAATGGAAATGTTCTCAGTGTGGAAAAACTTTTGCTTCTAAGCGCAGTTTGAAACAACACATGAAATTACACACTGGAGAAAAACCTTTTGCCTGCTCAGATTGTGGTCAAAGATTCACTTACAAGGGAAACTTAAAAATACACACAAGAATCCACACTCATGAGAAACCTTATGCCTGCTCAGTTTGTGGTCAAAGATTCACTCAAAATGGAAGCTTAAAACTACATACAAGAATCCACACTGGTAATAAACCTTTTGCCTGCTCAGTTTGTGGTCAAAAATTCACTCAGAAAGGACACTTAGAAATGCACACCAGAAGCCACACTCGTGAGAAATCTTTTGCCTGCTCAGCGTGTGGTAAAAAATTCTCTCGTCAAGAAAACTTAAGAATACACACAAGAATGCACACTGGAGAGAAACCATTTTCCTGCTCAGTTTGTCATCAAAGATTCTCCATCAAGAAATACTTAATAAAACACCAAAAAACCCACACTGATGATAAACCTTTTGCCTGCTCAGATTGTGGTCAAAGATTCACTCAAAATGTCAAAGGTCAAAAGATTCTCCATTAAGGGAAGCTTCACACAAGAACCCACTCGTGATAAATATCCAGATTTCTTGTGTATTGCTCTTGTTTTGCTCCAGCAGTGCGCAAAAATGTTCCTTCTTACTTGTTCGTATAATATGTACTCATTTTTGTTTGTACTATATTTCAGCATCTTCATCCTTAAGATAAATCTTTTACATGATTTTTTTTTCATGCATCCTCTATCCCTTTCGTAATCCATGGCTTTATAAAACCACTACTTCCTGCTAACTTTTTTTAATGGGTGATGTTTTTCATATCATGAGATTACTGTTGACAGGAATCATATGTGTTATTGCGGTCTTTGTTTGCATAAACCTAATTCCAATTTTGTTTCCCTAAGTCCATCCTAAAGGCACAAATGCATCTTTGTTTTAGGTCTTCTGAATGTGAAAATGAAAGAAATTTTCTAAGGATTGCAAATACAGGATGATGATCACCTATAGTATTATAGCATTTATGAGAAGTCATCTTAGAATATTATAGTCAATTTTATTTGTGAATATATTTACCATCACTGTAGCTGCATCAGTTGTGATTGTACTTGGTATTACAATTAATGGGAAAAAAACGTTGCTATACATTGTATCGCTAAAGTCTGCCGTTTTAATGGCCATTTGAGTTTAACAAGTCTACATTGAATTCACAAATTATTTGTACTCTTTTAGTCCATCCAGTTCAAATTTTAGTCCATCCAGTTCAAATTTCACTTGCTTTCTCTTTGTCAAGCCACGATTCTGATATTGCAATTATCTTAATTTTTTTTTAATGAGTGAAATTTTTATACAGGCTTCTACTATAAAAGTGTATGATACATAATGAAGTTTCCATTTTTGTTTAAATGTTTAGTATCAAAGGTAATTTCCATTATGCTGATTTACAAAAATCTATATTCTTGTATCTAACACATTTTTCTTCATGTTTATGGGTTTTCCAAAAGCCTCCTGTGTACAGAAGTGTATTATAGATAATTATTTCCCATTTTTGATCAAATATATAAGTGATTACTATCATACTGATTTTCCCCCCAAAATACATTCTTGTCGACTATTTACCACATTTATCTTTACGTTGTCTTTGTATTTTCTAAATACCACTGGTGCCAAAATACTTTAAGCAATGCACACGGTTTGTCTAAAGTTTTAGTGATGTCAATATCAAATAAGCGAATGATTGGTTGAAAAAGACTGTAAAGAAACTTTGCCTCTTGGTGGTAAACTGTAAAGTGTACATGTGATCCTTAATAAAATACACCTCTTCAAACAGGCAGAGTAACTCAATATGCTTGTATATCAAATCCATTTTCCGCATTGAAAATAATTCAAATGCTTTATATCCATTCAAAACCCTCTGAAAACAAAATGCCTGCAACACCAAGCAAACAATAGCCCAGGCAACAAGGCTTAAGTGGAAAAACTGCTTCCAAAAAAACTGGTACGTCAAAGTAGCGCTGTACTTGACTGACTTTGGCTGTTGGGCGGCCTCCAACCACTCCTCCCCTGGGACGGTCGGCTCCTCAAGAAGGTAGCCATTATTTACTAAATGAAAGTGCAATGAACATTATTCATAACTGTTCATTCTTAGGGAGACATTGAATGCAGCCGGGTCCGTGTACTTTGCGGCCATTCGTTTTTACTTCTGATGGAGGAAACAAAAGAAGTGACCCTATTTTAATTTTTTTTTAATGTGTAAACAAAAAAAAAATTGGAAAACGAGTTATCTTCTGTTTCTTGTTTGAAAACTGGAAAATGTGAAAATGAAATATATTATGTGTGTATTTGACGCAAGTCGGGAACTAAAACACGACCGTAATTCCTTTCCTCAAGCTTGTTTTGTGCAGCTTTGCCTTGACACGGAAGAGCTTCTTGGTCCGTGTACGGTCCGTGTCTCTTTTGGTATTTGGATATAACGTTTGGTAAATATGAATTTCAAAAACAATTATTTACAGTTGCATGATGTAATGACAACATATTGTACATTAAAACCCCAGGACCGCTACAGTCTGATAAATGTTCACAGCAACAGCGCCTCCTCCCAAGCCTGGCACACTTACTGTATGCAGCCAGCCTGATCCAAATAAAGGTGAGTTAGTTTTTAAAATGGCTTTGCTATGTTTTTGCCCACTTAAGTTATTTTTTTATTGCCAGAATGCTGTGTGGAACACATAGTGATTCTATCAGTAAATATGACCTCGCAGAGCTTCATGGACACTAAATGTCATCCTGCCCAAGACTAGCTGGTATGCATTATTGCATATACTAATGAAGCCATCCACAAGGTACCTGGGAAAATATTTTTACATTGCATTTTTCTTTAAAAATGTATTTTGGGGCGGCACGGTGGACGACTGGTGTGTACATCTGCCTCACAGTTCTGAGGAGTTCGGGTTCAAATCCCGGCCTCGCTTGTCTGGAGTTTGCATGTTCTGATTATGTAACCTGTAAACTGTACAGCACTGCGCTTGTACTGCTGTCATATTGCACAGTGTTATCATTTTGTCTTCTCACACATGAAGTTGAAATGTCATTGCCATTACCTTTAACTCCTCTCTTTTGTGATAGGGTTTTCCGGGACAGCCGTATGGTGTCGATCGTGGCATTTTTATACTGATGGTAGGTCGGTTTATTAGTCTTTATTTTTCCTCTCTGTATTTTAACAATCTGATTTTTCTTTTTCAGTATGCCCTTTACCAACTCCTGAATGCCCCTGATGACTTCACCATTGTTAAGTTAGCCTGAATGTAGTTGTAATATGCCATTATTGAGGAAATGGTGGTGTATACTACTTGGTACTGTACAACTGTATAATTTGTTTGAATTGGTTCATCTCTTAAACATGTGTATGTGTTCACTGTGATGGGTTAAATGCAGAGAACAAATTTCGTGTGCATGCATGCATGTTCATGACAATAAAAGATGATTCTTATTCTTCTTCTTCTTCTCTTATTTGAGCTACAGAAAATTAAGTCACTCACTGGACTGAGGCGGGGGGCCCATCTGATATAGCCAATTGTCCGCTACATTGAAGCACTTTCTTTTTAGGCCAAATGCACCCATATTACAGTACAAAATTATTATTTTTTTAGTTGTTTTTTTTCGGGGTCTAAAACACCCAGTACAGTATTGGAAATAAATAAAACAAAAAAAAGCTTGAAAATTTCACATTTCATTCAAACTTACTATGCCAGTGTGCTTGGTGAGGTGACATTGCCGACGTCCGGTATGCATCAGAGGAGACTCGCTTTCATGAGCTGCAAGGAATTAGTGTACTTCTTAGTTCCAAATTGTTGCCAAAGGCAAACAGCTTGACAAAAAACTGACTTTGCCAAAAATAGCATGTTCCAGACCAGTGTTTTTTTATTCCACTTTGTTAACACTGCCACCATGAGGTCTCTTTTCTCTCTCTCTTTTATTGAGGTTCCACTGTACCCCAAAAAAAAAATCATAGTATCCATTAAACGTTTTGGTCTATATTACACAGAGTTCAGTATAAACACAGAATATAGGTTTTGTAATAACCATGGGGAATAAAGATGGCGCAACAAGGCAAAGTAGCACAAAGAACAGACTATCTAAATATAACTGATTGGTTAAGGCTCACCTTTCATATTCAGTCATTTAATTAACACTCATGCATACATGGGAAGCAGTGGCTCAGTCCAGTGTCAGCGTTAATATTGGAAACATTGTAAGATAAACAGTGCAATGTAAAACGTATCTAGCAGACAGTTGGTCGATTTAATACATTATGGTTTTTATATGCTGTGGTTTTTAATAATTTCTGGAACAAGCCAATATAGCTCAAAGTCGCCAAATGTTAAAATTGAATGAATTTGACATATTACAGATTAAGATAGTTTACCAGCCTGTTAATAGAACGGTCAAACTGATGTACATGCGTTCTAAACATGATCACGTCTCCTGTTAAACTCCCTGTTACAGAATAAACTAATAGAGATAAGGTTATGTTGCCTAATGGTTAGAAAAGAAAGAAAAAAGTACCATTAATCAGCATTTTGATCCATGACTCAAATCCGTGATACGATCTGAACCGTGAGTTTTTGATCCGCTGCACCCTTAATGAAAACATACAGTATTTTATACCCTATGCGTTCCAAAAGTGCTGAGTTTTGATTTTGACTTTGGGGATCTGCACAATAAATGTTCTCAAAATTACATTCTTACTGTACAAAGTTTGTTTTTAAATCAATTTAGCCTTGCTAAAGGACCATACGACCTGGTATTTATTGTAATGTGTCATTCTGTAAATAAAACTCACAACATTATTGTATATTTAGCAATTTAATGGTCCCAAAAAAACAAACAGCTATCAATATTATGTCACTCAAAACGACTCAAAGAAAGCAGATTTATTCATATAGCGCAGTTCCTACACAAGGTAACTCAATGTGCTTTACATGATTAAAAACATTTTTTAAAAAAAAGAGAGAAAAAAAAATGAAAGACAGCTTAAAAACATTTAAAAACAAATATAATTGTATATAAGAAATGTACAGTGCAAGAAAGATTATTTCAAAATTGAAATTCTCTAACGCTGGCGGCGCTAATCGGGAGTCTCGTCCGTACGCAACAAGAGGACCATGGCTGTCAGCGGGGCTGTGTCTGGGGCCACAAGCTCCGCAGCTCGCGAAAGTTTTTAATCCCGATTTAAAAACATTTACACCTGATGCTGACATTTCTGTTGGGAAATTATTGCATTTGTGTGCAGCATAGCAGCTAAATGTTGCTGCACCATGTTTGCTTTGCACTTTGTGCTCCAGTATTTGATCTGTGTCTGTAGCTCCTACTGGGTTTATATGCCATTAGAATTTCTTTCATGTATTCAGGACCTAAACCATTTTGTGATTTATAGACCAATAGCAGAACTTTAAAATCTATTCTACAGCTGACTGGGAGCTAGCGCAGATACTTTAGAATTGGAATAATATGTTCTGACCTCTTTGTTCTGGTCAGAACCCGCTCTGCAGCATTTTGAATGAGCTGCAGCTGTTTAATGCTATTTTGGGGGAGTCCAGTCAGAAGACTATTGCAATGGTCAAGTCTACTTCAGATAAAAGCATGGATGAGCTTCTGCTGGTCTGCTTGGCACATGCAAGCCTTCACTCTGGATATGTTCGTCAGCTGATAAGAGGCTGTTTTTTTTTTTTTTCGTAATTGATTTGACTACTGAAAGTCAGCTCGGAATCTATCAGCACACCAAGGTTTTGGACTTGGTCTTTGGTTTTTAGAGAGAGTGACCCCAAGTATTTACTAACTGCAAACAGCAAAAAAAGGAAATATAAAAATATAAAGAAAATAGTAGTTTTTCTGGTGGCGTATGTTTGTTTTGGCTGAGATGCAAATGTTCCTGACAAAATGTCCAGAATGTTCCTGAGAGGTGATGATAAAGGTTAGCATCTATGCATGAGGAGGAAGAGGGTGAGGTCGTCTTACCCAAAAAGAGGAGCGTGGCAATGAGGGAATTGGAAGATTGTTGTTGGTGTGTTTTCAAAATTAATGAATTTGAAACAGTGAATGAACAATACTGCCTGTGCTCAGATTTAAGACCACATTTTTTTTTTTTTTTTTCTTTTCCAAATTATGTTCTCTCCCCAGAATCCAATGACATGGACGAGGAGGAGAGCAGAATCGGTAAATGATTGTGGTTGACACATTACATAATTGTGATAATGCATAATGCACACATAATGCTGTCTTGTACAGTATGTTTTAAACTTGCATGTGTTGTTCAAATTGTATAGGTGCAACGTGATTCCTTTTTACGAAGCCGCCAAGCCGATAAGAGCTGAAGAAACAACTCATCTGGACCCACGATTAATTCAACTTGTAAGTAATGATAACCACCAAGTAACTAAAATATTTAGAAATGAACAAAATACCATACACCACATTTAAACATAGTAATAAACAAATTCATGTGCGTAAAAAAAAAAAAAAAAAAAAAGATTCCACCCTTGGAATTTCTTGAAAGCTTTGTGGAGCTTGGGGAAAGGCCAAAGGACAGGAAAATATTGTTTGGTGAATATTTCTCACGTCATGGTAATTTAAATACAGTGCAATACAGATAAGCTAGCATTTGTCTTGCACCATTTTCAGGTGCTGTGCTCCAAACCTGTAAGAAGGGAACAGGAAACTGTTCGCAAACATGCTGGAACACATGAAACAAGCCGCATTGAGAGGAGGAAGTACTAAGACTTAAATTTGACTGTATGTTGTCATTGAAAAATGTGTCCTGGTAAGTCTTTTACTTTCTATTGCAGGCCTGTTGGCTTCTTTAACTTTTGGGAAATAAATGTTTAATACAAATCATGTCACCGAGTGTCTAATGTATAGCCAATTGTAGTTATATTATAGTAATATTTCTAAATAATTCCAAATAAAATAAATCATTTCTTAACTGTCATTAATATATACAAAATGAATTTAAATGTTGAACAAATTAGTGTTATGAAATTATGTCTTGTTAAAATGTTCAATACAGCATTCAAAATATATTTTAATAATTGTCTTGTACTGTGAGAGCGTACAATACTGTACCATTTATATTTGGTATATTAGAATGTTATTTGTTCTTATTTACATGTTTCGAAGGCCATAATGTAATCACAGTCATATGCTTCAACATAATGTACATGTAATGTAGATGTTGAAGCACATGATTGCGATGTAAATGAGAACACTAATACACCAAAAACAATGATACATGCACTATTTGCATACTCTCACAGTTCCAGACAATTATTCAAATGTATTTTAAATGCTGTGTTAAACATTTTCATACATAACTGATCATTTCACAAGACTGACGTAATTTGGTCAACATTTTACATTTTGGCCAACACACTAACAGCGTCTTCCCTCTTGCCATCAACTTACAAGTTTATTGTAACATGTTGCCAATTCTGCACATCGCCGTTTGGGCAATTCTACATTATTTGTACACTCAATGTTATATCAACGTTGCACTATTTGCATACTGTTGTTGATTACTACTGGCCACTTGTGTGTTTGAGAACTCTGCACCATTTGCACAATCGTCACTGTACCAGATCATGGGACTATTAGTCCACTTTAAATTGCTTGAGGACTGTGCATCATTTCCACAACTGCCACTAAATCAGCATCACCACACTAGTGGTACACTTTGCTTGCTCAATGACTCTCCATACTTGCGTTTTTTGTATGTCTTAAATGTATATTTGTCCCAGTGGCGGTTTTGTTTTGACACGAGAGTGGCTCCGACCAACGCAGACAAATTCATTGTTTCTTTTAACATACTTGGCCAACAAAGCCGATTCTGATTTAAATTTGGTCCATATAAGACGTCGAGAAGACGTCCACACCGACAGGTTTTTAATTATATTTCAACTTCATATGGACGTCCTGCAGACGTGGAAACGGGACGTCGTTAAAAACTTTAATTCTGCACCCGCCAGCGACATCTTTTCGATGGCAGCTCATTACATAAAAAGGACATCATTTCTACGTCGGGTTGCTCAGTGGGCCATGGCTTCATCCTTAGTTGTTTTTTGTTATTCCGTGAATGAATGCTAATCGAATAAACCTAACTTAACATTCACATTTAAAGTTTCTTGATCACTGTGATTCTCACCAACACACTTGTGTGTCTTAGCCCCATCCTTACGAGAGAATCTTTGACCACAAACGGCACAGGCAAAAGGTTTATCACCAGTGTGGGTTTTTGTGTGTCTTTTTAAGTTCTCCTTCTGGCTGAATCTTTGACCACAGACGCCGCAGGCAAAAGGTTTATCAGCACTGTGGGTTCTCGTGTGTCTTTTCAAGTTTCCCTTTAAATTGAATCTTTGACCACAGACTGAGCAGACAAACTGTTTATCACCAGTGTGGGTTCTTGTGTGTATTTTTAAATCTCCTTTCCGAGTGAATCTTTCATCACAATCTGAGCAGGCAAAAAGTTTCTCTCTAGTGTGCAATCTTGTGTGTATTTTTAAGCTTCCCTTTATGGAGAATTTTTGACCACAAACTGAGCAGGCAAAAGGTTTATCACCAGTGTGGGTTCTTGTGTGTGTTTTTAAGTGACCCTTCTGAGTGAATCGTTGACCACAATCTGAGCAGGCAAACGGCTTCTCTCCTGTGTGCAATCTTGTGTGTATTTTTAAGCTTCCCTTTATGGAGAATCTTTGACCACAAACTGAGCAGGCAAAAGGTTTATCACCAGTGTGGGTTCTCATGTGTCTTTGGAAGTTTCCATTCTGAGTGAATCTTTGACCACAATCCGAACAGCAAAATGGCTTCTCGCCAGTGTGCAATCTTGTGTGTGTTTTTAAGTGTCCCTTATCAGAGAATCTTTGACCACAAACTGAGCAGGAAAAAGGTTTATCTCCAGTGTGTCTTCTCATGTGTAATTTTAAGTGTGCCTTCTGAAAGAATCTTCGACCACAAACTGAGCAGGCAAAAGGCTTATCGCCAGTGTGAGTTCTTGTGTGTAATTTCATGCTTCTCTTTTCAAAGAATCTTCTCCCACAAACGGGGCAGGCAAAAGGTTTCTCCCCCGTGTGTGTTCTTGTGTGTATTTTTAAGCTCCCCTTTTCAGAGAATCTTTGACCACAAACGGAGCAGGCAAAAGGTTTCTCACCAGTGTGGGTTCTCATGTGTCTTTTCAAGTTTCCCTTGTGAGTGAATCTTTGACCACAATACGAGCAAGAAAAAGGGTTTTCTCCAGTGTGTATCCTCATGTGTTTTTTCAAACTACTGTTAATAGCAAACGTTTTTCCACAGAGAGAACATTTCCATTGTTTGTTGTAAGTGTGAAATGGCACAGCACCTTCAGACTGTTTTTCATAATCATCGTCATCACCAACAGTGTGAGGAGACTGTGACGTCACATCATTATCTGATAGTGGAGCTAAGTGTCCGTCTGCTGGTGATCCTCCACAGTGGTCTCCATCACCTTCTGTTGAAATGTGATAACTTGAGCTGCTGGTTGGAGGCTCCGCCCCTCTGTTCTCCTCACTTTGAACTTCATCTTTACTCTTCAAAGGGACAACAGTCGATGGAAACTTGATATCCGCCTCCTCTTCCGGTTTGATGTAGGGAGGCTCTGCTTCCTCTTCCTTGATGTGAAGGCACTCATCCTCCTCCTTTTTAATGGAGATGGGCTCCAATTCCTCTTTGATGTGGGAGACCTCTTTATCCTCCAATTCCTCTTTAACGTGAGGGGGCTCTGGCTCCTGCTGCTCAGGATGAAGAGCTTCATTGGTGTCTGCAAGACACAAGAAACACACATGGTTTTGCAAATCAATTCTCATGTTGTGACTTTGTTGTGTATTATGGTTTACATCTAACATTATTAGGAGAGCCCGATGAGTTAATTTACAGGAAACAATATGCATACACAGGTCAACAACAATAAAATCTGAAAAAGAGCAAAGTGCATAAAAACATAGGTAACAAGTAGATGAAAGTAAACAATAATTGTAAAGCTACCTTGCCGTCTAATTTCAATGGAGTCAGTGATCCAGATAATGCTGAATTGTGGAGACAGCACTACTTTGAGCTATCTAATTGTATCACAGGTGACACCTTTGTGTCTGAAGATGTTGATTCCACTGAAAAGTGAATGGTTGGGTCAGATAAGTTCAGTTCCCGGTGCGCGTGAAGGAGGATGCTAAAGGCACGCCCCCAGTAGGTATATAGCGCCGGTATGTGCATTGTGCAAAACAACATCAGTTTGGCTAAGGACCCCTGAAAATGACTGCCGTCAAGCCAGCCTCCACTCGTAAAGTAGCAATCAAGCCAGCCGCCCCTAATTTTGTTCATACTAGCCATTACGGTAATAAGTCGACAACTCGCGACGAAAGCCACCTTCAAAATAAAAGCGTTCCAATAATACGGACGTCAATGCTCTTCGGTTAAGGAATAGGCTTTCGACCTATTACCGTAATGCCTAGCATGAACAAAATTAGGGGCAGCTGGCTTGATTGCTACTTTACGAGTGGAGGCTGGCTTGACCGCAGTCGAAAACGGCACCTACGAAGAGACACGCTTACGAAGCACAGTTTAAACTGCAAGCTATCAGTTATGCGGAGGAATAGGATTTTAGCATTTTGATACGCTTACCAGCTTTTACAAGTAAAATGGGCTATCTCTGTTTCAGCTCATTTTAAGGTGAGTAATGTCATAAATTAGGCCGGGATTCTCTCCCCTTTTTTGTTCAATGTGTACATGGATGACTTGCCTAATCGACTAAATGGCTATCGACAAACCTTTTTAATCAGTCTCATGATCTGTAGGTTGCTACACTCAACGACATTTTGAGTCCTAGGTTACAGAGGTTTACTTGAATTCAGAACACACACAAAATACGACCACGAGTGGAATTTTATGGTACTTTTAATAAAACACAACTACAACTACAACAAGAACATAACACTAAGGGTAAACGAAAGAAAGAAAATAAGGCGCACGAAAATGGAAAAGAGGACATCGTGTGTGGTCGCTGGGCTAAACTAAATGAGCGTGTGAGCGTTTAATGCGTTGAGTCAGAGCGAGAGAAGGCAAAGTTGGGATTTCATATGAAGCTAGTAATTTCCCCACAATTATTACGCACTGATGTTTTACATCATAGTAAGAATTGCAGTGTCGACTCACGAACGCAGATCAGCTGGTCTTTGGGGTGGTCTTCATCCGGACTTCAGGGTGAAACGAAGAAGGTTCGGTTGAAAAAAAAAAAAAAACAGATTCACAAAAAGAAATAGGAATGGAAAGTTGTTGTCCCGTTTGGGATGCGCTCCTAACTTCCCTGCCGATTGACCTGGTGACGGGCCAAGCTCTGGCGCTCAGAGGCGTGCGGGATCCGTCCGGGATGCCAGCAGCTGCTTCGTTGAGGCCCCGCCGACCGGCCGTGGCTAGGGAAAGCGATCAGAGCCGCGTGGTCGACTTCTTCGATCGAAAACGCCGCCAACTTAGTTGTGGCGGGCGTTCGCGCACGTGGTGGCACCCGGAGGTGACAGAGGACAAAAAGGGAGCAAAAGAAGGGGGAGCTGCCAGCACAGAAGGAAAAAACAGCCTCAACTCAACTCTACTCCAGTTCTCCTCAACTGAGAAAGGTGTGAGTTTAGAGTTAAATACCCCAGGCGCGGGGCGTAGGTAGAGGGAGTGCCGACTTGGAGAAGACCGCGCCCACCAGCCTGAATCTTGTCCACAAATTTGAGTAAATAGGTTTTAAAATAATAATCTCAAACACTCCCAACTTTGTACTCTCACGCATAGATTCATTGTTTAAACTTTGGTCATGGCAGATGGATTGTTTATTGTTCAATACAACATTTCGTACTGTTTGATTTCAAATCACGAACAGCTTTCAAAATCATGCAGAGGACCTGTCAAAGTGGGAATGGGGACACAGACACCAAGTCATACATTTGGAATATTTCTACAGTTTGCAAGGTATAAAAACGGGCATTTTATGTTCTGTTAACAAACATCCACAAGTTCGCACTGATGTTTTACATCAGTTCTGCTTGCAGTTCCTCTCAACGCCAGTGAGTCCACAAAAATGGAATGCGATGACACTTTGCCCCCACTAGCTCTGCGTCCTCTTAGGCACGTAGCTCAAGGGGGCATGTCGTATCTATGGGTGGGACTCCTCTTTAGAATGTACCTTTTTCATCAGGGTCTGGTATTATTTTCTGGCTGAAGGCCGGACGAGTGGCTACTTCATACCGAGGCTCGATCACCTTTAGCATGCGTTTCAAACCAACCAGTATTTTCAACAACTGAATACGGTCTTAGCTCTGCTTTAATAAAAAAAAAAGAAGAAAAATAAACAATTTTAAAAATCACATGGCTTTGCCCCAATCTGAATTTCTAGAGGGCTGCTTGACCGACGAAGTCAGCTGCACTGTGTGTGTGTTTTTTATTTTATTTTTTTTCTTGTAGCAAGTGAACGTTACACTGGCGTGGTGTCGTTTCAGGTGCGTTAGCATGTTTGACGTGTAGCTGGAAACTTACCCGATCTCAGCTAAACAGTGTCGGCACACGACTTTCGTTTTCTTCACTTTTCTTTCTCAGTTGCAGTATTTAACCAGGAAGCTGAAATGGTCCCAAACAGGAGACTTAAGTGGGGTTTGCAAGGTATGACAAAAGCGCACAGAGGACCACCCGTGCTTCTTCCGCAGGAGAGTTGCAGCAGCCACAATGTTGATACAACTGTCATGGGCTATGGCACTGATTTTGCTTGAAGTTTCAAACCTGACTACCACCTGCTCCAACCACTCTGCGACGTCAGATGCAGCCCGGCTTTCCTGCAGTGGCACGGTGGTGATGTAATGGCACGTAATTCCAAAGTAGGCTTTAGCGGCAACACTTGTTCATGCATCCGTGGTGAAAGCAAGTTTACCGTTGCTGTTTTTGCATTCTTCACTTCCTTCAATGCTTCCTCATATTTTCTCTCCATGAGCTTTGTGAAAGAGTGTCGCCAGAATTCAAGATATGGATCATTGCGTAGTCAAGCAGTCATCTGCAACCATCGATAGAGGCCTGATGTGAGCGACGAGCACGCGATCGGTAATGACTGCAGCTTGCCGTAGTATATATGCTGTATTTCCCATCACAAAAGCTTTGTTGTTTTTTTTTCCTGTAATAAAAATAGATGGAATAAATACTTTATCCAACTTAACACATGCAGCAAGTTTTAGTGACGAGTTACTTATATGAACGGAAGTATCCCAAATGTTTAAAAGTGAGAAGAATAACTGCATCTACTCAACTGTGTAACTAAGTCATTGGAAGTGTAATTGTGCATTGTTCAGTGAATACATATACATCCCCAATTTCAATGAAGACGTTGTGTTAAACATAAATAAAAACAGAATACAATGATTTGCAAATCATGTTCAGCCTATATTTAATTGAATACACTACAAAGACAAGATATTTAATGTTCAAACTGATAAACTTGATTGTTTTTAGCAAATAATCATTAATTTAGAATTTTATGGCTGCAACACGTTCCCAAAAAAGCTGGGACAGGTGGCAAAAAAGACTGAGAAAGTTGAGGAATGCTCATCAAACACCTGTTTGGAACATCCCACAGGTGAACAGGCTAATTGGGAACAGGTGGGTGCCATGATTGGGTAGAAAAGGAGCTTCCCCGAATTGCTCAGTCATTCACAAGCAAAGGCGAGGTTCACCTCTTTGTGACCAAGTGCGTAAGAAAATAGTCGAACAGTTTAAGGACAATGTTCCTCAATGTACAATTGCAAGGAATTGAGGGATTTCATCATCTACGGTCCAAAATATCATCAAAAGGTTCAGAGAATCTGGAGAAATCACTGCGTGTAAGCGGCAAGGCCGAAAACCAACATTGAATCCCCGTGTCGTTCGATCCCTCAGGCGGCACAAAAAACGACATCAATGTGTAAAGGATATCACCACATGGGTTCAAGAACACCTCAGAAAACCATCCATCCATCCATCCATTTTCTGAGCCGCTTCTCCTCACTAGGGTCGCGGGCGTGCTGGAGCCTATCCCAGCTGTCATCGGGCAGGAGGCGGGGTACACCCTGAACTGGTTGCCAGCCAATCGCAGGGCACATAGAAACTAACAACCATTCGCACTCACAGTCATGCCTACGGGCAATTTAGAGTCTCCAATTAATGCATGTTTTTGGGATGTGGGAGGAAACCGGAGTGCCCGGAGAAAACCCACGCAGGGACGGGGAGAACATGCAAACTCCACACAGGCGGGGACGGGGATTGAACCCCGCACCTCAGAACTGTGAGGCTGACGCTCTAACCAGTCGGCCACCGTGCCGCTCCTCAGAAAACCAATGTCAGTAAACACAGTTCGGCGCTACATCCCTAAGTGCAACTTGAAACTCTACTATGCAAAGCAAAAGCCATTTATCAACAATACCCAGAAACACCGCTGGCTTCTCTGGGCCCGAGCTCATCTAAGATGGGCTGATGCAAAGTGGAAAAGTGTTCTGTGGCCCGTCGAGTCCACATTTCAAATTGTTTTAGGAAATTGTGGACGTTGTGTCCTCTGGGCCAAAAGAACCGTCCGGACTGTTATGGACGCAAAGTTCAAAAGCCACCATCTCTGATGGTATGGGGCTGTGTTAGTGCCAATGGCATGGGTAACTTACACATCTGTGAAGGCACCATGCTGAAAGGTACATACAGGTTTTGGAGAAACATATGCTGCCATCCAAGCAACGTCTTTTTCATGGACACCCCAGCTTATTTCAGCAAGACAATGCCAAACCACATTCTGCACGTGTTACAACAGTGTGGCTTTGTAGTAAAAGAGTGCAACACTGGCCTGCCTGCCAGACAAAAATGTACAATTACACACATTTGACTAGATTTTATGTTTTTTTCCATCCTTGTCTAAACAACATCGGTCCTGCCTCACTCATACAGTTTGAGGTCTTCAACTCTGGCCTTATTTCAGAACAGTAACACCTGAATCTTCTTCATTATATTACTACTATCATTGCAGTAAGTATGCGTTCAAATCTAGAACAATCTTCCAGAAGATGTGAGTAAGCCCTCAATTCTCTTCTTTCTTCTTCTTTTCCTTTCGGCTTGTCCCGTTAGGGGTCGCCACAGCGCGTCATCCTTTTCCATGAGAGCCTATCTCCTGCATCCTCCTCTCGAACACCAACTGCCATCATGTCTTCCCTCACGACATCCATCAACCTTCTCTTTGGTCTTCCTCTAGCTCTCTTGCCTGGCAGCTCCATCCTCATCATCCTTCTACCAATATACTCACTCTCTCTCCTCTGGACGTGTCCAAACCATTGAAGTCTGCTCTCTCTAACTTTGTCTCCAAAACATCGAACCTTGGCTGTCCCTCTGATGAGCTCATTTCTAATTTTATCCAACCTGGTCACTCCGAGAGCGAACCTCAACATCTTCATTTCCGCCACCTCCACCTCTGCTTCCTGTTGTCTCTTCAGTGCCACTGTCTCTAATCCGTACATCATGGCTGGCCTCACCACTGTTTTATAAACTTTGCCCTTCATCCTAGCAGAGACTCTTCTGTCACATAACACACCTGACACCTTCCTCCACCCGTTCCAACCTGCTTGGACCCGTTTCTTCACTTCCTGACCACACTCACCATTGCTCTGGACGGTTGACCCCAAGTATTTAAAGTCCTCTACCCTTGCCATCTCTTCTCCCTGTAGCCTCATTCTTCCCCCACCACCCCTCTCATTCATGCACATATATTCTGTTTTACTTCGGCTAATCTTCATTCCTCTGCTTTCCAGTGCATGCCTCCATCTTTCTAACTGTTCCTCCAGCTGCTCCCTGCTTTCACTGCAGATCACAATGTCATCTGCAAACATCATGGTCCACGGGGATTCCAGTCTAACCTCATCTGTCAGCCTATCCATCACCACTGCAAAAAGGAAGGGGCTCAGGGCTGATCCCTGATGCAGTCCCACGTCCACCTTAAATTCTTCTGTCACACCGACAGCACACCTCACCGCTGTTCTGCTGCCCTCGTACATGTCCTGTATTATTCTAACATACTTCTCTGCCACTCCAGACTTCCGCATGCAGTACCACAGTTCCTCTCTGGCTTTCTCTAGATCTACAAAGACACAATGTAGCTCCTTCTGACCTTCTCTCTACTTTTCCATCAACATCCTCAAGGCAAATAATGCATCTGTGGTACTTTTTCTAGGCATGAAACCATACTGTTGCTCGCAAATACTCACTTCTGTCCTGAGTCTAGCCTCCACTACTCTTTCCCATAACTTCATTGTGTGGCTCATCAACTTTGTTCCTCTATAGTTGCCACAGCTCTGCACATCACCTTTGTTCTTAAAAATGGGCACCAGTACACTTTTCCTCCATTCCTCAGGCATCTTCTCACGCACTAGAATTCTATTGAACAAGCTGGTCAAAAACTCCACAGCCACCTCTCCTAGATGCTTCCATACCTCCACAGGAATGTCATCAGGACCAACTGCCTTTCCATTTTTCATTCTCTTTAATGCCTTTCTAACTTCCCCTTACTAATCATTGCCACTTCCTGGTCCACCACACTTGCCTCTTCTACTCTCCCTTCTCTATCATTTTCCTCATTCATCAACTCCTCGAAGTATTCTTTCCATCTACCTAGCACACTGCTGGCACCAGTCAACATATTTCCATCTCTATCCTTAATCACCCTAACCTGCTGGACATCCTTCCCATCTCTATCCCTCTGTCTGGCCAGCCTGTATAGATCCTTTTCTCCTTCTTTAGTGTCCAACCTGCCATACATGTCATCATATGCCTCTTGTTTTGCCTTTGCCACCTCTACCTTTGCCCTGTGTCGCATCTCAATGTATTCCTTTCGCCTCTCCTCGGTCCTCTCAGTGTCCCACTTCTTCTTAGCTAACCGTTTTCCTTGTATGATTTCCTGTACTGTGAGGTTCCACCACCAAGTCTCCTTCTCTCCTTTCCTGCCAGAAGATACACCAAGTACTCTCCTGCCTGCTTCTCTGATCACCTTGGCTGCAGTGGTCCAGTCTTCTGGAAGCTCTTCCCGTCCACCGAGAGCCTGTATCACCTCTTCCCGAAAAGCTGCACAACACTCGTCCTGTCTCAGCTTCCACCACATGGTTCTCTTCTCTGCCTTTGTCTTCCTAATTTTCCTCCCCACCACCAGAGTCATCTTACACACCACCATCCTATGCTGTCTAGCCACACTCTCCCCTACCACTACCTTACAGTTGGTAACCTCCTTCAGATTACATCGTCTGCACAAGATGTAATCCACCTGTGTGCTTCTACCTCCGCTCTTGTAGGTCACCCTATGTTCGTGCCTCTTCTGGAAAAAAGTGTTCACTACAGCCATTTGCATCCTTGTTGCAAAGTCTACCACCATCTGTCCCTCCAAGTTCCTTTACTGGATACCGTACTTACCCATCACTTCTTCATCACCCTTATTACCTTCACCAACATGTCCATTACAATCTGCACCAATTACGACTCTCTCTCTGTCTGGGATGCTCAGAACTACATCATCTAGCTCCTTCCAGAATTTCTCTTTCACCTCTAGGTCACATCCTACCTGTGGGGCATAGCCACTAATCACATTACACATAACACCCTCAATTTCAAATTTCAGCCTCATCACTCGATCTGATACTCTTTTCACCTCCAAGACATTCTTAGCCAACTCTTCTTTTAAAATAACCCCGACTCCATTTCTCTTCCCATCTACACCATGGTAAAATAATTTAAACCCTGCCCCTAAACTTCTAGCCTTACTGCCTTTCCACCTGGTCTCCTGGACACACAATATATCAACCTTTCTCCTAACCATCATGTCAACCAACTCCCGAGATTTTCCTGTCATAGTCCCAACATTCAAAGTCCCCACATTCAGTTCTAGGCTCTGTGTTTTCCTCTTCTCTTTCTCCCGAAGAACCCGCTTTCCACCTCTTCTTCTTCTTCTTCTTTGACTTCGACTTCGACCCACAGTAGCTGAATTTCCAACAGCGCCCTGCAGGTTGACGGCGCCGGTGGCGGACGTTGTTAACCCGGGCCACGACCGATCCGGTATGGAATTCTTTGGATGAACGCTCATATTTGTTTGGCAAGGTTTTAAGCCGGATGCCCTTCCTGACGCAACCCTCTGCATTTATCCGGGCTTGGGACCGGCCTACAGTTTGCACTGACTTGTGCCCCCCATAGGGCTGCATTGAGTAAGCCCTCAATTCTAATGATGTTCAAATCCAGGCTGAAAACAATTCTATTTTGCTGTCCATATGACAACTGAAATTTTATATTTATCTGTACTCCTCGCATTCCATTTAATTAATGATTATTTTTTATGTTTTATGGAATGTCTTATCTGCTTTCTTGTAATTTTATGCAGTTGTTAAAGCACTTTGAATTGAATTGTGTACGAATTCAAAAATAATGTAGTTCTACACCCTTCTCCATGTAATCATGGTGACACATTCGTTCTATGCGGAAGAAAGATAAATTAATTAATTGGGGCGGGGCGTGCAATTGTTGTCAAACTGAATACAGCTGCCATGAAAAGATAAACTACACTAAAAAGACACACGGTCTTTGAATTTGAGGTATCCGACATCGCCAATAAACGATATGTGACAAAGCACAGAATACGACAACAGAGTTAAACAGTTTATGAGCAAAATAAGACAAGTGCATTTAAAAAAATAAATTACAAAAATAAAAAAAAATAAAAAAATATCTCCTCTTCACTCTAGGTAGGCTGACTAACGACACCCTTGCACTTTAAAGAGCCAACACTATGTTAGTTTAATGAACTTTTCATGCTCGTCAAACTGGATTACAAGTATGCACCGTTACGTTTCCTCACTTTAAAACGGAACAAAAGCAGGATTTCCGTAGTGACTTACCCAGATGGGGAGCGCTCTTCCTCCTCCTCCTCGATGACTCCAATGTCTTCGTTTTAGTTGCTGAATCATGTCGCTTTGACAAAGTTTGCAAAGAACACACTGTTTGGCGAAATGCTCCCACACTTCTAAAGTCTTAGGTCGAGTTTTCCAAGTTTGTCATGTTTCAATCCACTCTAGAAATCTAGACGGCACACCTCCTCTTCTGTTTCCGCCCGCCCCTCTTCTGTGGTGTTACAGCAGTGTTCATCGCGTGACGTGGCGGGTTGCCAACATAATAATCATGCGATGCTACAAATCAATGATGAAATTTCTTGCCAACACTTTAAATTATCGATTTTATTGATGAATCATTGCAGCAATAATTATATGTAAAGTCACACACTACCCTTAAGTAAACAGTAATATTACAAATTTGAACGCATTTCCGAAACAAGTAAGAAAGAAGTGAACCAACCTGCTCTGCGCAGCACAATCCGAGGCTGCAGACTAAAAACAACGTCCAGTAGTTGACGTTGTGGCTCCTTCTCCTGTTTTGGGCCCCAAAGTTCCTCCTCGTACTCTGCTGTCCTCCTTGCACACATTTTCACACGACGATCACAACACTTTCCGCTCTAGAGTGGAGGTAGAAGCACGCAGGTGGATGACATCTTTTGCAGACGATGTAATCTGAAGGAAGTTACCGACTGTAAGGTAGTGGTAGGGGAGAGTGTGGCTAGACAGCATAGGATGGTGGTGTGTAAGATGACTCTGGTGGTGGGGAGGAAGATAAGGAAGACAAAGGCAGAGCAGAGAACCATATGGTCGAAGCTGAGACAGGACGACTGTTGTGCAGCTTTTCGGGAAGAGGTGAGACAGGCTCTCGGTGGACGGGAGGAGCTTCCAGAAGACTGGACCACTGAAGCCAAGGTGATCAGAGAGGCAGGCAGGAGAGTACTTGGTGTATCTTCTGGCAGGAAAGGAGAGAAGGAGACTTGGTGGTGGAACCTCACAGTACAGGAAATCATACAAGGAAAAAGGTTAGCTAAGAAGAAGTGGGACACTGAGAGGACCGAGGAGAGGCGAAAGGAATACATTGAGATGTGACATAGGGCAAAGGTAGAGGTGGCAAAGGCCAAACGAGGCATATGATGACATGTATGGCAGGTTGGACACTAAAGAAGGAGAAAAGGATCTATACAGGCTGGCCAGACAGAGGGATAGAGATGGGAAGGATGTGCAGCAGGTTAGGGTGATTAAGGATAGAGATGGAAATGTGTTGACTGGTGCCAGCAGTGTGCTAGCTAGATGGAAAGAATACTTCAAGGAGTTGATGAATGAGGAAAAGAGATAGCAAGGGTGGAGGACTGCATCAGGGATCAGCCCTGAGTCCCTTCCTTTTTGCAGTGGTGATGGATAGGCTGACAGATGAGGTTAGACTGGAATCCCCGTGGACCATGATGTTTGCAGATGACATTGTGATCTGCAGTGAAAGCAGGGAGCAGCTGGAGGAACAGTTAGAAAGATGGAGGCATGCACTGAAAAGAAGAGGAATGAAGATTAGCCGAAGTAAAACAGAATATATGTGCATGAATGAGAGGGGTGGTGGGGGAAGAATGAGGCTACAGGGAGAAGAGATGGCAAGGGTAGAGGACTTTAAATACTTGGGGTCAACCGTCCAGAGCAATGGTGAGTGTGGTCAGGAAGTGAAGAAACGGGTCCAAGCAGGTTGGAACGGGTGGAGGAAGGTGTCAGGTGTGTTATGTGACAGAAGAGTCTCTGCTAGGATGAAGGGCAAAGTTTATAAAACAGTGGTGAGGCCAGCCATGATGTACGGATTAGAGACAGTGGCACTGAAGAGACAACAGGAAGCAAAGGTGGAGGTGGCGGAAATGAAGATGTTAATGTTCGCTCTCGGAGTGACCAGGTTGGATAAAATTAGAAATGAGCTCATCAGAGGGACAGCCAAGGTTCGATGTTTTGGACACATCCAGAGGAGAAACAGTGAGTATATTGGTAGAAGGATGATGAGGATGGCAAGAGAGCTCGAGGAAGTCCAGAGAAGGTTGATGGATGTTGTGAGGGAAGACATGAGGGCAGTTGGTGTTCGAGAGGAGGATGCAGGAGATTATATGGCTTACATGGAAAAGGATGACGCTCTGTGGCGACCCCTAAAGGGACAAGCCGAAAGGAAAAGAAGAAGACATTCTACAACAGGATTCAGAAAATAAATTTTACGCGTTATTATCTCAGACAAACAAAGCACATAGAAACTAGCAGTTGGTGTTTTTTTTTCCCGCCTCCACATTTCCGTGTTAGTACTAAATATTCGGGTACACAATCCTTACTAGTAGGTGGCGTTAAAACGAACACTTTACCTCAGGCTTGATGTATGCTTCGAGAAGTGTTGATTCCGGACGCCTCCCTTTGTTAGCATGCTAAGCTAAGCTAGGCCGAAGAAGCGTCAACGTGCAGCGAGACGACTTCAACTGGACACGAAAATTGGACAAATGGCGTTTTCGTCTCGCAAAGTCGTGATGGATTTACTGTGACAAGTATTCAGCACGTTCGGAATAAATTCGGGATATTTTTAGCGCAGCACATGGGAGCGCTTGTGCTTACGGCTGAGTCGAGTGTTGTCCATAGATATGATGTCAAGATACGACAGCACGCGGGAGTAGCCCGGCTGACCGACGTGTTTGCTGGCGGCCATGTTGGGGAGGTCGTTGTTCTCATAGACTGCAATGCATGGACACTTAAATTAAGTCGTAATTTGCTCATTTCTCAACTGGTGTGCATGAGGGTTACTCTTTTGTCAACGCCAAAACGTATGCTATCAATACACAATATTTGGGGAGATAAAAAAAAAGCACAAATAAATGTACACGTGAATGGGACTCCCAGTTGCCTTGTCATAATTGTGCGGCGTTTTGGTTTTACGCCACCGTATGCAGCGCAATGCATTGGCATCCTTGGTCTTTTGTTATCTTGCCACTCACAACGTGGAATGCGCTGAGGACTTTGACCTCCATATCTTAGCGTTCCCGTCGGCACAGAGCTCCAAATGGGCGTGTCGTATCTACCTTTACGTAATCTGTGCGTGTCGTTATGCAAACGATCGTGGATTTGGCCGAGCTTCGTCTTTATCCCACCCGAATATTTTTCAACATCACTACTTTAAAGGACTAAAACATGATTTCAATCTTCTTGTCCGGATAAACTCGTCTTGGTGGTGCAAGTTGAAGCTACTCGGCCTTGTTACCTTAGCTTAGCTTCGCTAGCCGCTAACAAAGTGACGCGGTTGTCAGCGACACATCGCATATTAGAGCTCGCCTGTGAAGGTGTTGTGATTATCGTGTGAAAAATGTGTGCAAGCACGTCAGCAAAGTACGAGAAAGAACTTTCTGGAACGAAGGAGGAGGACGAGCCACAACGTCAACTTTTGGACGCTGTTCGCATGCAGCCTCGTGTTGTGTTCCACACAGCAGGTTTGTACGCTACTTACTCTCACTTGTTGAGTTACAAACTACTTTCTATTGGTCAAAAATATTCCCGTGTTTACATTTGAATGGAATCTTCATGACTCTATGTCATATTTACGGCCAAATGAAGCGCTGACGATTTCCATCCAATCCAATCCAATTCTTAAAAAAAGGTTCATTTGTTGAGATTTCACGCGCACTTTCACTTCTTTTTGTTTGTTGGCGGGTGGCAGCAAACGTTCAAGACGCATTACTGCCATCTACTGTGCTGGAGTGTGGATCGGAGTACGTCTTTACATATGTATAGTACTAGGGAGCAAAATAAATGTTTTTTTTTCTGTTTTGATTATGTTTTTCACATAAGCCCTGACCTCACTCATCCCAACGGATATTCCAACCATTCTTCTCGTTTAAGTGCTTGTTTTGCAAAGTCATCAGCTTTTTCATTCCCCTTTCTTCCTTTATGTGCTCGAACCCATATAATCCTGAGGCTCATCTCTTATTTACTGTACAACTACTACTTCTTTTCCTTTTGGGCTAGTCCTGTTAGGGGTCACCACAGCGTGTCACCTTTTTCCTGCATCCTTCTCTCTAACACCAACTGCCCTCATGTCTTCCCACATGTATTCTGTCTTACTTCGGCTAATCTTCATTCCTCTGCTTTCCAGTGCATGCCTCCATCTTTCTAACTGTTCCTCCACCTGCTCCCTGCTTTCACTGCAGATCACAATGTCATCTGCGAACATCATGATCCATCACTCTTTCTCAAGTCTGATCATTAGCATTGGCATGCAAATGACGACTGTTGGCATCAATAATTTGCTGGCGTGTTCTCTTCAGGTCTCTCTGTACACGCCTTCTTCGATTTGACTGAGAAACATTCCTTTCTTCCATCTTTTACTTTAGCAGTCAGCACTGAACAACTGTTGCAGACCTACCCACCTAGAGGTGAAGAGAGGCGGATTGTGTTTTATTACAGTATTCTTTCACATTCACACTTTGTTTGATTTTATTTGTTTTATTATTCTGATGTTTATTGAAAATGCTGCCGGTCCGAAAAGGGTTTTAGGGGACAGACAAGAGATTGGACAAGGGGACTACGGGTGAGAACCGCAGAAGAACAGTAGTGAGGTAGTCTAGATATTTGAACCCAAGTAACATTAGAACAGTCATTTGTAGATGGGGGTCACACCCAGTGAGGACATGCAATAACTAATCAAGAGAACAAGCGAGGACAGTAAAGAGCAAGACAGGATGTGGGAAAATTAGCAAGGCAGTACTAATGACGAGGTGTTTGGTGGGATGCTTTTATAGTGTCTAAACACCTGTGAGGTGATATGTTAGTATCACCTGTGTTGTTGTTAGTGATCCCAGCACAAGTAATTAAAGCCTATAGTGTGTCTATCAAACTTATTCGTGAATGAACACCATATCACATGCATGTTGGTCAACTGCTGTACAGAGTTGCTGAGAGGCACAGAGGGGTAAGCCTCCCCCCGCCCCCACTCACAAGGAGGGTACCCATTCGCTGCTTCAGGAGTCCCAGAGGCCAAATTTATTTCGGACCAACCTAATTGGTGAAAATCAATATAAGTATTCCCCCCCCCCCTCACACACCACTCACATAGTTTTCCAAAAAAGAGGCGATACGTGCTTGCTTCAAGCTCTTTATTTGTCACTCACAGTTAAAATTACAAAAGAGAATTAAACATTGTATGCATTTAAACACCAGGTTTTTCAACTAATTCATATCATTTCACCCAACCAAAGTCTGTTAGCTAATACATAGGAATGTACTATACTTAAAGTGGCAGCATTCACTTATATTTTATATAACATAGCTGTGGAGTCAAATTCCCTCCAAAATGACAACTTTTCAGGAAATAATAGTGAAAAAAATTAAGTTTGCTTGCGTTTCCAAACACCGGCTTTGTTTAAGTCGGTATACTTTATATTGCTGTCATATATCATTGCAATATCATATGAACAACAGCTAACACCCCTAAATTATATTCAATCGACAATCGCTTATTTAATGTGCAGAAATGCTGGATAAATACCGGGCCTATTTTCAGAGGTGTCAGTGTCAGTAAATAGCGATTTACTCATACATTTCGGTGAAGATACGCCACAGTTTTGGGACATAAAGCAACGTAACGTATGTCATATGTGGCCTGACGCGGCTATATACAACGCCTGAAATAGGTTTTTAACACGTCACCGTTTTTCCTCAGTAAATATATTTCTAAAGGTGCTATTGACTCGAACATTTCAAAAGATTTTGGGAACAACCCAAGTAATCCATACATACAAAGAAAGTAGAAGAAATAAGATCAGAAATTAAGCTGTGTGTAACAATGTGAAATGACAGGGGAGAAGTATTGAACACGCCAACTGGTATTTATTTAATACTTTGAAAAAAAAAAGCCTTTGTTTGCAATGACAGCTTCAATATGCCTCCTGTATGGTGAAACTAGTCGCATGCATTGCTCTGGTGTGATATTGGCCCATTCCTCCACACAAATTGCGAAGGTTCCATGGGCTTCGTTTATGAACCTTGAGTATCAGTTCTTTCCATACATTTTCAATTGGACACACAAGAACACACACTGGTGAAACTTTCAAGTCAATAGCACCTTTGGAATTATATTTCATGAGAAAAATGGTGACTTGTTATAAATACTTATTTCAGCTGCTGTATCTTTCCTCAAGGGGCAATTTTTTGAACAACAAGCCTTCCAACACGTTTCACTGTCACCATTTTCACTCATTATTGTATTAAAAAAAACTTTCAATATAACTGCAGACAACAATTACACCACAATATAAATACAAGTTGAATGAAGAATTGTCCTTGCTTTCTGCCATGTACGCGTCAGGCTGTGACAGGCCGATGTGTCCAAAATGTGAGCAGGCCAAAATCGGCCTGAAAATAAAATACTTAATCAGAAAACAGCCTAAAATGACAAGTCAATTTTGCAGTTTTTTTTGTTTTGTTTTTTTACAGACCTATGCAATAAGTCCCAATATTCTCACCATTAACTAGGACCTTTAAGAAGGTACATAGAATACATTCTTGGTGCATGAACTGATGAAGCATGCTCGGATCAGAGACAAAAACTTCATTGCTTAACGGAATTGAAACTGCTATATTTATCAACACACTTGCGTTTCTTAACATAGTGGTGCAGTGAGAACTGAGCAAGAAAAAGGTTTCTCACAATGTGTGTTCTTGTGTTTTTTTAAGGTTCCCTTAGCAGAGAATCTTTGACCACACACTGAGCAGGCGAACGGTTTCTCACCTGTGTGTGTTCTTGCGTGTTTTGTCATGTTTGGCTTATCAGAAAATTTTTGACCACAAACTGAGCAGGCAAAAGGTTTCTCACCAGTGTGTGTTCTTGTGTGAATTTTTAAAGTTCCCTTCTGAGAGAATCCTTGGCCACAAACTGAGCAGGAAAAAGGTTTCTCACCAGTGTGTGTTCTTGTGTGTATTTTTAAACTGCCCTTCACAGAGAATCTTTGACCACAAACTGAGCAAGAAAAGGGTTTCTCACCAGTGTGTGTTCTTGTGTGACTTTTTAAGGTTCCCTTCTGAGAGAATCTTTGGCCACAAACTGAGCAGGAAAAAGGTTTCTCACCAGTATGTGTTCTTGTATGTATTTGTAAGTCTGCCTTAGTAGTGAATCTTTTACCACAAACTAAGCAGGAAAAAAGTTTCTCCCCAGTGTGTGTTCGTGTGTGACGTTTTAATGTTTCCTTCTGAGAGAGTCTTTGGCCACAAACTAAGCAGGAAAAACGTTTCTCACCACTGTGTGTTGTTGTGTGACTTGTCAAGTTACACTTCTTGGTGAATCTTTGACCGCAAACTGAGCAGGCAAAAGGTTTTTCTCCTGTATGTGTTCTTGTGTGACGTTTTAATGTTTCATTCTGAGAGAATCTTTGGCCACAAACTAAGCAGGAAAAAGGTTTCTCACCAGTGTGTGTTCTCGTGTGACTTTTCAAGTTACCCTTCTTGGTGAATCTTTGACCGCAAACTGAGCAGGCAAAAGGTTTCTCTCCAGTGTGTGTTCTCGTGTGTTGTTTCAACTTGCTCTTATAAGCAAAGGTTTTCCCACACTGAGAACAATTCCATCGTTTGTTGTCAGTGTGACATGTCTTATCACCATCAGACTGTTTATCATCATCATCATCATCATTATAGTCAGAAGAGTGTGATGTCATGTCGTCACTATCTGATCGTGGAGCTAAGAGGCCGTCTGCTTGTGATCTTCCACAGTGCTCTCCATCACCATCTGTTGTCATGTGTTGACTTGAGCTGTTGCTTGGAGGCTCCTCCCCTCTGCTCTTCTCAATTTTGCGTTCATCTTCACTCTTTGAAAAGACACCAGTCAAGGGAGCCTTAATGATTTCCTCCTGCTCTTCCTGTTTAATGTGAAGGAACTCTTCCTCCTCCTCTTTGATGTGGCGGGGCTCCAGCTCTTCTTCCTCTTTCATGTGCAGAGCTTCTTCATCCCCCTCTTCCTCTTTAATGTGAGGGGATTCTGGCTTCAGCCACTCAGGGTGAAGACCTTGACTGACGTCTGCAAGATACAAGAAGACAAACACACATGGGCCAAATCTCATTTAATTGCAACCTTTCTCCTTTATCCTGTTTACATGTTAGTGCCTCCCACCAGAGAGCCCATCGAGGAGATGACGAGAACAACAGAGGTGCTCGGAGCGAGGAGTGAAAAATAATTTGTAGACACCATACCTCAATGTCGTAATTTCATTGCTACGGCAATTAAAGATGATGTCACGTCATTGACGTACCAACCAATACCAACATACAGGAAAAAATTTAAATGTGCAAAGCCTCCACTGAAAACAGTGAAGAACTGAACCAATGAAGCAAAGATAGAACTTCAAGACTGCTTAGACTGCACAGAGTGAAGTGTCTTTAAAACTTCAACTGCAAGCCTGGATGAATATAAGGACTGTCACATCTTATTTCAGTTTATGTGATGTGTGTGTACTAACAAAGACATGTCGCATTTTCAATAACTACAAGCAGTGGTTTACTCAAAACTTCAGCAACTTAAATACCCATTATAATACTATAAAACCACAGTGGCAGCTCAAAAAACTCCACTGTGACACAGTAAAACTGTTGCAGCGTAGTTAAAATAAAAGTCAACAAAGTGGCAGGCCCAGACCTTGTGTCCCCGTGCTGCCTCATAGTCTGCGCGGACCAGCTCGCTACAGTCTTCACATTGATCTTCAATCGATCTCTGGAAGTGTGTGAAGTACCATCCCGTTTGAAATGCTCCACCATCATCCTCTCCTCCAAGCTTCTCCAGCTCAGCAGCAAGAACCTGCCATCTCCCAGTGGATTTAAAGCTTCCTGACGAGCAAGACACTGCAGATGAGGCAGGGAGACACCACCTCATCCACATGAAACCATCAGCACCGGGGCGCCCCAAGGGTGTGTCCTCTCTCCGCTGCTCTTGTCTCTCTACACGAACAACTGCACCTCAACGTCATCGGCCTCATCAAAGACGGTAATGAGTCTGCATATCGACAGGAAGCGGAGCGGCTGGAGCTGTGGTGCGGCCAACACAACCTGGAGCTGAACATGCTCAAGACTGTAGTGATGATCGTGGACTTCAGGAGGCATCCTTCGCCACAGCTGTCCAATTGCCCTGTGTCAACCGTCGAGACTTTCAAGTTCCTGGGAATTACAGTCTCTCAGGACCTGAAGTGGGCGACCAACATCAACTCCGTCCTCAAAAAGGCCCAGCAGAGGATGTACTTCCTGCGGCCTCTGAGGAAGCATGGCCTGCCACAGGAGCTGTTGAGGCAGTTTTACACAGCAAGTCATCGAATCAGTCCTGTGTTCATCCATCACACTCTGGCTTGGTGCTGCTACAAAAAAAAAAGGCCAAACTCCGACTGCAACAAACAATCAAAACTGCTAGAAAAATCATCGGTACCCCCCTAACCACCCTCGAGGACTTGCATGCTGCCAGAACTAAGACAAGAGCATGCAAAATCCTCTTGGACCCTCCACATCCTGGTCACCACCTCTTCCAGCTCCTTCCCTCGGGTAGGTGCAATCAAACAATGCAAACTAAAACCAGCAGACATTCCAAAAGCTTCTTCCCTCTTGCCGTTTATTTCTGAAACTGTTAACTTACACCTCCATTGTAACATGCTGCCAAATTTGTCTTGAGATTGTTGTCACATCTCTGTCGGGCCAACTATTATTTGTGCACTCATTGTAGTAGTCTCGCCACTCTGCACTTTTTGCATATCTGTTGTTGACAAATAGTGTTTACTCATGTGCTTGAGTAGTATCTGCACCATTTGCACAATTGTCACTGTTCTATTAGTTATTTCAAACTGCTCTAAATTGCTAGAGGACTTTTTTTTTTTTTTTTTAAACAAGCCTTCCAACCAGTTTCATTATCACTATTTTTACTCATTGTATTTTAAAAAATGTCCTCGCCGACTGCTTTATACATGTCGGTCAGGCTGTGACAGGCTGACGTGCCCAAAATTTGGACTAAAATCTGGCTGAAAAATCAAATATTTCATCAGATAACGAGTGTCAAATTACTGCTGGGTAAAAATCTTTTGAAGGATGTTAGGTGGTGTTAGATATATTTCGATGCTGCTTCTTTACAGGACACACACACTAGCTTTTGTTTGTTAAAACTGACCACACTATGTTATGAATACACACACACACACACGCTGATCACATTCAGGCAGAGAGCAGACGAGAAGTGGTTTGATCAGGAGCCGCTGACGGAACTGACTGTTATCTGAATAGGGGAGCCACCTGGCTTCCGGATCCCACGAACAGAGATCAGCGTGCGCAGTCTGCTCCATTTGACCATAGCCTTGTAAATCTCTATACTTGATTTTGTTGTATTAAATACTAAAAAGACAAGCTCAGTGTATCAGGATTCTGATTGGGAAACAAGATCACCACCAAACAAAAGAACCGTGAAGGAGGAATTTCATCAAGTACTTTTTCCTTGCAAGACCAGATCGGGAACTCCACATAAACTTAGGGTTTGATACAAAAAAAGGACAACATGAAAAGATGACCACTCAGTCAGAGGATGATTGGAAAACCACCAAAAGTATCATAACTGACTGGTTCCATTGCAAATTTACTTATGTACTTATCCTTAGAAAAAGTACATCCTGTCATACAGGCCGCGGTTGTGGAGGGCGTGGCCACGTCGTCCCAGTCAGACCCAGAAAACAAAGGCAATTTCAAGGACTCCACATGTACCACCATGTTGCTCCCTCCATATGAGACAGCCCGTAGGGTAACAAACGTAAAGCCTAATTATGAGACTCAAGAAGCATTGCGATTGGCAGAGACCTCCGGTGAAAATTCATTTATACGCCGCGGTTGCAAAAATATAAAAAAAAAATAGAAATAAATAAATGGGAGATGCATTTAGACGACATAGCCGTGGTAAACAGATATCAGAAAAAAAAAGTATGTCTGAGATGGTCTTTAACTCATTTTTAGTGCATAACACGTATTAATATGTACTTTAGCACCCATCTCGAGTGCCAAGCACATATTTCTACATTCTTTACATTTTTTAATAGGAACGTGGAGAACCTGGTGCAGCTGGAGAGTGAATATCAAGCTTGTGAATGGTTTAATTGCGTCGTAATCACCAGCAGAGGGAAACAGTGCCTTTGATCAGAATTCAGTCATTAGCATGAAAAGAAGCCACTTGAGCGGAAGTGGGTTGTGGAGTGGTGTGGTTGAGACAACGTGGAGATTGAGAGAAAACTATGCCAAGTTTCAGACAACTGACACAAACAGAGTAGTCTCAGAGCTCCAGCTTCGTCATCTTTGACAAATGACGATGGCAATTGGAGGGAGGAGAAAAGGATGACGCTTTGGGGTCGAGGGGCGTGTAAAAAACAAGAGGCGGCACATGGAGGGATCGCGTCAAGCTCGCGGTGCATTCCATCTGAGCCACTGTTTTTCTGATTTTGAATCGGATGATGAGAGCACAAAACTAAACACTAAACTAAAAACTAAACTAAACACAAAACTAAATTTGGACCAGTCAGTTCTGCTAAAACCGCTGCATAAATCCAATGAGCAGCAATATATAACAAATGACTGGGCATTTGTAGGTGGCACAGTGGACGACTGCCTCACAGTTCTGAGGACCGGGGTTCAATCCCCGACCCCGCCTGTTTGGAGTTTGCATGTTCTCTGTGGGTTTTCTCCGGGAACTCCGGTTTCCTCCCACATCCCCCCAAAAAAACCTGCATGGTAGGTTAATTGATGTCTCTAAATTGCCCCTAGGTGTGAATGTGAGTGCGAATGGTTGTTTGTTTGTATGTGGCCTGCGACTGGCTGGCAACCAGTTCAGGGTGTACCCCGCCTCCTGCCCGATGATAGCTGGGATAGGCTCCAGCACTCCCGCGACCCTTGTGAGGATAAGCGGATCAGAAAATGGATGGATGGGCATTTGTAAGCACTAGTGTCAACTGTCAAAAGTACAGAAAATGTGCAGGATGTGGAAAGGTTATAAAAAAAATAAAAAATAAAGTCCATCACAATGTAGCAAAAGCAAAAATATTGTGATAATTGTAGATATTTCTAAAAATTGCAGATTGTGCACACAGCAGAAGATGTCCTTCCACTTCTGTTGGCAGGGCAAAAAAAGGTAAGAAAAGTATTTGTATCCACTTCGCACTGCAGCAACAATTTTTTTATTGTTGTTATTTTGTGCTAATTGTGAATGAAACAAACCTCTTTGCTGAGAATTTTCTTCGAGCACAACCCAGCAGAAACCAGTCTCAGTTCAGGAACTCAAAGTATTAAATATATAGATATTTTTTTTTTTTAAACTGCATTGTATGAATGTATTGGTCCGTTGATGAATGCAATGCAACACATTATTTTGGCCGACAACGGTACACTGCTGTTAGGTGGTGTTAGCTATATTTCGATGGTGCTGTTTACAGGGCACACACACTAGCTTTTGTTTGTTAAAAGTGACCACACACACACACACACACTGATAACATTCAGGCAGAGAGCAGGTGAGAACTGGTTTGATAAGTAGCCGCTGAAGGAACGGCCTGTTATCTGAATAGGGGAGCCACTCGGCTTCCACATCCCGCGCATCTGCTCCATTCTACCATAGCTATATAAATCGCTATACTTGATTTTGTTGTGTTAAATTCTCAAAAGACAAGTTGAAACATAAAAAGAACAGAGAGGTAGGAATTCCATTAAGGACGTTTTCCTTGCGAGGCCAGTTGGGCAACTCCCGGTCTTGCTTGGAATTCCTAACAGCTGCCACGCCAGCACAAACACATGGTCCCTTAGCAGGCTTTCATTTTTATACTGAGGCATTATTGGGATTATTCGGTAGAGTCCAAACCGTCAGGCAAATTTATAACATCTACAGAGTATACAGTTTATACCGTGCACCCCTTAAACGTACTGTTTGTTAAACACACAAACAAACACATTTTACACAGTATTCAATCTTCGTTAAATCTGTCCCCAAAAAATTTAAACGCAACTTCTCAGTCTTGGTTAGCCCTTTTTGAAGCGTTGTGCTTGTGCGCTACGTTCGCTCACATCCTGTCAATCTCCCGGGAGCACACACCAAAAACAACAAGCCATTTCTAAACACACATGATGTCGTGGAATGAGGCAATGGTCGAATACGTCTCGGTGAGCCTGGTGGTAAGCCAGTGTCAGCTGGAAGTGGCGTGTGTCACGCCGCGAGGGGCCAAGACCTGTGCTGCAAAATGCACCAGCTCGTTCTCAAAATTCAAATGCATGCCCTAAACAAGTGAGAGAGAGGTGAACCAACCTGCTCTGCGCAGCACAATTCCAGGCTGCAGATTGAACGCAGCGTCCAGTAGTTGACGTTGTGGCTCCTTCTCCTCCTTTAGGCCCCAAAGTTCCTCCTCGTACTCTGCTGTCCTCCTTGCACACATTTTCACAAGGCGATCACAACACTTTCCGCTCTGGGTTGGAGGGATGAGAAAAGCAAGTGGGGGGGGGGGGGAAATAATAAATCGGACGTGAAATAATTATATCAAGATTAAGATTTGGACACTGTGGGTTAAACAGAACGTTACTTCAAATGGCAAAGCACCAAAGTCAACAAGAGGAAACAGTAGAATATGCAACTATGTACTGTACGAGATATGAAACAGAAAGAAGACAGCTAATTTGTTACCTCAGGAGCTCAAATTAATGTTTAAACATTATAGACATTCTACAAAAGGATTCAGAAAATAAGTGTTACCGGATATTATTTCAGTATCTCAGACAAACAAGTTGACAGAGAGAATCTAGCTGTTGTCCTCGACCCCCGCGCATATTTTATAATTAGTATTAGATATTCTGGTCCACACTAAAAAAGGAAAAAGAGAACACTTTCCCTCAAGCTTGATCTCTGTTTAGCGAAGTGTTGATCACAAACGCGTTTCTTGGTTAGCATGCTAAGCTAAGCTAGGCCGAGAAGCTTCAACGTGCACCGAGACGACTTCAACCAGACACCAAGATGGAACGAAAGATGTTTTAGTCGAGTAAAGTAATAATGGACTTACTGTGACGAGGATTCAGCACATTCGGTACAAATTCTGTACATTTTTAGCACAGCACATGGAAGCACGAGTTGTTCCGGCTGAGACGTGTCGGCCATATACATGAATGAACACTAGATATGCGCTCGTGCTGTAGCAGACCGGCTAACCAACGTGTCTACTGGCGACCATGTTGGGAAGGTCGTCGGTCCCTTTGAAGCCAATGCATGGACACTGACATTAAGTCGTAACGAGCTCATTTATCAACTGATGTTCATGAGGGTTACTGTTTAGGTAACGTCAAAGTGTGTGCTGTCAATGCACAACATTTGGAAGAAAGAGGCAAAAATAGATATTCTTGCATGCGTATGTAGCACAACGGCACAATGTACCGGGATCCTTGGTCTTTTGGTTTTCTTGCCGTCTACACACGTGGAATGCGCAGAGGACTTTGCCCTCCCTAGCTTAGCGTCACCGTCGCCACAGAGCTCAAAATGGGTGTGTCGTATCTACCTGTAAATATCAGCGAGTGTCGTCACGCAAACGCAAACAATCCTCGCCTCGGACCAATTGGAATTGGCAATGTAGTTTGTTGGCCATTTGGAAAAACAAACATCCCCATCTGAAAAAAAGACATTCTTAATTTCGAGAGAGCATTGGGTTAGAACTTCGAAATTTTTATCATCTAAATTCCACTTTTGAAATTAAATGGATTTTAAAAAAAGTGTATAGAGAGACCGATGTCACTTTGGAATTTTATTCCACAAAATGTATTTAAAACAGTAGGTTTTAAAACAATTGTTGCCAAATTGCTATTTTTTTATACTCAAAGCATTTGGACTTTTTTTCTCAATTTCACTCCATCAATAAGTGATTTCAGTGAATAAAGCAAATAATGTTTCTGCTGGGCCCACTGCATGTGTTGTTTTCCCCCCCAGCAGTTTAAAATTGACATAGTGGCAGGTGTGTGTGGTTTCCCATATATCATTTAAAAAATATATATATTTTTTTTTAAATCAGAAGTTACAAGTTACTCTGGTGTTTATTTTTTTGACTGAGTGCTTTTTTACTCAAGTAAATATTTGGATGACTACTTTTTACTTTTACTTGAGTCATATTATTCTAAAGTAACAGTCCTCTTACTTGAGTACCGGGAAATGGACAGCAGTGGAAAAACTGCAAAAAATGTTGCAGGCTGATTTTACTGAGCTCATGAGAGAAAAAAGGAATAAAATGAGGCCCGCAGTCAAAAAGTTTAGGGCCTGCATGGAAGACACAAGTTCGTTGAAAATTCCTAATTAATGACACAATTTAAATTCAATAGCATGCATGCTCACCTCATTTTCCTCGTCCGTGAGTACAATTAATTTGAATAAAATGCAAAATGAATGCAGTATTTAATGTTTAAAACCTATAGAAGACTGAATAAATGCATTGCACAAACCTTGTTTTATAGTTTATAAGAAAAGTGAATTGAGGCTTTTCCCTGTCAGGGGTGCCCACATCTCAGGATGACCGGCAACACCTCAACCCTGGTCAAGAAGGGCCGCCAGCGCCTCTCCTTCCTGACCAGACTGAAGGAGGCCCATCTGTCCCCTCACATACTGCTGCATCGCCGAGAGCATCCTCACCAACCGCATCTCGGTTTCCCTAGAACCTCGACTGGTCATAACATGACCATTCTTGTGTCGCTGAGAGTCCCGTGGGAGGAGCGGGTGGGGGCTGTCCAAGAGCCAAAGTCAGCGAAGTACAACGCAACTTAGTTTAACACCAAAAGTTTAAAACTTTAGTCTTTCTATCAATCATGTGCTTGTTTGATATTGACATCACTCAAGGCGGCACGGTGGCCGACTGGTTAGAGCGTCAGCCTCACAGTTATGAGGACCCGGGTTCAATCCCCGGCCCCGACTGTGTGGAGTTTGCATGTTCTCCCCGTGCCTGCGTGGGTTTTCTCCGGGGACTCCGGTTTCCTCCCACATCCCAAAAACATGCATAAATTGCAGACTCTAAATTGCCCGTAGGTGTGACTGTGCATGCGAATGGTTGTTTGTTCGTATGTGCCCTGTGATTGGCTGGCAACCAGTTCAGGGTGTGCCCCGCCTCCTGCCCGATGACAGCTGGGATAGGCTCCAGCACGCCCGCGACCCTAGTGAGGAGAAGCGGCTCAGAAAATGGATGGATGGATGGACATCACTCAAACATTGGGCGAACCGCATGCATCTCTTGAACTATTATGCATGGGTTCCCGTGTCTGTGTGGGTTTTCCCCGGGTACTCCGGTGTCCTCCCACATCCCCAAAACATGCATGGGAGGTTAAGTGAAGACTCTAAATTGCCCATAGGTGTTAATCTGAGTGCGAATGGTTGTTTGTTTCTATGTGCCCTGCGCTTGGCTGGCGACCAGTTCAGGGTGTACCCCGCCTCTCTCCCGAAGACAGCTGGCATAGGCTCCGGCACGCCCGCGACCTTAGTGAGGATAAAGCGGTCTGGGAAATGGATGGATGGAACATGGCGATAAATGTCGTCAGTAGAATACAAGAATGTCAATTTTTGTAAATCAGGATGATTTAATTAATTAATTTCGATATGGAACATTTCAAAAGGGGAAACTGATTATCTTCCACTTGAATAATAGAAGCCTGTAGACAAATTTCACTCAAATTAAAGTATACCTGAATACACATTTTTATCATTGCTATATCAGAAACCTGGCTTGACAGAGGAAAGAAAGCATGTGATATGGGACTGGATGGATATGAATTATTGACAATGCACAAGGAGAATCAAAAAAGTGATGTTGCTATATGTGTGGATAGAACACTGAGATGCAACCAGATGAATATATGACTAACACCACAGAAAACAATTGAAATATATGATAAACACAACTGTAATAATAAAAAAAAATGAGCTGCTTTTATAGAACACCAGGATCCTGCCTTGACACTTGTAATGATATACTAACTTCCATATTGAGCAACTCAAATAGTAGAAAAGTACAAATAATTTGTAATTTTAATAAAGACTTGATCAACTCAAATAGCTATAAAAAAAAAACAGCAACTTCATCCATACATTTTATATCGACTCTTATTATGAAACCAAGTAGAATCACAACTGATACAGCGACACAGAGATGATATATTCATAAATGAAATTGACGATAATACTGTAAGTGGACTTTTCATAAATATGTGATCATCTTCCTCTATTACCAAGCTTTAGAAAATGTATTTGAGGGGGAAAAAAAAAAAAAAAAAAAACTAAAAATCATTTCCTATGAGATTTCATATGACAAAGATCCATTGCTGCCTTTAAAATGGACTTAGGGAAACAACCCCATATTGGTTGTGACCAACAAATGTATTTCCTGTGCAAATAAATATATATGTATATAAAAAAACATCCTGTTTATTAATGCTGTAAATAAAAGAAATACTAGATAATGTAAAAACTAAAAATGAAAAAAGAAACATTGTTTTGATATTGATATGGTATTAGTAAAATGTTTTGAGAGCACAGTACAACCATTTATATACATCTGTAATCTATCTTTTCAAACGGCTTTTTTCCCCCCGCCTTCAAAAATAAAAAACGCTACAGTAACTCTTATCGATAAAAGTGGAAGACAACATTTGTGAACTACAATAATAATAATAATAATGCAGTACACTTAACAAGGATCTCGTTTGACGTGTATCCCGCGTCCAAGACGCACAAAAATGAGCATAAAGCACATTCATTCTGCGTCTGTAGCTGCATGGTTTAAGACCCGCCCTCCATGCTGTATGTGTGTGTGTTGATGAAGTGCTTCCCCACGCAGTGAATCAAAATTAAAAATCCTGTCCTGGTTGCTCGCCAATCAGAGGCAGAGTAGGGGCGAGTTATCTGATATAAAAATAGTGACAAAGTCCAAATGCTTTGAGTACAAATTATTATTATTATTTTTTAATTCATTTAAATTTGGCAGGCTTTAAGACATTTTTTGGGCCTCTTTACTAAATGAATGACTCTATACCCATGTGCCAAATGTTTAATTTAAAAAAAAATATTTTGTATTTATCTAAAGATAATTTTATTTACTGTTCTACATTACAATGCCAATGTTCTTTAGAATTAAAAGTTATTTGTTCTTAAAAAGGATGCATTTGAATCATTATGCTCTATAATGTATCAGTGGCATTAAAAATAAAAAAATAAATAAAAAATAAACTATTGTTTATCGTGACAGTTTTTGGGAAAATATATCAGCCTGACAAAAAATTGGTATCGTGGCAGCTGAAACAATCTATTGAGAGCAAGAGCAACGGATAACAAAATATTGTACCAATTGTACAAATAGAAATCTACAATAAAATCTATAATATAATGATCTATGCACTTTTATAGCATTCTTCTAGGCACTCAAAGATGCTTTACAATTATTATTATTATTATTATTATTCACTCACTCTCAGTCACACCCTGGTGGTGGTAAGCTACTTGTGAAGCCAGAGCTAGCCTGGGACAGTCTCAAGGAAGCGTGGCTGCCATTCTGCGCCTGCAGCCCCTCCGACCACCAACAAACATCCAACCACATTAATTCAGAATCAAATGTGGGTTGTTTCTTGCCCAATACCTAGAGACTAATACCTCTACTTCCACAGTTCACATTTTTTTTGAAAAATTATTTGCACAAAGATGATGCATTTATTGAGAATTTCCTTAGGGAAAATTAATGCCTTACAGCAAAAAGGACCAACTCAATGGCAGTAATGGAACTTACTTGCAAGGGTTAGCTACTTGTATAAATAAATAATTTTTATAGATCGGAAACGTTTGAAACTCTTGATCATAGTGTAGTAGTGGACAAATTGGAAGGATCTGGTATAACAGGGTTGGCACAAGTGGATGAAAAGTTATTATTTTTTTTTTTTTTATGAATACGTGCAATTTCACAAAGAAAAAAATCCTATTAAAAGGTGACTCATGGGGTTCCCCAAGGGTTTGTATTCGGCTCTAAATTATTCATATTATATATCACCGATATCTACAATGTCTCTAAAGTTTTTTTTACTGATGATACAACTCTCTAATGCTCAGACAAAACCCTACAACAGATTCTGAATATGGTGAAAATGAAATAAACAACCAAAAAACCAAGGATCTCCTGAATACGAAATCATTATATACGGTTTACTGCTCACTATTACTTCCATACGATGTTGAGATATGGGGCAACAAACAAAACCAATACTTAGCCTATTTAAGTTACTGAAAAGAGAATCACTGATCGATCTGAATATTTATCAATTTATACACTCTTAATTTCTATGACTTAATAGAATTTAAACCTGCACGAAGTAAAAAGTATGCAATAATTTACTTGTCCACAGCATTCAAAAACTGTTTAAAATGAGAGGGAGTTATGATCTGAGGAAACTGGTGTTCTAAAAAAGCACAAGACAAGAACCAATATAAAACAAAGATATGTCTCTGTTAGAGGTGTTACTTTGTGGAATAACTATGACAATGACCTGAAAACGTGTGGTTCCGTTACACTGTTCAAAAGTATGTTTAAAACTAAGCTAATCGAACCTAACATTTACATTTAGAGCTTCTTGATCACCACAATTCTAACCAGCACACTTATGCGTCTTAACCCCATCCTTACAAGATAATCTTTGACCACAAACTGAGCAGGCAAAAGGTTTATCACCAGTGGGTTCTTGTGTGCATTTTAAGTTTCCCTCTATAGAGAACCTTTGACCACAAACTGAGCAGGCAATTGCTTTCTCACCAGTGTGGGTTCTTGTGTGTATTTTTAAGTGCTTTTGACGAGAGAATCTTTGACCACAAACGGAGCAGGCAAAAGGTTTCTCACGAGTGTGGGTTCTTGTGTGTGTTTTTAAGTTTCCTTTCTGAGTGAATCTTTGACCACAAACTGAGCAGGCAAAAGGTTTATCACCAGTGTGGGTTCTTGTGTGTAACTCTAAGCTTGCCTTTACGGGGAATCTTTGACCACAAACTGAGCAGCCAAAAGGTTTCTCACCAGTGTGAGTTCTTTTGTGTATTTTTAAGTTTCCCTTCTGAGTGAATGTTTGACCACAAACTGAGCAGGGAAAAGGTTTATCACCAGTGTGGGTTCTTGCGTGTCTTTTTAAGCTTCCATTTTGAGTGAATCTTAGGCCACAAACTGAACAGGCAAAAGGTTTATCACCAGTGTGGGTTCTTGTGTGTAATTTTAAGCGTGCCTTTACAGAGAACCTTTGGCCACAAATTGAGCAGGCAAAAGGTTTATCACCGGTGTGCATTGTTGTGTGTATTTTTAAGCTTCCATTGTGAGCGAATCGTTGACCACAAACTGAGCAGGCAAAAGGTTTATCACCAGTATGGGTTCTTATGTGTAATTCTAAACGTGACTTTATGGCGAATCTTTGACCACAAATTGAGCAGGCAAAAGGCTTATTGCCAGTGTGGGTTCTTTCATGTATTTTTAAGTCTCCATTCCGATTGAATGTTTTACCACAAACTGAGCATGAAAAAGGTTTCTCACCAGTGTGTGTTCTTGTGTGTCTTTTCAAATGGCTCTTATGAGGAAAGGTTTTCCCACACTGAGTACATTTCCACCGTTTGTTGGCAATGTGACATGTCATATCACTTTCATACTCTTCATCATCTTCAGTGGCAGGAAAGTGTGACGTCATGTCATCAGTATCTGATAGTGGAGCTAAGAGGCCGACTGCTTGGAATCCTCCACAGTGGTCTCCATCGCCTTCTCTTGTCATGTGTTGATTTGAGCTGCTGCTTGGAGGCTCTGCCCCTCTGCTCTCCTCACTTTGACCATCATATTCACTCTTCAAAGGGACACCAGTCGATGGAAACTTGGTGATATCCTTAACATCCTCTTCTTCTTTGACGTGGGAGACCTCTTTATCCTCCGATTCCTCTTTAACGTGAAAAGGCTCTCGCTCCTGCCGGTCAGGATGAAGATATTCACTGATGTCTGCAAGACAAGACCAACTCACATGGTTTGGTCAAGTCAATACTCGTGATGTGACTTTAATGTTGTGTAACATGGTTTGTATTGATATATAAAGTTATTTGTAGAGCCAGATGAGTTAACGTGAACCCCGATTGCAATGACATTTGGCTTATATGATCTCTTTTGGTTCATGTAACATAAGATGCAACTTTCAAAGATGATATATATGTATATATATATATCTATATGTATATATATATATATATATGCAGCCCTCTGGGGGGCACAAGCCAGTGCAAACTGTAGGATGGTCCCAGGCCCGGATAAATGCAGAGGGTTGCGTCAAGAAAGGCATTCGGCTTAAAACTTTGGCAAACAAATATGAGTGTTCATCCAAAAAATTCCATACTGGATCGGTCTCAGGCCCGGGTTAACAACGTCCGCCACAAAAATTAGCTCATCAGAGGGACAGCCAAGGTTCGATGTTTTGGAGACAAAGTTAGAGAGAGCAGACTTCGATGGTTTGGACACGTCCAGAGGCGAAATAGTCAGTATATTGGTAGAAGGATGATGAGGATGGAGCTGCCAGGCAAGAGAGCTAAAGGAAGACCAAAGAGAAGGTTGGTCGTTGTCGTGAGGGAAGACATGAGGGCAGTTGGTGTTTGAGAGGAGGATGCAGGCGATAGGCTTACATGGAAAAGGATGACGCGCTGTGGCGACCCCTAAAGGGACAAGCCGAAAGGAAAAGAAGAAGTTGTTTCAACATATATTTTGGCATTTGCATTTTTGCAGGTCAGAACATATGACTCCAATTCTTAAGTCGCTGCCGTCAGCTTCAGAAGTTCAAAAGTTCTGCTACTGGTTTATAAATAACTAAACGGTTTCGGTCCTGAATACATGAAAGAAATGCTAATGGCATATGAACCCAGGAGAGCTCTGAGATCTATAGGCTGAGGTTAAATAGTGTAGCAAAGAGTCCAAAGCAAACATGGTGAAGCAGCATTTAGCTGTTATGCTGCACACAAATGGAATCAGTTGCCAACAGAAGTGATGTCAGCCCCAAGTGTGAATGTCCAGGTAAAAAAAAAAAATAATTCATGCTTTTTAGAGCATTTCCACTTTGAAATGATATTTCATGCACTGTACGCTGTTTAAATTGTATTTTTCTTTTTCTCTGCTTTGAATGTTTATAAACTGTTTTCTGTGTTTAATTGCTTTTAATCATGTAAAGCACATTGTGTATGAAATGCGCTTATATAAATAAATGTGCCTTGCGCCCAACGGCCCCAGTGAACAAAAGTCTCTTAACTTTGTTAAAAATAAATGACCAATCGCCTCAGCGCAACATTTGGAAAAAGATTATATAAATTGTGCAAAGGAGGCTTTCGCAATGTGTAGACAAGTCTGACGTGCTCCCTCCCGTGCCGAGCCTCAGCCTACAGCACGTTGAACTTCAGTGAAGTCAACTCTCAGTCAATTTGGTGAGTGTGGAACAATAAAACGCGTCTGTGCCAACATTGAGGCCGCTAACAAGTTAAACGGTGGGTCGCGTTCTTGCACTGATGGTTTTTAGCGTTTATTTTAGTCTTCAAACCAACGTGAGAGCTGATGACGTCACGTGACTGGTCACCACCGGCGCCGTACTGCATGACGGGAGTCTTCACATTGCAACCACAAATATGGCTTTTAACAGTGACAAATGATGGCTCATAATTCTTTGGGAAGTTATCGGAGGGGTATGTCAACTTGCGCTCTAAAGTGGAGGTCACTAACTGGCGGACGTTGGTCCAGGTCCAGACCCAGAATTCCATATGGACACAAACCATAGCCATAAAAGAAAGGTTACGATACAAGACATAAAAGGTGCTCCTATTTTAAACAGTGCAGCATGACAGACTTTACACTAGTGACGAATTGTACCGACCAATCAAATACAAGTTCAGCCACCCCCTAACCCCCAATTTCAGCCAATCAAAATCTACATCACAGGCCGAAAATCACTGACTGCCTTGACAGAGACAAGGAGAAATGTAGCAAGGGGTGAGAGAAAGTTGAGTTTCAGACTGAGAAAGATGTCCGATAAAGCAAGAGAACATTTGGAACAAATGGTGCTTAAAATGGAACAGTCAGCATAATTTTTGTTTGTACTTCCCAGTGGGAAGTTCCCCCTGGCAGCAGTTATTAACAGTGCATATACCGTATGTAAAACATCATTATGAAACAAAACAAATATTTTGAACATAACCTCGAAAACAGGCGGCACGGTGGACGACTGGTTAGAGCATCTGCCTCACAGTTCTGAGGATCGGGGTTCAATCCCCGGCCTCGCCTGTGTGGAGTTTGCATGTTCTCCCCGTGCCTGCATGGGTTTTCTCCGGGCACTCCGGTTTCCTCCCACATCCCCAAAAACATGCATGCTCGGTTAATTGACAACTCTAAATTGCCCGTAGGTGTGAATGCGAGTGCGAATGGTTGTTTGTTTCTATGTGCCCAGCGATTGGCTGGCGACCGGTGTCCATAAATAAACACATGAATATTATAAAATATTCAAATATATTATAAATATATTTCCTAGTGACAGAGAAGTGAACCAACCTGCTCTGCGTAGCACAATTCGAGGCTGCAACTTGAACACAGCGTCCAGTAGTTGAGGTGGTTCAGTTTCCTCTTTTAGTCCAGAACGTTCCTCCTCATACTCTGCTATCCTCCTTGCACACATTTTCACACGACCATCACAACACTTTACGTTCTGGGTTGGAGGGATGCGAAAAGCAAGTGCAAATCAGATGTGGAAACAATAGAGATGAACATTTGCACATTGTGGGTTAAACAGTACATTAGTTTGTACATTACTCAAAGGCCACTTAGAAATTTCAGCAGTCTCGCACACCACACACTAGCAAGGAAACGTGAACAATAAATATCAGGTTTAAGGCCGAGACACACGAGGCAAACAGCACAGACAAGTTGACCCTTCGATAGCTTTGACCTTCTGCCGGCATTTCCTACTAGGCACTTATCATAAATATAATATTATATATATATACACATTGTTATAATAACTGTGAAATAAACTCCCCTTAGGATTGCTGCTAGTTAGCATTATTGGCGAGGTCCCATTTTGAACATTAATTCGCTCATATCCTCATAACAACGCTGCTTACAACACATTACAATGCGGAGGACATTATGTATTTGACATTAGTGCTCACCTAGTAAGGAAACGTGAACAACATCGCGAAGGCCGAAACACACGACGCATATACCAGACACAAGTTCACTCTTTGACAACTTTTTATCTTCTGCCCGCGTTACCTGACGGAGGCGCCATAGTAAACCGTCGTGTCGTAAAACGGTCGTAAAGCAGCCAAAACTGTTGTAAAACATGACGTGAGGTGTTGTCATACCTATTAAAGGGAAATCACACATACAACAGATCAAACAGTAACTCAAAATAAATTGGCATGAAGTAAAATTAGAGCTGGGTTACGATTACTGTCAACAGAAGGAGACAGTAGAACATGTAATTATGCTTTATAAGATATAAGAGACGGAGATAAATAATAATTTGTGACCTAAGACTAATATCGGGGCATTTTTCTGCCAAAGAGTCATTGTAATGGACACAGGTTTCCTCATGATTTACATTACTTCTGGGCAGAATATTTTGTCAAATGTTTGACATAAAAAGTGGCATAAGATCCTGAATTGTTATCCGGTTCTTACAAACCCGGGCTCATTTTATTCGTGCAACACGTCTTTATCCTATGATACCATAAATTTTTATATAAAGGTATTGAGAAAATATTAGTCTTTGTTAGCATGCTAAGCTAAGATAAGGTTCGCTGAGAAGCTTCAACGTGCACCGGTCGGCTATTGACTTCCACAGGCTTTCTGCCAACCGAGACACCACGTGACCATTTGGTGACGACACGGTGAACGCTGCCATTTGTTTTGTTTGGTCAATGGATTTGTTTTTATTACATATTCGTTATTTTTTTTAATTATTATTATTTAAATTATGTCGATTCGCGTGTTCTAACGTGAATTTTATCCAGGCGAATTGTTCTGTTTCCGCTTTTTCTACTTCCGCCCACCTTTTTTTTTTTTTTTTTTTTTTTTTTAACATAACAGCCACACTTGTTTCCATGCGCTTCACTAAATCTTCCTGAATTAGTACCGAATCCTTGACGCAACACGTCGATCGCAACTTCGATGAACTCGAACATCATTGATGAAATCATCGTGTCCGGTTGAAGCTTCTCGGCCTAGCTTAGGTTATCTTATTTTAGCTTAGCTGAGCTTGCTAGCCACGAACAATTGAGAGAGGCGTTTGTGTTGGAGCACATCGCCATGCAAAGAGATCAAGTGGGAACATAAATTGCTGCGATCGTCGCGTGAAAATGTGTGCAAGAAGGACAGCGGAGCACGAGGAGGAACTTTGGGGGCCAAAAGTCGAGAACGAGCCACAAGTTCAACTTCTGCACGCTGTTTGCGAGAAGCCTCGAGTTGAGTTACGCACAGCAGGTTTGTTCACGTCTCTCTCACTTGTTTCGGAAATACATTGTAATTTTACGAATATTTATCGATTTATTTACGGGAACCGTGTGACGTCACCACTAATATAATATCATGATCATCTAATTTTGTGTACTATGTGCTTCTGATGACCTTCCCTCGTGAATACTGCATGAATATGTGCTGGGAAGTAGCAAAGTACACATTATTGTAAAAATAATAGTGATTTATTTTTTTCCCTTTTGACGTTTTACATTCACCCCTTAAAATTTTAGGAAATATATGTTGGATTTCTCCTGACATTGTGGAAATTCGCTTATTACTATTTTTATCCTCTATTTGTGATTACTCCATGTGAAAAAAAGAAAAAAGGAAAATAGGAAGCGGTAAAGTTATCCAAAGTGGAGCTAAATGATTGATTGAGATCTTTGGGGTCTTACAAGAACATCAGATTATCTGAATCTTTTGATGATATCACAGAGCGTAGATGATGAAATCCCTAAATTCCTTCCAATTGGACGTTAAGAAATGTTGTTCTTAAACTGTGTGGACTATTTGTTTACACACATTTGTTTACAAAGTGGTGACCCTCGCACACATCTGAGCATTACAGGAATGCTCATTTTCTACCCAATCATGACACTCACCTGTTTCCAATTAACTTGTTCACCTGTGGAATCGTCCATACAGGTATTTTTCTTTGACAGTTGAACTTTCCTCGTCTTTTGTTGCCTCTTTCCCAGCTTTTTGGGAATGTGTTGCAAGCAGCAAATTCAAAATGAGAGAATGTCTGCAAACAACAGTAATACCATCTTGGCTGCCGTGCTGCAAGGCCTGCCCCGTTTACAAGGCCTGTTTCATATTGAATGTCTTTCTCTTGCTCTCTCTCTCTCTCGGTCTCTCTCGCTATCTCTATCTGTCTGCCCACCCACATCCATTCATGGCTGCAGAGCTGCCAAGCCATGACCTGTAGAAATTCACTTTGCGAACAATTTGTCTGAATTTCTATTTATATGTTGGAGTATGATCAAACTAAATCTGCATAGCATACTCGTTACTCAATAATCGTAATCATTAATGAATTATGGCTTCGATATTTATTTTTATGTGTTTATTGCATCAACCTTGTACTGGTGGACACATTTGCAATACTTTAGGGAGAGTTAACTGTTTAATATACACAGAGGCAGTCCGACTAGTTTACGGCGAGCAGGCACGTACAGTACTTGATTGACAGCTGAAAGTTTAGCGGGGCGGTTTTGACCACATCCAGCGGACATGCCCACACCCCCCGACAGGCTGTAGGAGGTCTCTTATTTTTCGAAAATGTTTTTGTATTCATTCAAATTTGACACGTTTCTCTGCGATTTGTCAAATTTCTAAGATTATTTTGTCACTTTAAAGGGCCTTTAAGTAACCCCCAGCTGATGAAATAGAAAGTTTTAACATCTGGAGTTTAGTTGCCCTTTAAATGCAACATTCCTTGATTCTACGACAGCGACCCGGAAGTTGTTTTCAGGCCGCCATATTAAGGAGCATGTGTCTTACATACATGACATTGTCATTGTCACATGACATTGCGTGTGTGCTGCCTCTGCATATGCGCAGTTGTGAAGTGTAAACAGTGTCGATCGTATAAGTTGAATTTGATCTCAAGCATCACGTGGATATGTTGTGATAGAAATCAGACACCGAGACGATTGAAATGTGACACGTGTCAATGACATGATGTCATCTTGAATTACCATGGCCATGAAATGACAACACTTGAGTTCTCATTTTTCTCTTTGCTCCTCGCACCTCTGTTGTTCTCGTGTACTCGATGGGCTCTCTGGTGGGAGGTGACATGTAAAGTTGATCAAGGAGAAAGGTTGCAAAAAAATATTTGGCCCGTGTGTTTGTCTTCTTGTCTTGCAGACATCATTGAAGAGCTTTGTCCTGAGCAGCTGAAGCCAGAGTCTCCTCACATCAAAGAGGAAGACAAAGAGGTTCATCACATTAAAGAGGAGGAGGAGTTAGAGCAACTTCACATCAAAGAGGAGGAGCAGTGCATTAAAGAGGAAGAGCAGGAGGAAATCATCAAGGTTCCATCGAATGGTGTCCCTTTAAAACGTGAAGATAAGGATGGTCAAAATGGGGATATCAGAGGGGCGGAGCCTCCAAGTGGGAGCTCAAGTCAATGCATAACAGGTGAAGGAGGAGGGCTCTTAGCTCCACTATCAAATAGTGACATGACGTCTCACACTGATGGTGATGAGGAACAGTCTGAAGGTCAGACTGACAACAAATGCTGGAAATGTTCTCATTGTGGGAAAATCTTTACTTATAAGTCAACTTTGAAACAACACGTGAGAAAACACACTGGAGAGAAACCATTTGCCTGCTCAGTTTGTGGTCAAAGATTCTCTTGGAAGAGCGCCTTAAAAACTCACACAAGAACACACACAGGTGAGAAAACTTTTGTCTGCTCAGTTTGTGGTCAAAGATTTGCTCGGATGGGAGACTTAAATATACACATAAGAACACACACTGGAGAGAAACCTTTTGCCTGCTTAGTTTGTGGTCGAACATTTGCTCATCGCAGTCATTTGTCAACACACACAAGAACCCACACTGGAGAGAAACCTTTTGCCTGCTCAGTTTGTAGTCAACGATTCTCACGGAAGGGAACCTTAAATTATCACACAAGAACACACACAGGTGAGAAACCCTTTTCCTGCTCAGTTTGTGGTCAAAAATTTGCCCATAGACCAACTTTGATAACACACAAGAGAAAACACACGGGGGAGAAACCATTTGTCTGCTCAGTTTGTGATCAAAGATTCTTTGAGAACAGAACCTTAAAAAATCACACAAGAACACACACTGGGGAGAAACCTTTTTCCTGCTCAGTTTGTGATCTAAGATTCTCTCACAAAGGAAACTTAAAAAGTCACACAAGAAAACACACTGGTGAGAAACCTTTTTCGTGCTCACTATGTGGTCAAAGATTCTCTCACATGGGAAACTTAAAAAGTCACACAGGAAAACACACTTGTTAGAAACCTTTTTCCTGCTCACGTTCTCATGGGATGATAAGGTTAAGAGAGTTAAGTGTGTTGGTGAGAAAAAGTAATGATCAATGAAAGCTTCACCTTTGATCTGAGCAGGCTTCATGAGTTCTTGCACCAAGGCTAGATAGGACAGTTCTAGCTCGAGCATGTGCAGTGTCTGCTAAGACAACCAAAATAGTCCAGTTGCGATTAATTCAATGTCCTGAGAATGAAATGACCTGACCAGGTCTTGACAACATATTTCAGCAATAGCGGGAAACATCGTTACTCCCACTAGCCACTTTAGTGGGTTTAGTGTTATACACAGTATATATGTTTAATTGTAGTTTCTATCAAATGGACCATTTAACGAGTGGCCCATTTGAAATTTTAGCAGGCCCGCCAGACTTTCATATTTTAATTTGATGTAATTCGTGTGCTCACGGTCATCATATTTTGTCAATTTAGTCCACCATAGAGTGATTCTCTAACATTAACTTGGTATAAAAGTGTCAGTTTTATTTAAAAAAAAAAAACACAAAAAAACTTTTGTATAGAAAAGGCCCCACTGACCGCTACTTCTGTTTGACCCAGTTTTGAATCTGCTTTGTCCATATTTGGCTAGGTCCACCCCCTTTACGCTGATTGTCTAAGACTGCCCCCTTTCCTCTGATTGGTTGCCTTTGTTTAGGAGACCCACTTGTGAGAGCACACGTGTTTATGTTGACAGTGCTGGCTCGGGAGCGAAAAGGGAAGGCAGAGATCTTCGCTAGTGACGTAGACAAGCTTGAGAAATTCGAATGACGTGATTTCAAGAACGCGTGGATGATTTTAATTCAAATTTCACGTTCGCTGACGCACCATAGACACAATATTACATCTTAAATACTGGAAAAAGTTGGTTTGGCAAACTACGTGACTTTTTAAAAAAAATGGCGATACGAAAACGCATATGTTTGTCCAAGTGGACTTGCCGTAAATAGCTGCTCACGCATGTGCACAAAGGATCTATACTGGCAGGCACTAAAATCCAAACATCAGGAAACACACCGAACAAGGACAGACGACATCGCCACACACTTTTAAACATGATGGGCTTCAAAATGTCTCTCTCAAAGCCAAAAGATATGCAAAGTGGATGTTGAAAATTCACAATTCCAGACAGAATGGACTGAGAAGTCTTTCTGTCTGGCGGCTGCAACTAGTATTAAAGCGGTGTGCTTACGGTGCAATGAGAGCATTGCTGTGATGCACGATACAGTAGTCCATAGCGGCACCACAAAACAATGCACTCCACCTTCTCTCAAACTTTTTTTGTATTTTCATACAAAATGACCACAACCTTACACACAACATTATCAGAGCTGAATATTTAATAATGACCTGTCGCGTTAAACATTTATGTAGTCTTGTTTTGAGTGTGCACAGCGGTCGTTAACATCTGAAAGGGTTGTAAATCTAGTTCTTAATCTATCTTCAGTCATCCATCCATCCATTTTCCAAACCGGTTATCCTCTCCAGAGTCACCGGCACGCTGGAGCCTATCCCAGCTATCTTTGGGCGAGGGGCGGGCTACACCCTGATCTTGTCGCTAACCAATTGCAGGGCGCATATAAACAAACAACCATTCGCACTCACATTCACAACTACGGGCTTTTTAGAGTCATTAACCTACCATGCATGTTTTTGGGACGTGGGAAGAAACCGGAATACCTGTAGAAAACCCACGCAGGTACGGGGAGAACATGTTAACTCCACACAAGCGAGGCCGGATTTGAACCCGGGTCCTCAGAACTCTGAGGCAGATGTGCTTACCAGTCGGTGCTTTAATCATCCATCCATCCATTTTCTGTACTGCTTATTCAACATAATTATCCTGCACAAAATTGTTTTCTTGTGAAAATGCTGAGTAGCCAGTAACTCTGGGGAAACCACTAGCCCCAGTAGCTGGTGAGCAAAAAAAGTTCATGTCAAGCCCCTGGACCTGATGAAAGAGAATATTCACATACGCATGATGTTTAATCTTGAAACTAATGACTGTGGTTCTGATTCTAAATCTACATTCTACTTACCTTCTTAAAGGCTTCCTATGAACAAGTGTTGAAAGTTAACACTCTCATGCTTAATCACTTGTAGTAATCTGTTTTGTCCAATGTTTTTGTGATGAGTTTATCAAACAAGTAAATGATAGATTGTAAGAAACTTTGACTCTTTGAAGTTAGATGGAAAACTGCATAGGTGATCCTGAATAAAATGGATGTAAATTTTGTAATGTATTATGTGACTATATCACACTGTACAGTTTCTCATCTATGTGGTTGTATTTGCTTTAATTTTGCTTTGTTTTACTGTTGTGTCTGCTCCCAGGCCAGCCTTGCAAATGGGAATCTGTTCTTAATTGCCTTGCCTGGATAAATAAAGGTTAAATTCAAACAAAAACAAAAAAATGAAATACTTGGATACCTTTCAAGCGGTGATAGTGATTTAAGGAGCTTCAAAGATTATGACGAAGCAGATTACCATATTAGGAGTCAGGAATGATCTGACCGCATGTAGGTGTTAGGAGAAGGCATGGTGTCCAGTTTTCCGAACCACCAATATTGAATGGGACTCTCCCACATGCCGCAGTTGTTGGTAGATGCTGTATATTGCTTGTTTTCCAATAAAGTTCTCTTTGTTCAACAAGCTTGTATCAGCAAAGTATTCTTCAATATCATCTGTCCTTACTTTGGGAAACAGGGAAAGCTGTATTTTGAGGCAAAATCTTTCCATACTCATACTATTCATACAACAAGAAAAAACACGAACAAAAGTTGGAAAGCGAATTGGAGATGAAAATCAAACAACTCACAGAGGAATACGCAATGAACCAGATAGACCTACTTAGGAACCAACTTTATAATGCTAAACAACAACTTGATTGCATTTTATCAAAAAGAACGGCGCTCCTACTACAACAGCTAAGATACACTAATTTTGAGCACAATAATAAAAAAAATAAAATAAAATCAGGAAAATTTCTCGCAAACCAACTTCAATGTAACAAAGAAAAAACAAATTACATCTGTCCAAGATCAAATGGGAAATTTACTCAATCACCACAGAATATTGATATATTTTAGGATTATAACAGTTATATTCATCCCATAATAAGACGAATAAAAACAACACAAAAAATTTTCAATAACCTAAACATCCCTCAATTAACTTCACAAAGTAAAGTGCCCCATTAACCCTCGCAGAGTTACATAAGGCCTTAAATGATATGCCAACAGGTTGAGCAATGATGGGTTTGCCATGGAGTTCTATCAACATTTCTAGTGGATACTACAACAACTATTTTTCAGAATGGCGATAGTGATAAAAGATAAAGGCCTATTTAGAAGCCATATGACTCCAGCCGCAATAAAACTACTACTGAAACCAGGGAAAGACCCCACTCATCCAGCTAATTACCGACCGCTGTCACTAATTAATAGGGACATCAAAATCATATCCAAGGCTTTAGCCAACAGACGAGAAAAAAATTCTCCCATCGTGAATACATTCTGACCAAACGGGCTTCATTAAAGGACGGCGCTCCACTTTTTTATAAACTTCAGAAATGTTGCTTTGGTGACTCATATATTCACTGCATTGCAACGTTATACAACTCACCCAAAGCAACTGTCACCACAAATGGGGTCACATTACAAAGTTTCACTTTACAAAGAGGAACTAGACAAGAACATAACATATCGAACCACTGGCAATAGCAATACGGCAGAACACTAATATAAAAGGTATCTGTACTCCTGTGCCAGAACACAAAATCAATATTTATGCAGATGATATCCTTCATTTACAAGAGGCCAAGGCATCACCTCAAACAGTTTTGAACCTCTTTAAAACATTTTCGCAATTATGTATGCTATCAATTGGTCAAAATCAATAATACTCCCAATAACGACTAACTCATGGAATCCCACGGACTAAAATGTCCTATTCTGGCTAGGAATATCAAATATCTAAGCATTAATATCTCAGCAAAACTTATACAGTGCTAAATCATTTAAATCATGTACCTCTACTGGAAAAAAAATGTGTGATTATTTAAAATGGAAGAGCGTACCTAGCTAACATTTAGGGCATATAGCTACAGTAAAAATGAATATGTTACCACAAATGGACTATTTTCAATGATCCCATTCAAACCCAAATGTTTGACTCTGCCATTTTAAAATTTTACTCTAAAAATAAGAAAAACAGAATCAGCCTAGCTACCCTTCAGAAAGGTAAAGCACAAGGCGGACTTGACGCACCCAACTTCAAACATTATTATTTACTATAGCTAGCCAAATACAGTACCTCATTAAATGGTTAAATGGAAATGTTGAACAACAATCTTGTCTGGCGTGGTGGGCGGTGGTCCAGTGCCCACCACAGGCACCACCAGACTTCTACTATTGAAGCGCATGCTAGATAATGAATTTTCCATTTTTGTTGCAATGTTTAATAAAAAAAAGTAATTACGATCATACTGATTCACTGTTGCCAAAATACTTTAAGCAATGCATGCGGTTTGTCCATTTTAGTGATGTCAATATCAAATAAGCATGAATTGTAAGTACTGTATATATGCATACGTTTTTTATGAAGCACAAGTATCATACATCATCAGAGGTGTGTTACATTTAAACATAGTGCCGGTCTGCTCAAACCGGAAGTCGCGCCCATAATTCACGCAAAGTTGCACACGTTGCGAGTTGCAGCCTTCGGCAGCCACGGTACTATATTGTTCTCAGTCATTGCAGATGTTTTCAGCACTTACCTTCAAACGTATTTAAAGTATTTAGAAACAAATCGAGCACTACAATACATTGCATTACAAAATATATGTCATTTATTTCATGGTCACATATGCAGTTGCAGGCCCAAAGAGTTCAAGTTTCCTCACCGTCTATTTCAATAAATGGTTTGCTTATTTGACATACAAATTACAGACACATCACACAAGGCAGATGTATTGCTACAAGTGTTTCAGCATGAGTGCTAATTCTCAACACCTGTCCACGGGATGTCTTTAAGAATGTACATCAAATACAATCATCCTTGGTGCATGAACTGATGAAACTGACTGAAACTTTCATCGACAATTCCCACCAACAGACTTGGGATTCCAAGCCAGATTGTTATTGGAGAAGATTCTCCAATAACAATCTGGCTATCTGAGCACGAAAAAGGTTTCTCACCAGTGTGTGTTCTTGTGTGTATTGTTAAGGTTCCCTTCTCAGAGAACGTTTGACCACAATGTGAGCAGGAAAAAGGTTTCTCTCCAGTGTGTGTTCTTGTGTGTATTTTGAAGTATCGCTTCTGAGTGAATCTTTGCCCACAATCTGAGCAGGAAAAAGGTTTCTCTCGAGTGTGTGTTGTTGTGTGTCTTTTTAAGTGTCCCTTCCGAGTGAATCTTTGCCCGCAAACTGAGCAGGCAAAAGGTTTCTCACCAGTGTGCGTTCTTGTTTGACTTTTTAAGGTTCCCTTCCGGGAGAAACTTTGACCACAAACTGAGCAGGCACAAGGTTTATCACCAGTGTGCGTTCTTGTGTGACTTTGTAACGTTCCCTTATGAGAGAATCTTTGACCACAAACTGAGCAGGCAAAAGGTTTCTCACCAGTGTGTGTCCTTGTGTGACTTTTTAAGCTTTCCTTGTGAGAGAATCTCTGACCACAATCGGCACAGGCAAAAGGCTTCTCTCCAGTGTGCGTTTTCATGTGTTGTTTCAAATTCCTCTTAGAAGCAAATGTTTTCCCACACTAAGAACATTTCCAGCGTTGGTTGTCAGTGTGACATGCCAAATCACATTCCGACTGTTCATCATCATCATCATCAGTGTGAGCAGACTGTGACGTCATGTCATCACTATCTGATCGTGGAGCTAAGAGTCCCTCTGCTTGTGATCCACCACAGTGGTCTTCATCGCCTTCTGTTGTCATGTGTTGACTTGAGCTGCTACTTGGAGGCTCCGCCCCTCGTCTTTCCTCACTTTGATCTTCATCTTCACTCTTCAAAGGGACACCAGTCAAAGCAACCTTGAATATTTCCTCTTGCTCTTCTTCTTTAATATTTAGGAACTACCCCTCCTCCTCTTTGATGTGATTAACGTCTTTTTTATTATTAACGTCTCCTATTTTATGTAACGGGACCCTGAGTGCTGCCAATCAGGATCAAGATTTTCACTGATGTCTGCAAGACAAAATCAGACAAACACACATGGGTCGAATCTCATTTGTTTACAATATTTACAACCTCCTCGGTCCTCGATCCGGTTTACATGTAAGCGCCTTCCACCAGAGATCCCATCGAGGAGATGACGAGAACAACAGAGGACTGCTTTGCTCGGTGGCTCGCGAATGAAATAAACAGTTAACGTTCCCTTAAGTGTCTCCGTTAACTGCGAACTAGTGCGATGAGTGATTCGTTCGCGCTAGGAACAACATATTATGACCGTTTTTTTACCATTCATCCTCATGGGGATAGCTTGAGCATCCGTTTCTCCAAGCTAACGGCTAATGTTGGGTTAGTTACAAACGAAGCCGGGTGTTCGAGAGCTTCCTGTGAGAGAGCGAGAGAGAGAGAGAGAGAGAGAGAGAGAGAGAGACAGCCAGGTGATAACTTAGCTTAAGTTTTTTTTTTTTTTTTAATCTTCCTGCCTTTTCTCGTTTACAATACGTGACAACAACAACGGATAGTCCTTCGGTGAACGTGTCCCCCAGGGCTGAATCATGAACTGAATGATTCTGTGAAAAAGAACTGAACGAGTCAGTGAACGAATCTTTTCAAAGAATTGATTTTAGTGATTAGGTACACTCGTATTAACTTGTAACGCTCGAGACCGGTCTCAAGACCACATTGTGAAGGTCTTGGTCTTGTCTCGGACTCGACTCCCAAAACTCTTGTTCTTGTTGCATCATTCCCAAAAAGACTCATGGCTGTATTAGCTCAAAGGCGTGCTTCTACTCAATACTGAGCAAAGGGTCTGAACGCTTATGGCTGTGTGATATTTCAGTTTTTCTTTTTTAATGAATCTACAAACATTTAAACAATTATGTTTTCTTCTGTCAATATGGGGTGCTGTGTGTACATTAATGAGGAAAACAAATGAACTTCGATTATTTTAGCAAATGGCTGCAATATAACAGAGTGCAAAATTTAAGGGGGTCTGAATACTTTCCGTACCCACTGTATCTGACAACCAGTAAAGTTATCTTTAAAAAAATATATATATATTTTTAAAAACATTGGCGGTGTGGGACAAACATGTAATGCCTGGATCAGACTACTGTCAAACAACTGCAATAAAACCTTGTATTCCAATACCACCGCATCCCGTCTTTTGCGAACACTGGGCTTTAGCTTGTCAACTTAAATGTGACCGGATACACTCGTTACCAGGGTGACGATATTGCGACGTGTGTATGATAAGAAGACAATGTGGAAAAACGTGTGCTGGTAGTCACCGGTGCTCAGGAGATTCCATTCAATTAACGCTGGCTTGAGATATGTTCACGTACTTTTAATACAATACCGCTCGCAAGCAGGCAACAGAACGGTATATAGCCTAGCAAGCTAGTGCGACCACTAACGGTTGTACGCAAACATCCCGGCGTTATGTCGAATCATGCTCTAAAGTTTTGGTTTGAGTGAAGTAATTTAATTACAATACGTAATTCAGTTACAGTAAGTTAGCCCCCATTATTTCTGTCGTGTTGTAATGTTAGTTTGACCTGACTAAAGATACTCAGTATCCAGTACACAAGTATATACAGTAGATGAACAAGTAATTTAAATAGACACATTGCTCTATGTTGTGATCGGATCGCTGATCAGTTATCGTTTTTTTTTTTTAAACTCGGTGATTGGCCCCAAAAATCCTGATCGTGTAAAGCCTACCTCATTCCTTTCTTTCTGGACCTCATCTAGATTCTTGAATCTTCTCCGTTTGATAATCCGCTGAAGCCCACGGTCATCTCTTTTGCTGGTGCATCTTCTCCTGCCACATTTTGTCCTTTGATATGCTTGGACACAGCACTGTGAACAGCTAGCCTCCTTAGCTATGAACTTTTGTGGCTTATCCATCCTATGGAGGGTATCAATGATGTTCTTCTGGCCACTTGTCAAGTCTGCAGTCTTCCCCATATTGAACCCAATTTAGACAATTGAACCAAACTGAAGCAATTTAATGACACCTGAGGAAACCTGTGCAGGTGCTTTGAGTCTAGTATATAATCTATAACATATAATCTATGAAAGTTTAACTTTTTGAATGGAATTATGGAAATAAATCAACTTTTCACGGATATTAATTTTTTTTTGGAAAGGGTCTGTACATGCAAATGTACAGATGCAAATGTCATTCAGTGCCTGTAATGAATCATGATAATTGGAAGAAAAAAAAATGTGAAAATGGAAAATATGAATTGAGCAAGTGAGAGTGAGAAGTCAACAAACCTGCTGTGTGTTGCACAATTCGAGGCTGCATCTTGCAACGAGCATCCACAAGTTGACGTGGTGGCTCGTTCTCGTCTTTTGCTCCACAAAGTTCCTCCTCGTAGTCTGCGGTGCTTGTTGCACACATTTCCACACGACAATGCCAACACTTTACGCTCACTCTTGATTTCTATTTAGCGACGTGCTGATCGCAAACGCGTCTCTTTGTGAGCGGCTAGCTAGCTAAGCTATGCTAGGCCGCTGGGAGCGGAAACGGAACTGCTGAAACGATCTGTAACTTACCTCTGAAATTTTCGGCGAATGACCAATGAGCAGCCAGCGTGCAGGCGAGGGGCGGGACTTCATGCAACTTGCTGCCATGTGATTTGCGATTCGCCAGCCTTGTCACCCACTTCGGCGAATGTGTCTCGTGTCCTCCGGGACTGGTGTTGTGATACCGAAATAATTATTTTTAATCATTTTTTTTTAAATCAGGGTTGATGACAGCGAAACATCCAGATTTCAGAATACTATTTTGAAATACAATATCAGGTATTTCTCAACCTATTCATGGTAAACTTTTATTTTGAAGGTGGCTTTCGCCGCTCGTTGCCGGTTTATTTCCGTAGTGCGGAGTAGCAACAAAACTGGATGCGGCTGGCTTGACTTCCTCTTTTCGAGCGAAGGCTGGCTTGACGGCAGTTAAATCTTCCCAAATTTGTACTGACCATGCCGAAAAGTCTCACATAGGACGTCCATCACTACTTCACGTGACTAAAACATCTTTCGTTCCGGTTGAAGTCGTCTCTGTACGTGTTGAAGCTTCTCGGCCTAGCTTAGCCTAGCCTGCTAGCCGCTAACAAAGCGACGCGTGTGCGCTCAGCAGAGCTCAAGTGTTATCTTCAGGTTGTTGGGGATTGTCGTGTGGGAAATGTGTGCAACGAGGGCCGCAGACTACGACTCGGAACTTTGCGGCCTGAACACAACAACAAAAAGAGAGGGGAATACAAGACTGATTCTGGAGAAAATTACACTGACTAAACCATACTGTGATGAACAGGAAGCCCAGACAGCGCACGGCCGGCCCGCTATTTGTGACTATTTGCGTGATCGTTCACAAAGCTAGCTGCTAATGGTAATGAAAACAAGTATACGTGATGTCAAGCCATGCGATTCCCACATTGCAATGTGGATTATTATTTTTTTTTTCAAAAGCTCCTTATTGTTACGATAATTGTCATTGTCGCTTCTGTGTATGATACCAGTACTTGGTGGAATGTGTACCTTATGTAACTGCCACATTTATTGTTGATTTGCAGCATGTTGCATTGTTTAATTTTTTAATAAAACCACGACTTGAGGTAGTGTCTGAAAGAGTGACCTCTTGGTCAATTCTTCTCCTTGTAAGTGCCCAACAGAGCGATAATTATTAAAAGACATAACCTCTAATTCGGCTTTAGGGACACTTCTCCCTGAGTGATATCCGTCGGGAGCATCATCGTTAAGATTACATAATACACATCAAGTTCCAATCATAAAATAAACATTGGTATGTTGAGCTTTTGAGACACACCGCCAGATTGTTCATTTGTCAATGGGCTTGAGTCCGAGTAAAGTCACAAGTCATAGCTTTTCAAGTCAAAGTCGAGTTCCAAGTCTTGTGACATTTTGTCAAGTCGCGCGTCTAAAGTCATCAAATTCGCGACACGAGTCTGACTCCCAACAGACAAACAAAACAATAATAAATAGGTATACGACAGAAAAATAGATTACATTTCAGTACATACTTTACTATTCTTTTTTTGCCAAGTAACACTGCTGTTTGAGTTGGTGGCTGTTGGGCAATTGTGATGTTTTATTTTGAAGAACCGAGGAGAAGAAAAAAAAAAGCAGTTCCTCTTCACGGCAGTCACAACACGGTAATTGGTGTGGTAATTACGGGGGTGGTGGGGAGATACTCACATATGAATTTTATGTATTTATTGTTTTTACTCAGCACTTCTCACTATCACATTAATGGAGTTGCGACGCAGAGTAAATGTCTTTTGCGGAGCCGATCAATTACGTCATTGATCGGATTGATTGGCAAATTATGACACTGAAGCCGATCGGCAGATAATGGTAATTATCGGCCAATACCGATCAAGTCTAATATAATATATAAATATAGGTGCTAGTCATATAATTAGAATTTTATGAAAAAGTTGATTTATTTCAGTAATTCCATTCACTCAGTGCCAGAGCTACCAGTACCTGGTTTAAGGACCACGGTATCCCTGTTCTTGATTGGCCAGCAAACTCACCGGACCTCACTATGGGGCATTGTGAAGAGAAAGATGTGATACGCCAGAGCCAACAATGCAGAAGTGCTGAAGGCCACTATCAGAGCAACCTGCCACAGACACAATATAGTACTGAATTGTTATATGCACTGCACTGTATGAGACCTTATATAGGCAGGTGGGTGCCATTCCAAATGATGTTCAATCAACTGAATTCACCACAAGTGGACTCCATTAAAGTTGTAGAAGCATCTCAACGATGACCATTGGAAATCAGATGCACCTGAGCTTAAGTTTGTGTCATAGAAAAGGGTGTGAAAACTTATGTACCTATTATGTTTAAATGTTTACATTTTGTATAAATTTGCACAAATGGCTGAAAATGCTTTTACTTTGTCATGGCTGTTATGTAGATTATTATTATTATTTTTTTTTTTATAAAGAAAACTAAACTCAAATAAGCTTTAGAATAAGTCTAACATCGCAAAATGTGGGAAACGTGGCTGAACGTGAATACGATAATATGATGGCACTGTAAATGAAACTTTTTACACGCTCAACATAAGCATGTAAAACGTTTGAATGTCCCGTGATGAGGTTTTGCGCCCGCTGCCGTGTTTTTGCCTTTTTAATTGACGACACCCTTATAAATGAGTGATTTTTCAGCGTATTAAATTAGTGATTGAACATAATTTTGCAGTACCGTGCGTTCATGTGAATGTGCACCAGTATATGATAGCTCTAAAAGGTATAATACCAACTTGAATGAAGCGGTGTATGGAAACTCAAAGCAGTATGTAGTTTTTTTTTCTTTTAGTTCCTGAAAAGTTGTTATATTGGAGGTGTGGTAATTCCACCTGACAGCAACAATATATAAAATATGAGTAAATACTGCCACTTAAGTATAAATTCCTTTATCCACACCGACTATGCAGTGAATTTGGTCTCCACTTCTGCCAGTGATCGGGGGGATGATCAAAATAAGCGAGTTTATTATTTTGACCATAATCGTGCAGCCCTACTACAACCCCAAAAAAATACATCTTCCCTGAATTGTAATGTGTTTAGTGTTGTTTGGGCTCCGTTATCTCTCCTGTGTGCACCCATGTGCGGTGCACGGTGCGAGGCAATGGACAGCCACGCCCCACCCCATGCGACATGCGCGAGCCCAGACCTGTTGTTCTTGTCTCCTCAATGGGATCTCTGGTGGAAGGCGCTAACATGTAAACAGGATCAGGACCGAGGAGGTTGTAAATACTGTAAACAAATGAGATTTGACCCATGTCTTCTTTTGTCTTGCAGACGTCAGTGAAAATCTTCATCCAGAGTGGCAGCAGTCAGCGTCCCCTCACGATAAAGAGGAAAAGGAGGACAAAGACATTTGTCATGTCAAAGAGGAGGAGGAAGAGCAGGAGGAGTTTTTCAAGGTTCCTTTGACATGTGTCCCTTTGACGAGTGAAGCTAAAGGTCAATTTGAAGAGAGACGAGGGGCGGAGCCTCCTAGCACCAGTTTAAGTCAACACGTTTCAACAGAAGCCGATGGAGACCACTGTGGGGGATCACAAGCAGACGGCCTCTTAGTTCCACGATCAGATTGTGATGACACAATGTCACAGCGCTTACTTACTGCTTACTCTGTTGATGAACAGTCAGACAGTGATATGACAAGTCACACTGACAACAAACGCTGGAAATGTTCTCAATGTGGGAAAACCTTTGCTTTTAAGAGGAATTTGAAATGACACATGAAAATACATACGGGAGAGAAGTCTGCCTGCTCTGACTGTGATCAAAGATTCTATCACAAAGCAAGCTTAAAAGGTCGCACAAGAACACACACTGGTGAGAAACCATTTGCCTGCTCAGTTTATGACCGAAGATTCTCTAGAAAAGCAAACTTTTTAAGACACACAAGAACACACACTAGTGAGAAACGTTTTGCCTCCTCAGTTTCTGGGCAAAGATTCTTGGAGAAGGGAACTTCAACAATACACACAAGAACACACACGGGTGAGAAACCTTTTTCCTGCTCAGTTTGTGGTCAAAGATTCTCCTGGAAGGCAAGCTTAAAAGGTCACACAAGAACGCACACTGGTGAGAAACCTTTTGCCTGCTCAGTCTGTGGGCAAAGATTCTCCTGGGAGGCAAGCTTAAAAAGTCACACAAGAACACACACTGGTGAGAAACCTTTTGCCTGCTCAGTTTGTGGTCAACTATTCTCTTATAAGGGAAGCTTAATATTTCACAAAAAAACACACACTGGTGAGAAGGCTTTTGCCTGCTTAGTTTGCGGTCAAAGATTCTCTCACAAGGAAAGCTTAAAAATACACACAAGATCGCACACTGGAGAGAAACCTTTTTCCTACTCAGTGTGTGGACAAAGATTCTCCCGGAAAGGAACCTTAAAAAGACACACAAGAACCCACACTGGTGAGAAACCTTTTTCCTGCTCAGTTTGTGGTCACAGATTCACTCAGAAGGTAAACTTACAAATACACACAAGAACGCACACTGGAGAGAAACCGTTTTTCTGCTCAGTTTGTGGCCAAAGATTCTCTGAAAAGAGAAACTTAAACATACACACAAGAACACACACTGGTGAGAAACCTTTTTCCTGCTCAGATTGCGGTCAAAGATTCACTCTAAAGGGACACCTAAAAATACACACAAGAATGCACACTGGAGAGAAACCTTTTGCATGCTCAGTTTGTGGGCAAAGATTCTCTCACAAAGAAAGCTTAAAAATACACACAAGATCACACACTGGAGAGAAACCTTTTTCCTGCTCAGTTTGTGGTCAACAATTCTCTTATAAGGTAAGCTTAATATTTCACAAAAAAACACACACTGGTGAGAAGGCTTTTTCCTGCTCAGTTTGTGGACAAAGATTCTCCCGGAAAGGAACCTTAAAAAGACACACAAGAACCCACACTGGTGAGAAACCTTTTTCCTGCTCAGATTGCGGTCAAAGATTCACTCAGAAGCGATCCTTAAAAATACACACAAGAACGCACACAGGAGAGAAACAGTTTTTCTGCTCAGTTTGTGGCCAAAGTTTCTCTGAGAAGGCAACCTTAAAAATACACACAAGAACACATACTGGAGAGAAACCTTTTTCCTGCTCAGTTTGTGGCCAAAGATTCCCTAATCGCTCTCTGGCTAAGAATCACAAGTGTGTTGGTGAGAATTGCAATGATCAATGAAAGTTTATGCCAGAATACAATCATCCTTGGTGCATGAACTGATGAAACTATGTACCTTCTTAAAGGGCGTCCTGTGGACAGGTTTTGATAATTAGCACTCAGACTGAAACACTTAGAGCAATAAACCTGTAATTTTTTCGTGATGTGCATGTCACATAAGCAAACCATTAATTGAAATAGACAGTGAGGAAACTTGGTCACTTCGGGGTAAGATTGACAACTGCATCCTGTATGTCACCATGAAATAAATAACATATTTTGTAATGTATTGTAGCGGGTCAGGGTTAAAGTGCACCAAAACATAAATCCTTGTTTTGTTTCTAAATAATTTTAAATGTGTTTGAAGTAAATGGTGAAAATATGTGCAAAGACTGAGAGCAATGTAGAACTGAATTGTTGAGATGTGGCTTGAAATTTTTTTTCACCTTTTAAATTTTCCTGATTTTTGTGGGTGGGCCTAAAAACTATCCTCGTGAGGTCAAGACATTTGGGCGTATACTCCCCTCGCCCACTACAGAAACGCCAAGCACCCTTGTTCCATGCAGTGGCCAAATTGCCACTTCCTCATTCATAATGGACCCAGTTTTATCGGTATAGCATGATTTGCATCAAGTAAGCAATTGCTCACTTCAGTCAGGCGAGTTTTCTAAAGCTCTTAAAGTAGCTGCCATTTAGCCTCTTCTAAAAAATAGAACGCTGGACGCTTTCATGTTAGCAAGCTATAGACCCATCTCAAATCTCCCTTTCATAGCCAAGGTTGTTGAGAAAGTTGTTTTTTTTTATCAACACAGCAATTTCTTGAACTTAAATGGATTTTTTTTCCAAATTTCAATCAGCTTTTTGAACTCATCGCAGTACAGAATATGTTCTTGTCAAAGTGCTTAATGATATCAGGTAGAATACTGACTCGGGAAAGGTGTCAATTCTGGTCTTCTTAGATCTCAGTGCAGCTTTTGATACGGTAGATCATAATATCCTGCTGAACAGGTTGGAAGCGTGGGTAGGACTAAGTGGAAGAGTCCTTCAATGGTTCAGGTCCTACCTGGGGGAAATGAGTTATTTTGTAACCATTGGAAGTGTTCAATCTCATCGAATGGCAATGACCTATGAGGTCCCTCAAGGGTCAGTTCTTGGACCCCTCCTGTTCAGCCTGTATATGCTACCCGTGGGTCAAGTTCTTCAGAACTTTAATTTAGACTATCATAGCTATGCAGATGACACAGTTATATATTGCAGTGTCTCCAGATGACTCCAGTTCAATTGAGGTGTTATGTGTCACTGTCTAAAACAAAGAAATAACCGGATGATTGCATCCCGGGCGAGGCAGAGGAAGGGGGCCGACTCATCCGGCTGTGGCTGCCCAAGGCTGGAACTCTCAACACGTGCACCACAAAATACCCTTCCCCCTCCTTCTCCTCGCGACACTTTGCGGCTGACAAATCCCTCCTTCGATTAATGGCCTGGTGCTGCAGGTGATGGGAAAGGCAAACTAATAAGAGGTTTGCAAAGACTGGAGGGTGTGTCTGGGGAACATTTTCAAACATTTTCTTCAATTAAACCACAACAAAACTGAGTTACCGTAATATTTTTTGGCAATAAAGAGGATTGCTGTTGGTAAATACCTGGAGTCACTCTCTCTAAAAACCAAAGACCAAGTCATAAACCTTGTGTATGGATAGATTCCGACCAGACTTTCAACAGTCATATCAAATCAATCACTAAAACTGCCTTCTACCATCTGAAGAACATATCCAGAGTGAAGGCTTGTATGTGTCAAGCAGACCAGGAGAAGCCCATCCATGCTTTTATCTCAAGTAGACTTGACTATTGTAATGGTCTTCTGACTGGACTCCCCAAAAACAGCATTAAACAGCTGCAACTCATTCAGAATCCTGCAGCTCGGGTTCTGACCAGAAAAAATAGGTCAGAGCATATTACTCCAATTCTAAAGTCTTTACACTGGCTCCCAGTCAGCTTTAAAATAGATTTTAAATGTATGCTACTGGTCTATAAATCACTAAATGGTTTAGGTCCGGAATACATGAAACAAATGCTAATGAGGTATAAACCTATTAGGGCTCTGACATCGACAGACCCAGGTCAAATAGTGGAGCACAGTCCAAAGCAAACATGGTGACGCAGCAGTAAGCTATTATGCTGCACACAAATGGAATAAGTTGCCAACAGAAGTGACGTCAGCCCCAAGTGTGAATGCTTTTAAGTCCAGGTTAAAAACTCTTCTTTTTTTCCTCATGCTTTTTAGAGCATTTGCACTTTTAAATATTTCTTGCACTGTACGCAGTTTTAATCGTATTTTATTTCTCTTTGTTTTAAATGTTTATAAGCTGTTTTTTCTTTATTTGTTTTTAAATGCTTTTAATCATGTAAAGCACATTGTAACATCTGTATGAAAATGCGCTATATAAATAAATTTGCTTTGCTTTGCTTTTGCTTCAGTTGCATGAACGATCTTAGCTATTTTAGTCAAGTATGCAGTAATGGCTGCCAGTTGGCGGGAAAGGAGAGGTTTCGCAAAGGAAGTTTTAAATTTCGTCCTGTGTATTTCCCCTTGCTACCTAGAAGTTGCTTTGAACACAGTCTTTAATGAAGGTTACATTCTCTACATTGTGGCTCCGTGTTGTGTTGTCAGTCTCTGATTCTGGACCAGAATCGCTTAATCGCGTAACAACTAACCTGCCCGGTGGTTTTATCTTTAAAGTAACACAAGGTTTATTACTAGAGCTACGAACGAGTCCTTCTTAAATCGAGTCAATTCTCGAGTGAAAAATAGTATTGGAGGCGGGATGACAGGAAAAAGTGGCCAGAGATCCCTTAAAACTTACTTAGTATTTCACTAGTTCCTACAGTAAGCAGTTTGGTCGTGTTTTGTTAAACGAGGCCAGTTTTAATGATCATTTTCATTGCATTTAAAATGTACTGTACACAGGTGGGTCTTCAACGAAGAATATTGTTATCATGTAATGTCTGATGATGTATGATCCTTGTACTCCATAAAAACATATGAACATACCAGCTAGGTAAGCTAACTGCCCCAAGTAGTCAATCATCCTCTTAGCAGTAGACTGATCAAAGTGTACATGGTTAAAGCACTCAATCTTATAAGCACTAAACTGCACTAAGCTTTGTATTAAGTACTTCTTATTTGCCTGAAACGTCAGAACTGTGAGCACTCAAGTAAATGTGCCAATTGGAGGTTGCAGTCATTATTTTATGGTTAAACAGCATATTAAAAAAAAATATTAAGGGTAATTTATTAAGATAACATTCTTCTGTTGTAAGTGCCATCCATTTTCAAATATATAGAAACAGTTTTGCACGTGTAATAAGTCAACGAGTGTGTTATTTTGGTGTCACGCGTTGAGTTGGCAGAAAATTTGACCGAGTTAGTTGTGACGAAGTAGTCGTTTGTTTTTCTTTCACCACCAATTCGTGGTGGCGTCTTACAACATGTACGTGAAGGTATGCGGTGTTTCCGCAAGTATTCAGTGGCTTTTATCATATTCCAGACTTCCGTCTTTTGGCGTAAAACCCAAAATAAATCCAGATTGCAGATTTCGATCTGGGAATCGGAGATTGTCTCCGGCGAGATTCGTGTGCCATCTAGTGGTCGGGAGTTTAAGTGCAGCACAAAAAGTAAGACGCTGCATTGACTATTTCGGGTAAAAATGCGTGTATAAACATCGATTAGGACGCATTTTGAGTTGATACGAGAATTGCCCAATGTAAGATGTTGATATAGCGCCGAATCGATCATTTTAACACCCCTATTATTTAATATTATTTTCAATCCAACGCATTGACGTCCATGAAGCCCTATTATTGGTGATCTTTTATTTTGAAGGGGGCTTTCCCCGCTCGGCTGTCTTGACTTCCTTTTTTTTTCGAGCGAAGGCTGGCTTGACCGCAGTTAAATCTTCCAGAATTTGTACCGAACGTGATGAAATCTCACATTGGACGTCAATCGCTACTTCACCGGACTAAAACATCTTTCGTTGCATCTTTGCGTCCGGTTGAAGTCGTCTCGGTGCACGTTGACAGCTTCTCGGCCTAGCTTACCTTAGTTTAGCTTGCTAGCCGCTAACAAAGAGACTCGTTTGCGATCAGCACGTCGCTCAGCAGAGCTCAAGTGTGAGCGTAAAGTGTTGGGATTGTCGTAAAGTGTGAACATGTGTGCGGCAAGGACCGCAGACTACGAGGGGGAACTTTGCAGCGTAAAAGACGAGAACGAGCGACCACGTCAACTGCTGGATGCTGTTTGCAAGATGCAACCTCGAGTTGTGCAACACACAGCGGGTTTGTTCGCTTCTTACTCTCGCTTGTCTCATTAATACTTTCCCTTTTCAAGATTCAGCAAGATTTTTGATGACGTTCATGTCAAGTGAAACCATCTTCGGTCAGACAATCGGAGGTATAAACACCGAAAATGGAAAATTCTCGACCGAAAACCAAAAAATGAGAAACCTGAGACGGGGTCTGACATCAAGTCTTTTGAGTGGTGGTCGTGTGGGGCGCGCATCGGTGACGTCGCGTCACTTGCGCCCCCTGCCCTGCCTCCATCTTTGCGACCGTCTTCCCCGCTCAAACTGACTTGCAGTTTTGCTTTTCAACGTATTATTATTATTATTATTTTTGATGCGAACATGCAAATGTTGACCCACAAACTGCGATGCGAGACCACTTCATTCGGGCCTTGTTGTATAACAGTCCACCAAATTTGAAGTGCAATGCATCATACTTGCTTCTAGGGTTACATTAGATGCATCACAACCTACAGTAAAACCATTCATGAGACACATGCTGTATGTATTATGTAAAATTGTTTCTATATTTAACTTACCAAAAAAAAAAAAAAAAAATGCATTTGCATGTTTTGTTCCCTTTTTGCTAAATTGTAAACGTCTCAAGCGGATTTTCAGATTTGTGACAATTAGAGCCTTTAAGTGAACCACAGTTCCCTAACGAGCTTTCATCAATGAGAACATGTAAATACATTAATGATTTAATGTAACACTAAAAAGTTAAATCAAAAGTGACAGCCTCATTTGTTGCGGAGAAATTAGAAAAAATGAATGAGTCTAAAGCTGGAGCTTGATGTTATAGAAATTACAAATGGGTGTATTGTTTCTCTCTTACTACTTACATGTATTTTCTCGTTATTGTCATAGCTATTTCTCAAAATCCTAAGTACAGTATAAGCACAGATGGAGAGATGTCCACATAAATTAAACTTTTTACCTGCTTAACATAAGCGTGAAAAATGTTTTAGACTGTCCCGTGATGAGGAAGTTTGGCGATGTTTTCGCCATTTTAGTAATGACACCCTTTTTTATTTTCTTTAGCATATTAAATTAGCAGTTAAGCATAATTTTGCGGTACCGTGTGAATGTGCAACCGTATAGGATAGCTGTATAAAGTATAATACCAATTTGAACAAACCGCAGATTGGAAATTCAAGCAAGATGACTTTTTTTTTCTTTTTTTTTTCATTTCTTTAAGTCATCACATTGGAGGTGTGGAAATTCTGCCCGGCAGCAATGATTTATAAAATATGAGTTAATACTCCCACTTTAGTCAATTCCTTTTTCCACAGCGACTGTGCAGTGAATTTGGTCTCCACTTCTGCCTCTGATGTTGCACAAAAAACATGGGGTGGTGTCGATTTTTGTAATGAAAAAGGGGCATTCCAAGTACAATTATTTGCATAAATTGATTGATGTTATTGGGAATGACTGACAGTTTCATTTTCTTGAGCAAAAAAATAAAAAAAAAATACATAAAAGCAACTTGTCAGTGAATTATGGACCATCTCGACCCTATTTCAATTCTCTAGAGTTTTTTTTTTATTAGCCATGGCTACAACCAAGCGCACTTGGACTTTCTTGTATCATGTAAGTTGGTCCTCCCTCACGATAAAAATACCAAGTGCCGTCATTGGACCAGTGGCGATCCGCTGCAATTGTGAATTGCTTAGTAATAATAACTCAGCCCATTTCTACAAGTAGTGTGTAGTTAGCTGACGACGGGGATTGCTTGCAGCCTAAGGTTATTATTGCCTTCGATGCATTAACTGTATTCGCTTCCATTAAATTGCAATTTGTGATGGCACTTTGTAATAGCACATTTATTCAGTTAGCCCTTGCTAAAGTAGAATTTTTTGGGGGGGGGTACATTTTTTAAAATTATTATCTATCATTTATTCGCATTTAAAGATTCATTTCGAACTGAAAACATACGTTGTTTGTTAAAAAGTAGTGCACTAAAAATAAAGTTTTTTTCCCTAACATGAGGAATAATCATGATAAATAATCGTGATAACAATATTGATCAAAATAATTGTGCAGCCCTACTGCAACCCCAAAAAACCCACAAAAAAAACATCTTCCCTGAAGTGTTATGTGTTTCGTGTTATTTTGGCTCCATTGTTTCTGCTGTGCGCGGTGCACGGAGTGAGGCAATGACGAACTGATCAGCCACGCCCAACCCCGCGCGACATGCGCGGGCCCAGACCTGTTGTTCTTTTCGTCTCCACGAAGGGTGCTAACATGTAAACAGGAGCGAGGACCTAGGTTGTAAATATTGTAAACAAATGAGATTTGACCCATGTGTGTTTGTCTTCTTTTGTGCTGCAGACGTCAGGGAAAATCTTCATCCAGAGTGGGAGCACTCAGCGTCCCCTCACATAAAAGAGGAAGAGGAGGATGAAGAGTTTCATCACATCAAAGAGGAGGAGGAAGAGTTCTTAAATATTAAAGAGGAAGAAGAGGAGGAACTCTTCAAGGTTCCTTTGACTGGTGTCCCTTTGAAGAGTGAAGATGAAGGTCAAAGTGAGGAGAGACGAGAGGCGGAGCCTCCAAGCAGCAGCAAAAGTCAACACATGACAACAGAAGGTGATGGAGACCACTGTGGAGGATCACCAGCAGACGGGCTCTTAGCTCCACTATCGGATAGTGATGACACGACGTCACACTCTGCTCACTCTGATGATGATGATGATGATGATGATGATGAAGAGTTGGAAGGCGATATGATACGTCACACTGATAAGAAACCCTGGAAATGTTCTCAGTGTGGGAAAACTTTTGCTTCTCAGAGGAATTTGGAGCGACATATGAAAATACACACTGGAGAGAAGCCTTTTGCCTGCTCCGATTGCGGCCAAAGATTCTCACAGAAAGGAACCTTAAAAAGCCACACAACAACGCACACTGGTGAGAAACCTTTTGCCTGCTCAGTTTGTGGACGAGGATTCTCTCAAAGGGGAAACTTATTAAGACACACAAGAACACACACTGGTGAGAAACCTTTTGCCTGCTTAGTTTGTGGTCACAGATTCTCTTATAAGGGACACTTAAAAAGACACACAAGAATGCACACTGGTGAGAAACCTTTTTCCTGCTCAGATTGTGGTAAAAGATTCTCGTGGAAGGGAGCCTTAAATATACATGCAAGAACGCACAATGGAGAGAAACCATTTTCCTGCTCGATTTGTGGTCAAAGATTCACTGAAAATGGAGCCTTAAAAGTGCACACAAGAACGCACACCGGAGAGAAACCTTTTTTCTGCTCAGATTGTGGTCAAAGATTCACTCAGAAGGGAACCTTAAAAAGACACACAAGAACGCACACTGGAGAGAAACCTTTTTCCTGCTCAGATTGTGGTCAAAGATTCACTCAGAACGGAGCCTTAAAAATTCATACAAGAACACACACTGGGGAGAAACCTTTTTCCTGCTCAGATTGTGGTCAAAGATTCACTCAGAAGGCAAACTGAAAAAAAATCACGCAAGAACACACACTGGGGAGAAACCTTTTTCCTGCTCAGTTTGCGCTCAAAAATTTGCTCATCAGTGTCTGGCTAAGAATCACAAGCGTGTTGGTGAAAATTGCAGTGATCAATGACAGTTTCATTCAGTTTGATCAGTTCATGCACCAAGGATGATTGTATTCTGTGTACCTTCTTAAAGGCATCTTGTGGACAGCAACACTTGTAGCAACACATCTGCCTTGTGTAATGTTTTTGTGATGTGCATGTCAAGTCATCAAACCATTAATTGAAATAGACGGTGAGGAAACTCTTTCGAGTCAGATTGAAAACTGCGTATGTGATCATGAAATAAATGACATGTATTTTGTAATGTATTGTCGCGGGTCAGGCTTAAAGTGCACCAAAACAGAAATCCTTGTTTTGTTTCTAAATACTTTAAATATGTTTGAAGGAAAGCGCTGAAAACATGTGTAAAGTCTGAGAACAATATAGTACTGAATTGTTGAGATATGGCTTGAAACTCTTTTTTCAGCTTTTAAATTTTCCTGATTTTGTGGGTGGGGCTAAAAACTATTCTCGTAACGTCAAGAGGTTCGTGCATCCCCTTGGCGTCCCCCACTATCTGAACACCGAGCGTCCTTGTTCCATGCAGTAGCCACCCGGCGAAATTGCCAGTTCTTCCAGCGTAGCGTGCAGTTAGCCATCAAAGTTTGCCCACAACTCTAAAGCTGGAAGATGAGGACGCTGGAACATAATTCATGTTCTATTGTTTATGTATTCTAGTACAGTATGCAGTATTGGCAGCCAATTGGTGGGAAAGGGGAGGTTTTGCGAGGAAAATGTTAAACGTCGGCCTGTTAAAAGTTGCTTTTAACTCAAAGTGTTTAATAAAGTTTACATTCTCTACATTGTGGCTGCGTGCTGTGTTGTCAGTCTGAGTCTGGACCGGACCGGTCAAAGGTGGTGCCAGCGTAACCACCAAACCTGCCCGGTGGGTTCTATTTAACCTAACATAAGGTTTATTTCTAGAGCTACGAACGAGTCGTTTTGAAAATCGAGTAAAAAAAAATAATAATATTCACGCCGCTGCTATCCTTTGGAAGGTAAATGTTGATTCTTCAGCTAGTCATGATCATTTTCATTTCATAATAATGTACTGTACACGGGTACAACTGACAATATTATTAGAACAACAATACTCATGTGAAAAGTAGTTTGCATTAAAATTACTCTTAAAAGTACAATTTCTCAAGTTACTGAAGTGAAAATGTAACCCACCTCTGATGGTGTATGATACTTATGTGTATATATTTACATTTCAGGTGGAGAATGCAGTCATACAGGGAAGTGTAATGTTACGCTAAAAAAAGCGTGAACTAAAGTCGAAGCCATTTCCGACACGGATTCATCCTGGTCCAGCTGACGATCATGAGCCTTTGGCTGCAGTTGGACATTTCATCTGACAAAGCCTTTACATCCACATAAAACACCTCCACAATTTCTACTTTTCACATCCATACTGGATGCTTTCACCATTAGTGGATGAATTTGTTGCAAAGAAGATTCTGCTTTGCGCCAAATTTGTGGATCTCTTTCAAATACAGTTTACCTTGTTTGTAATAAGGTATTTATTTGGGATAGACCAGACCAGTTTTTCCACTGAATATCATTTACAAAGCAACTCCAGTATGATACAACACGTGGAATGGAGATGACATCTTTCTGAAACAAAGGCACAGACATTCTTGTTACAATTTTTATATCGACCCCCCCAAAAAAATATTACCGATCGCTGTATCTACAGGATTGCGGGGAGAAACAGTCTCAGTATTGGTCCTTTGAGGACGATATGATCCGAAACGATTCAGTGGCCGGAAATCAATTCAGTAACTTTTCAGCCAAATGTTCATCCAGTGTGACTGTGAAATAAATACCTGCATACTGGACAGTGTAGGTGAAATTTCTTGGATGGTTGTCGTCTTGTAAGGGAATCGGGTAAAAACTGATTATGGTCCATCAATATAACGATTTTCCTGATGTAATTTCATTTTTGTCTTTTTTTTTTTTTTTTATTGCCAATGGACTATGAGTCTGCTGAATAAAAGTTGATTGATTGTATTGCTTTGCAATAAAACAAAAGGGGGAACAGCAACCTACTATTAATTATGTATATTACTTCAGCTTTGATTTTACTTGTCGAGCCAGTTTTTTTTTGTCCCTTGAAAAAAGATGTTTAATTGATGTTAGAGAGGGTCTCGAGCTGGACTCAAAGTTTGAGAATCCCTGTTCTAAATAGTTAAATATTAATGGCTAAAACAAAACACTATGGGGTTTTCATCAGGAAAAGCTTCTAGGAATAGTCTTAATAATACATAGCTAAACTATCGAACAAACCTGCTCTTTGTAACACAAACGTGAGCCTGCAACATTCTCGCGAGCCTCCTCGATCATCTGCCATCCGCCAGACCGAAAAACAACACACGCACACAACTGTGGCGTTACGTCCAACCACTAGGGGCACTACGGATATGAGTGCCTAGATTTGAGGCAAAGAAAGGAAACGACGAAGAGACGACAAAGAAGAAAGTAGCCTTGACAGTGCTAACGGCTGAAAAATAAAGCGAAGAGGAATTGCAAGCATTTTTTTCTTGGAAATACAACACACACGCACCTTCATATAAAGCCTGCCAGGCTTAAATGCAGTGCGTTATTTCCCACTATCAAGACAATCGATCGATTACCTTTTAAAACATTTGAAATCGACACATTTACGTCCGGAAGGCTAACTTGCCAAGCACAGATCGAACCAGTCGGATCGTAGGAATATAAATCGATACATCGATATAATGAAGGAATCGTTTACACCACTACTGTTTACATTGTCATGAAAAAAAAAAATCAGATGAGTGAAAAAAAATCGGAATTCAACTGCAGTGTGAATGTCGCCGGAGGCTACGTTTTTAACAGTATGGCCACAATAATTCATTATGTCTCTCACATTTGTCCAAAAGCAAGTGACGATGAGGAATCGATATTGCTTTTTTTTGTGACTTAGTTGTGTTCTGCTTCTATGTTTTGACACTTATTTAGGGTAGAATTTGTGTTCATGACAGTAGATATCCTGTATCAATGTTTATTTTGTATATTGACCGTAGGTTAGGGTACGTATTTTCAAACATATTTAATAGATTTAGAAACAAAGGGTCTGGGTCTTGAACAGTTTTTCATCTTTTGGGGTTCTCATTTTTTTCTTTTAGGTAGCCACGACTCACGAGACACTATGGGTAAGGGACAATTAGGCAATCACAAAACACGCTAAAAAAAAAAAAAAAAAAAGGGGGGTGGGAAACAAAGAAGACAAACAAGTCAATAGACTTCTCTGTTAAAGGACATTGAACACTAAATTGCTTCTATGGGGCCTGGCGGAAGCAGCTTTATGTCCATTTTCTTCAAATGCAGTTGTCCAGCTTACCCTAAAGAGTCCAAGTTTCCTCACGGTCTATTTCAATCATTTGGTTATTTGATATGCACAAAAAAAGAAAACATTGGACCAAGCAGAGGTATTGCTACAAGTGTTTAAGTCTAAGTGCTAATTCTCAACACATGTCCACAGGAGGCCTTTAGGAAGGTACATAGAATATAATCATCCTTGGTGGAAGAACTGATGAAACCTGCTTGGATAGTGAAACCTTCATTGATCATTGCTATTCTCTCTACCAACACACTTGTGTCTCTTAACATGGTGGCTTTGCGAGAAACTTTGGCCACAAACTGAGCAGACAAAAGGTCTCTCTCCATTGTGTGTTCTTGTGTGCTTTCTTAAGTTTCCTTTTTCAGAGAATCTTTTGCCACAAACTGAGCAGGCAAAAGGTTTCTCTCCAGTGTGCGTTCGTGTGTGTTTTGTTAAGGTTCCCTTCTGAGAGAATCTTTGGCCACAAACGGAGCAGGAAAAAGGTTTCTCTCCAGTGTGCGTTCGTGTGTGTTTTGTTAAGGTTCCCTTCTGAGAGAATCTTTGGCCACAAACGGAACAGGAAAAAAGTTTCTCTCCAGTATGTGTTCTTGTGTGTCTTCTTAAGCTTCCCTTATCAGAGAATCTTTGACCACAAACTGAGCAAACAAAAGGTTTCTCACCAGTGTGTGTTCTTGTGTGTGTTGTTAAGTTTCCCTTTTCAGAGAATCTTTTACCGCAAACTGAGCAGACAAAGGGTTTCTCTCCAGTGTGTATTCTCATGTGTTTTTTCAACTTGCTCTGATAAGAAAACGTTTCCCCACACTGAGAACACTTCAAGCGTTTGTTGTCAGAGTGACAAGTCATATCACCTTCAGACTCTTCATCATCATCAGTGTGAGGAGAGTGTGATATTGTGTCATCACTATCTGATAGTGGAGCTAAGAGTCCGTCTGCTTGTGATCCTCCACCACCTTCTGTTGTCATGAGTCGACTTGAGCCGCTGCTGCTTGGAGGCTCTGCCCCTCTGTTGTCCTCACTTTGACGTTCATCTTCACTCTTCAAAGGGACACCAGTTGTTGGCAACTTGGTAATGTCCTCCGCTTCCTCTTTGATGTGGAGGCGCTCCTTCGCTTCCTCTTTTTTTATGTAAGGGGACCGCGGCTCCTCTTCCTCTTTGATGTGACTCGCCTCTTCCTCCTCCACTTCCTCTTTAATGTGAAAGGACCCTTCATCCTCCCCTTCCTCTTTAACATGGGAGGCCCCTTCTTGCTCCTCCTCTTCTTTAATGTTCGGGCGCTCTGGCTCCTTCCGCTCAGGACGAAGCTCTTCATTGATGTCTGCAAGACACAGAGACAAAAAAAAACAACTGGTAGGATAAATTCTCATGTTGTGACTTTAATGTTCTGTGATGTAAAGATATCCCCCCCAAAAAATCAAACATGCTAGACTTTTCCTTTTGGCGCCGTAGGGCCAAATCGTTGGTCGTGGATTATGTCACACTACAACAAGTTTTATCGTTCCTGACAATTATCATTCCATACAAAATATGTCGGGTCCGATCTGTGAAATCACCTGCGATAGCTAATCGGGCCCATATCGGGGCTAGAATCCTGTAGTCTGATCTAGTCATTAGTGTATATTCACCCGGGAGAGGTTGGGAGACAGGCACAGCTGGACTCGGCACAGCCTACGTCATATCGAAGGGACGGACTGCGTTGTTGTAATGTTAGATTCCAGCAGTGGGGGGCGCCAGAAATCGCGGATTAAAGCTTTAAACTCACTAAAATCAAGGAATTGCAATTGCACAAATTAATAATGCTTCAAAGAGTGAATCAATTGCAAAGTTATTCAAATATTTACTTAGCACTGACATTCCAACAATTTATCTTGTGCCTTGATGTTGTGTTCACTATACACTGTATATTTTCTATAAATATTGGATGCTGAAGGGAGGTTAAGCAAGTGTGTCTACACGTGTGTTTCCGTATGCGTGTGTGCACATATTTTATTGTGTGTCTCTTGTTTGTCTTTTATGATTTTGATTTACCTCTATTATTTTGGTTATTTACACCACACCATTTATACTATATACCTCATTATAGTATATAGATATCTATTATTTACACACGCCGGCCGTATGCCGTATTCCGACAAGTGTTACGACATCATAACAACGACATTGTGCCGTTTGTGCCGTAAAGTGTCGCGTGTTGGTGCGCGTTTTCTTACTTTTCTGATGAATAAAGCGCTCATTAGCACACCGTTGTTGTCCGAGAAGCGATGAAGCTTCATTTTGTGTCGCTGCCATTCCGTGAGCCATCATTAGCTTTGGCTATCGACTCGAGGCTAACATCCGTTTCCTGTTAGCGGCTAGCAAGCTAGGCTAAGCTAGGCCGAGACGCTTCAACGTGCAGCGAGACGACTTGAAACGGACACGAACATGGAACGAGTGATATGTTAGTCCAGTAAAGGAGGCTACGGACGTCATGTGTCAGACTTCAGCACGTTCAGTGCAAATTCTGGAAGATTTGGTGGTCTCGCTCGTCTGTCGATCTCCTCGGGCCTCTTCGGATTCTCGTTTTTCCTCAGGAACTTGTCTTTTCCTTTCTTAGTTGGCCGGAAAGTGCTTGGCTAATAAGTCGTTCGAATTCTAAAAACGCTTCGGAAAGGTGCCCGGATGCATCCTTTAAGCCTCCTTTGGCGAAGGTTTCTCCTGACCAACCTTTAGGAAAGGAAATACATTACCCATAATCCTTTACGGCAGAAAATTTCAAGCAACAGAGCCACAGCGCATAATAACCTACCGTACATGCTATATTTAGCCCCCCAAAAAGTCATCATTCATCACTTTCAAATGCAGATAAAGACGATGTAACTGTTTAAAATATTGTATTCATTAAATTTTGCAGAGACTTTCAATCCCCTAATTTCCCTCATATTTTCCCAGAAAATATCAAAGTCCTTTTCTTTTTCCAAAAGTGAACCGAAAAACACCACACACTTCCCCATTAATGGTCATAATTCTATATTAATGATGTCTTGTCAGCACGAATGCTTGCAGTCGAGATTCCACCACATGGTGTTGTCTTTTCATAATAAATAAATAAAGATAAATAACCGAACAGCTGTCCCGGAAGTGACGTACGAGTCAGCTGCCACAAAATGCGCTAGCTTACTGTTTTTGTTTTGATGGCAAGACGCGTTTCGCTGATTCGTCCCGAATTAGTGTCGAACGTAGTTAAGTCACGACACAGGACGCCCATCACTACTTTACCAGACTAAAACATCATTTATTGAATCCCCGTGTCCGGATAAACTCGTCTCGGTTCACGTTGAAGCATCTCGGCCTAGCTTAGCATTGGTTTGCCGCTAATAAAGAGACGCGTTTGTTCACACACACACAAAAAAATATATATATATAAAATAAAAATGCGTGCAAGAAGTGTAGCAGACTACGAAGAGGACCTTTGTGAAGCGAAAAAGGAGAAGGAGCGACGAGCAGGTTTTTACACTTCTTCCTCTCAGTTGATTAGTAACTACTTTGTATCGTTAAAATATACATACGGTGGGAAACTATGCAAACAAATGCGAATTTGAGAAGGACGCTCACACTTTTTTCACGATGGGAAACAACTTTAGAAGTGTGTTTGTGTGTGTGTGTGTGTGTTGTGGGTGGGGGCAAAGTCCCCTTCGGGGCACGTTTTGGGTAGTGATGCACCGAAATCTCGACCACCGAAAGTAGCCCGAAAGGACATTTTCGATATTTTTTCACCAAAATAAAACTGTTGACATAACATGTCACACGTTGATCACTGTCCGTTGCATGCGAGTGTGTACACTTCAGATCAAAAATCATTTACTATTTACAAGCAATGTCCTCTAGAGCATTGTCCACTTTATTATACACACCCTACACCACAGATAAACTATATTCAATCAGCTCCTGTTAACATAAACACATTAATAACAAAGGTAAATGTATTTTTTACTGTAATAATTCCAATGTGCATGTCACAATGAATTATGGGAACCGCGTGACTTTTTCATCATTATGCTATCGGCTACTAACCCAAAGGGAGCGTCCTCATTGTCGACCAACCTCGCTACTTTCTGCTGTTCTTGTAAGGGGAATGCTTGTCGCATGCTACTTTGTGGGGTCCCAGCGACCTGCGAGCCACAGGTAACGCGGCTAAATACAAAGCCGAGCCGCGGGGGACGAACTTCGCGTCCGTTGTCAGCCATGCTAATTGCAAAGCTTTCAAATGAAGTCGAAAAAACACCAAAATAAGCGTGTGTGTGGTACAGTACACTTGTCACATTGGTCTGGCTGAGCTAACTTTGAAGAGCAAAATAGCATAAAAAAAACCCTCCATCCATCCATTTTCTACCACTTATCTGAGGTCGGGTCGCGGGGGCAGTAGCTTTAGCAGGGACACCCAGACTTCCCTCTCCCCAGCCACTTAATCCATCTCTTCCACGGGGATCGCAAGGCATTCCCTGGCCAGCCGAAGGATGTAGTCTCTCCAGCGTGTCCTGGGTCGTTCCCGGGGTCTCCTCCCGGTGGGTGCCCGGAACACCTCACCAGGGAGGCGACCGGGAGGCATCCGAATCAGATGCCGCAGCCACCTCATCTGGCTCCTCTTGATGTGGAGGAGCAGCGGCTCTACTCTGAGATCCTCCCGGATGACCGAGCTTATCACCCTGTCTCTAAGGGAGAGCCCGGAGACCCTGTGGAGGAAACTAATTTCGGCCGCTTGTATCCGGGATCTTGTTCTTTCGGTCACGACCCACAGCTCGTGGCCATAGGTGAGGGTACAAACGTAGATCGACCGGTAAATTGAGAGCTTCACCTTTCGGGTTAGCTCCTTCTTTACTACAACGGACCGATACAAAGTCCGCATCACTGCAGACGCTGCACCGATCCGCCTGTCGATCTCCCGTTCCATTCTTCCCTCACTTGTGAACAAGACCCCAAGATACTTGAACTCCTCCACTTGGGGCAGGATCTCTTCCCCGACCTGGAGAGGGCACGCCACCCTTTTCCGACTGAGGACTATGCTCTCAGATTTGGAGGTACTGATTCTCATCCCAGTCGCTTCACACTCAGTTGCGAACTGCTCCAGTGAGAGTTGGAGGTCACGACTTGATGAAGCCAACAGAACCACATCATCTGCAAAAAGCAGAGATGTAATACTGAGACCACCAAACCGGACCCTCTCTACACCTCGGCTGCGCCTAGAAATTCTGTCCATAAAAGTTATGAACAGAATCGGTGACAAAGGGCAGCCTTGGCGGAGTCCAACGTTCACCGGAAACAAGTCCGACTTACTGCCGGATATGCGGACCAAACTCTGACTCCGGTCGTACAGGGACCGATCAGCCCGTATCAGGGGGTACGGTACCCCATACTCCCGAAGCACACCCCACAAGACCCCCCGAAGGACACGGTCGAACGCCTTCTCCAAGTCCTCAAAACACATGGAGACTGGTTGGGTGAACTCCCATGCACCCTCAAGGATCCTGCCGAGGGTGTGGAGCTGGTCCACTGTTCCACGGCCAGGACGAAAACCACACTGCTCCTCCTGAATCTGAGATTCAACTTCCCAACGGACCCTCCTCTCCAGCACCCCTGAATAGACCTTACCAGGGAGGCTAAGGAGTGTGATCCCCCTGGAGTTGGAACACACCCTCCGGTCCCCCCAGTCTGCCAATTCAGAGGCACTGTCCCCGATGTCCACGCGATGTTGCAGTGGCGTGTCAACCAGGACAGCCTACAACATCGAGAGCCTTGAGAAACTCCGGGCGAATCTCATCCAACCCCCGGGGCCTTTGCACCGAGGAGCTTTTTAACCACCTCGGTGACCTCAACCACAGAGATAGGAGAGCCCGCCTCATAGAACCTAGACTCTGCTTCCTCATGTGTGGAATTGAGGAAGTCTTCGAAGTATTCTCCCCACCGGCTCACAACGTCCTGAGTCGAGGTCAGCAGCCGCCCTTCCCCGCTATACACAGTGTTGATGGTACACTGCTTCCCCCTCCTGAGACGCCGGATGATGGACCAGAATTTCCTCTAAGCCGTCCGGAAGTCTTTCTCCATGGCCTCACCGAGCTCCTCCCATGCCCGAGGTGTTCGTTATGGACAATCCGTGATGAGCACAGAAGTCCAATAACAGAACACCGCTCAGGTTCTGATCGGGGGGGCCGTTCCTCCCAATCACGCCCTTTCAAGTGTCACTGTCATTGCCCACGTGAGCATTGAAGTCCCCGAGCAGAACGATGGAGTCCCCAGCGGGAGTGCTCTCGAGCACCCTCTCCAAGGACTCCAAAAAGGGTTGGTACTCTGAACTGCTGTTTGGTGCATAGGCATAAACAACAGTCAGGACCCGTCCCCCCACCCGAAGGTGGTGGGAGGCTACCCTCTCGTCCACCAGGGTGAACCCCAACGTACAGGCTCTGAGCCGGGGAGCAATAAGTATACCCACACCTGCTCGGCGCCTCTCACCGTGGGCAACTCCAGAGTGGAAGAGAGTCCAACCCCTCTCGGGAGGACTGGTACCAGAGCCCAAGCTGCGTGTGGAGGCGAGTCCGACTAGATTTAGTCGGACCTTCTCGACCACAAACACCAGCTGTGGCTCCTTCCCTGCCAGAGAGGTGACATTCCACGTCCCTAGAGCCAGCTTCTGTATCCGGAGATCGGCTCGCCAAGGTCCCTGCCTTCGGCCACCGCCCAGCTCGCACTGCACCCGACCCCTATGGCCCCTCCCACAGTTGGTGAGCTCATGGGAAGGGGGACCCATGTTACCCTTTCGGGCTGTGCCCAGCCGGGCCCCATGGGTGCAGGCCCGGCCACCAGGCGCTCGCCTTCGAGCCCCACCTCCAGGTCTGGCTCCAGAGGGGGGCCCCGGTGACCCACGTCCGGGCAAGGGAAACCTGAGTCCATTGTTTGTCGTCATCATAAGGGGTCTTTGAGCCGTGCTTTGTCTCACCTAGGACCTGTTTGTCATGGGTGACCCTGCCAGGGGCATAAAGCCCCAGACAACTTAGCTCCTAGGATCATTGGGACACACAAACCCCTCCACCACGATAAGGTGACGGCTCAAGGAGGGGATAAATACTTTAATATAACAAATATTGAAAAAGTATTTATCTACAGTATATAATTTATTATTGTAAGCCATTGTAAGATTATGCACAGTTTGAACATTAACACTGCACTTAAATATAGGAAGAAGAAACAACTACGATACTTAAATATTGATTGAATTAAAATGTATTGCACATAAAAGTATAATAAACATTGTACCAAAAGAACTCTTGGAGGACCGTTATGGCTGTAAACCCATATGAATGAATGGTCGCCTTATATTATTACATATGCACAAATTGATAATAACTACCTTTGAAATCAGAAGCCAGTAAAAACTGTTTGTTTGACTATCATCCATCCATCCATTATCTGAGCCGCTAATCCTGACAAGGGTCGCTGGCGTGCTGGAGCCTATCCCAGCTATCTTCGGGCAGGAGGCGGGGTACACCCTGGACTGGTCGCCAGCAAATCGCAGGGCACACATCAACAAACAACCATTCGCGTGCACATTCACGCCTACGGGCAATTTAGAGTCCTCAATTAACCTAACATGCAGAAAACCCACACAGGCACGGGAAGAACATGCAAACTCCACACAGATGGGGCCGGGGATTGAACCCCGGTCCTCAGAACTGTGAGGCAGACGCTCTAACCAGTCGTCCACGGGGCCGCCTTGTTTGACTATCAGTATTATTTAATTTATTTTAAAAAGAGGATCGGTAAAAAAAATTCTTGCAATATGTCAATATTTTTAAAAGTGAAGACATTTTGCAATTTTGCTATTTTAGCAGGAAACACGATGTGGATGCACATGATTTTGTTTCGCGGGCCACATAAAATGATGTGGCGGGCCAAATGTGGCTCCCGGGCCACCAGTTTGACACCTGTGTACTATACTGCAAAGTGGCAGTATTAACTCCATCCATCCATCCATTTTCTGAGCCGCTTCTCCTCACTAGGGTCGCGGGCGTGCTGGAGCCTATCCCAACTATCATCGGGCAGGAGGCGGGGTACACCCCGATCTGGTTGCCAGCCAATCGCAGGGCACATAGGAACAAACAACCATTCGCACTCACAGTCATGCCTACGGGCAATTTAGAGTCTCCAATTCATGCATGTTTTGGGGATGTGGGAGGAAACCGGAGTACCCGCAGAAAACCCACGCAGGCACGGGGAGAACATGCAAACTCCACACAGGCGGGGCCGGGGAATGAACCCGGGTCCTCAGAACTGTGAGGCTGACGCTCTAACCAGTCGGCCACCGTGCCGCCCAGTATTAACTCATATTTCATATATCCTAGCTGTCAAGTGGAATCCCCTCACCTCCAAAATGACAACTTTTCAGGAAATAAAACTGGCTGAAAATATTTCATCAGAAAACCAGCCTAAAATGACTACTGAGTGAGTTTTGGGGAATTTTTTTTTTCTGCAGGCATCATTTTTAATCCCATAACCATGTCACAATTTCCTTACCATTATTTTTTTTGTCCTGTTCGGCTGTTAGGTCAAGCAGCGAGGAAGATCTGTATCCCTTTTATGCCAGAACAGTTTTACTGTGTCACAGTGGACTTTTTAAGCTTCCACTGGAGTTTGTTTGTATTCTGATGGATATTTATTAAAAATTACAGTCGTTCAGTCGGACAAAACAAAGCTTTTAAAGGGGGGTGACAGACAGAACAAAGGAGAGAGTGAAAAGGTAACGAAATAATAGAGGAAAAGACGACAACAAAATGTGTAGTGCATTAAAAGAAAGGGGATGAGTATGTGTTATGCGTAAAAATCTTGGGGGGCAGGCAGGGTGGAGCAGTGGGGCGTCTAGACCAGGAAACAACAATGACGTACTGAAACCCGGTCTGACACCCGCATTAACTAGGTCCTTTAAATGTTTATTAAGTTCGCTAGCTCTCGCGGGTTAGCAACCCAGCAGGCTAATTGTTCTCGTCGTCTCCTTGATGGGATCTCTGGTGGGGGGGCTAACATGTCCGCAGGGTCGAGGACCGAGGGGGTTTCAAATACTATAAAAATATTAGATTTGAACCATGTGTGTTTGTCTTCTTTTATCTTGCAGACGTCAATAAACATTGTCATCCAAATCAACAGCAGCCAGAGTCCCCTCACATTAAAGAGCAAGAGGTTCAACACGTCAAAGAGGAGGAGGAGGAAGAGTTCCTACACATTAAAGAGGAAGAGCAGGAGCAATTCATTGAGATTCCTTTGACTGGTGTCCCTTTGAATGGTGAAGAGGAAGATGAAGGTCCAAGTGAGGCGAGCGGAGGGGCGCAGCCTCCAAGCAGCAGTCGCAGCTCAAGTCAACACATGGCAACAGAAGGTGAGGGAGACCACTGTGGAGGATCACAAGCAGACAGACTCTTAGCTCCACTATCAGATAGTGATGACGTGACGTCACACTCTTCAGACTACGATGATGATGAACAGTCTGAAGGTGATATGACATGTCGCACTGACATCAAACGATGGAAATGTACTCAGTGTGGGAAAACATTTCCTTACAAGAGCAATTTGAAACGACACATGCGAACACACACTGGTGAGAAACCGTTTGCCTGCTCAGTTTGTGGTAAAAGATTTTCTGCAAAGGGAAACTTAACAATACACGCAAGAACACATACTGGAGAGAAACTCTTTTCCTGCTCATTTTGCAGTAAAAGATTCACTCGGAAGGCAAAATTAAAAAGACACACAATAACCCACACAGGAGAGAAAACCTTTTCCTGCTCAGTTTGTGGCCAAGGATTCACAGTGAGGAGAAATTTAAAAACACACACAAGAACACACACTGGTGAGAAACCTTTTACCTGCGTAATTTGTGGTCAAAGATTCTCTCAGAAGGTACATTTGACAACACACACAAGAACACACACCGGTGAGAAACCTTTTGCCTGCTTAATTTGTGGCCAAAGTTTCTCTCAGAAGGGAACCTTAAACATTCACACAAGAACACACACGAGCGAGAAACCTTTTGCCTGCACAGTTTGTGGCCAAAGATTCTCTCAGAAGGGAACCTTAAAAATTCACACAAGAGCGCACACCGGTGAGAAACCTTTTGCCTGCTTAGTTTGTGGCAAAACATTCTCAGTAAATGCACATTTGACATTACACGCAAGAACCCACACTGGTGAGAAACCCTTTTCATGCTCAGTTTGTGGAAAAACATTATCTGATAAGAGAAACTTAATAATTCACACAAGAACACACACTGGTGAGAAACCTTTTGCCTGCTTAGTTTGTGGCCAAAGATTCTCTCGGAAGGGAACGTTAAAAATTCACACAAGAACACACACTGGTGAGAAACCTTTTGCCTGCTCAGTTTGTGGAAAACGATTCCCTCATAAGTATCAGGTTAAGAAGCACAAGTGTGTTGGTGAGAAAAGCAGTGATTAATCAAGGTTTCACTTCAGGTGTCATCAGTTGATGCACCAAGGATGATTATATTCTATGTACCTTCTTAAAATCCTCCTGTGGACAAGTGTTGCAAATTAGCATTCATGCTAAAACACTTTAGGCAACACATCATCTTTGTTTAATGTTTTTGTGATGTTGCTATCAAATAAATGAACAATTGATCAAATAGACTCTAAGGAAACTTTGACTCTTTGGGGTAAGATGGAAAACGTGCATCCGTGATCCTGAATTAAATGGACATACATTTTGTAATGTAATGTGTTATGTAACAATATGTATTTGTATTTGTTTTATTTTGCTTTGTTCTACTCTTCTGTCTGCTGCCAGATCAGCATTGCAATTGAGAATAGCTTCTCAATTGCCTTAAATTAGGAGCTCACACTGTATGTGTAACAAAAATAGATCTTACACCGATCTGATTGGCTTGATCGGTATCGGCCGATAATTAGTATTTTATGCTGATCGGTTGCTCGGCTTTAATGTCATAATTCGCCGGCTCCGCAAAATACATTTACTCTGCGTCCCCATCGTATACAGTATATTTGAATCCAAAAGCTAGTTTATATTTAGCCTTGTTGCGTGTCTTTTGAAGTAATTTACGATCACTGAGCTTTGTCAAACCAAACGCGACCGGATACACTCTTTACCACGGCAATAACATTGGCTCACGTGTGTATTGTGTTGGTCAAAAAAGAACAAAATGAGGAAAAACGTCTAGCGGTGGTGGTCACCGGTGCTCGGGAGAAGACGCTCGTTCAAGGATTGCTTGAGGTATGTTCACGTACTTTTAATACGATATGGGTCACAAGCAGCCAACAAAACATTATGTAGCCTAGCAAGCTAGTGCTAGCACTAACGGTTGTATGTAAACATGCTGGCGTTCTGTTGAATCATGCTGTAACGTTTCGGTGCGTGTGAAGTAATTTAATGACCAAAAAGTCATTTAATTACAGCAAGTTAGCACCCATTATTTCTGTCATGTTGTAATGTTGGTTTGACCTGACTGATCAGAATACATGACCTGAATAGAGAATATTTTTGAACATACTTTGTATACAATACACAAGTATATACAGTAAATGAACAAGACATTTAAATGGACACATTGCTCCATCTTGTGATCGGTTATTGTTTTTCTTAAACTCGGTGATCGACCCCCAAAAATCCCGATCGTGTAAAGCCTAAACAAAAAGAATGTTGGAACTGAAGAAAATACATGAGGTTAAGAAAAGATGGTGGTAATTTGTACATGAAAAATCCATCCATCCATCCATTCTCTACCGCTTATCCGGGTCGGGTCGCGGGGGCAGTAGCTTCAGCAGGGACGCCCAGACTACCCTCTCCCCAGCCACTTCATCCAGCTCTTCCGGGGGGATTACATGAAAAATTATTCACAAAATATCTTTGCCTCGAAGTTAAAGTTTGCATTTTTTGTCATATCCAGTATGTTAAAACTCTCTTTTCAGCCCCATCTAATGCCTCTAATTTAATTTTCATTACGAATTTAAAAAGTCTCAGTGAGTGAGAGAACTGTCCTATCAGACACTGTACAGACAGGAGGCATGGCCCCTGCAATGGGTCAGTCATTTTCTCGTGTACGAGCATTTACGCCTGAAGGAATCTCTGGGAACAATGGCGGCGGTGTCGGCAAATTCTGCGACAAATCCAAAAAGGCCTATCACGCCTTTGCCCACCACTGGGTCTTCTAATACAAGGAAACACAAGCAGAGCGAAGAAACCAGAAAGGCTAAACAGAGGGAATCTGAGAGAGAAAAACAAAACTAGGATGCACATTGGACCTCCGTATACCAGAGGTGGGGACTCCCTGAGGGACTTGATGGACTCAGGAGCGATGTGGCTTCATTTCTGCTCGACGGTGAAGTCGATCACATACTTATATTTTTAATTGGTTGTGCATTCTCCAAAAATATAACTTCAAACCGATAGCGTTCGCGTGTTCTGCACTCGGCGACAGCACATGGCACGAACGAGTTCAGCAAAATAGCATTGCTCGCTAACAAAACAGGACCTAGCATTATTATAAGATGATAGCCAGAGCTGTTATGTTGGACTGACTTTGTAATCAGGGATCGTAGCAGCATGGAGGAGCACAAGAGGTTTGTTCCGCTCCCTAAACGCAAGAGTGTGGGTTGGGGAAAGTTGTGCATCAACTTTTGTTGTAGTGGAATGGGGATTAAACATCCCAGGCAATTATTGTTGTCGTCACAGATAATGCTGCAAACATGCTCTCTTCTGCACAGCTGGATATTGTAACACTGTAATTGTTTTGACTTCAAAGTGCAACTCACTATTTATAAAGTAATATAACATGAAAATATGAAATGCGTTTCATTGTTCTCAGCTTTTGTCGGAATCCTATATAATGTTTTTGGGGATTTTCCACATTACATATTGGCGATAGGCGGCCTTGGCGGAATTGTCGGTTGTTCTCTTAGGGGTCACAAGATCATCAGCTGTCCGGAGGTCATTCCACATTTGTCTGGCTGTGCATAAAACTCACTTGTTCAAGGTGGTTTCCATGAGGTTTGTCATATGTCTGCAGTTACGGCAGACACCAATCCGTTGATCAGGGACTGAAGAGTCGGAGGAGCTTCCGCATGTCTCGTGGACGATGTCAAAACATGGAACTGGGGTCAACTCGCAGAAATTTCTTTATCACTATATGTGAAGTCAAGGATAATAGTTTGTTCAGCGTTTTTTCAAATTACTGTTAAAAAGTGGTTTGGTAACAAAAAATGCTTTTGCGACAGCTCCACATTTTTTACATATGACAATTTGGAAGTTTTACCCAAGAATCTTTGTAGTTGACACAATTAACTTTTGTTATGTTGGCAGCGCTGGCTTGTGAGCGGAAAGGGAAGGCAGAGATCTTTGCTAGTGACATAGATAAGCTCGAGAAATTTGAATGACCCGAATTCAGGCCTCTCAACAGAAAAACGCCTGGAACTCAGGAACCATAGAGGCAATATCACATTCCAAATACCAGGACAAAATTGTAGACCTACACAATGCTGGAATGGGCTTCAAGACCATTGGCAAGAGGCTGGGTGAGAAGGAGACAACTGTTGCTGCAATAATTACAAAATCCAATAATCGTAAAATGACTGGAAATCTCCCTTGGTCTGGGGCTCCTCGCAAGATTTCACCTCATGGGGTGTATCAATGATCATGAGAAAGGTTAGGCTAAGTACTACATGGGAGGAGCTTGTTAATGATCCCAAGGCAGCTGGGACCACAGCCACCAAGAAAAACATTGGTAACACTATGCTGTAATAAATGAATGAATGAGTCAAGAGAATCACTGGGAGAAGGGGATGCAGTCAGATGAGACCAAAATCCAGCTGTTTTGGAGTCATTTGGACTCGCCATGTTTGGAGGAAGAGGAAATAAGACTATGGCCCCAAGAACAGAGGAGGCCAATCAGAGGCGCCGTGGACAGTTGCAGGTGCTGGCTCAACTGAATTCAGCCCAGCAAGGGTTTGAAGCCCTGATGGGGTCGACTGATAGATTAACTGTTGATAACACTTATACTCTTCTAGTTTACATTTTCATTTTACCTTTTTTGTCCAACATTCACGACATTACTACTGGGAGAAACTTTGTTTTGCCCAATTTACCGTAATTTCTCGTGTATAATGCACAGCCATGTATAATACGCACCCCCAAAGTTGACCTCAAAATTCTGGAAAACCCTTCTACTTATGTACAATGCATTTTTACAATGCATAATTTTGCTTCTACCCATATGATGAAAGCATGAAGTATTATCTATATTTTGTATATTATTTTCAAAAAATTATTCTGAAGTTAAACACTTTATTTTAACACGTAATCATTTTTATTTACTTGCTCTTATTTTGAAATTCACAGCCCTACTTTTATTTAGTAAATTAGAGTACACAGTTATGCTCATATGTTTGATTGCCCATGCAGAATTTGTAAGATTGGTGCAATTCTTTAAAGAAAACATGGACCAGGCGAAACGCATTTTATTTTAATGGGATTCAAATTAAAAGGTCAAGCATTTCAGAAAAGCATTATCGTTAAACAAAGAATAACCATAAATAAATTAATGATGGGTGTTGTTCAGTCATCAGTCATATTTTTTAAAAATAATAAAAATTGGGGCACAACTGTACATACAGTATATGCAGTCATACGTACCCCTGTCATATTGGAATGAAAGTCTAGGCTCCACCTATGTTATAACCTCTGGGTGGCGGTGGCATACTAGAATGAAAGTCTACACTTTTCTCATCACCTCTAGGTGGCGGTGGCATTTTGGAATGAAAGTGTACAGCTTTTTCATAGCCAGAGCAGGACTCGGTCATCCATTTGGGTGTTCCTGACAGATCTGCGAAGCACCCAAGCACATGTTGTGGAGAAAATAAACTACCATGATTACCCTCCCCGCTGCATCCATCCGGGTGTTCTGCAGATCTCGTTGGCGCTTCCACTTGCACTTCATCCTGAAAATGTTACAGGAAAGAGAGAGGGAGTATATAAATTATGAAGATATGCTTAATTTTAAGATGCAAAAACAAGCAGAACAATAATTTTTAAAAATTACATATCAAATACTTGAGTGAAACTAAGGAACGTGTGGACCTGAAACAATGTGCAAACATCAAGCAGTGTACAAAACAAATACAAATGATCATTACAAAATATGAGGGAGTAGTATCAATATAAATCATTGTTATATGGGAAAATAAATACATTAATATGTATATTGGGTATGGTATGTTTATAGTTGTTTTTGTTTTGTTTGTTGTAATTGATCTTAGGGTTAGGGTATTTCAGTAAAGAATATGACACAATGACTATAACTCCATGCAAAGCACATGCAAAAGCACTTTGGATTGCATTGAATGTATGAAAAGAGAACGAGAAAATTAAATTGAATTGACCGTCTGTTATTTCAATATTTCTTTTTGGTGAACTGTGGTTTGTGGTTCTGTTTGTTGGGTGCTGCAGTAACTGAGCTGCAAAAGGCAAAACACGCCTGTCTCAGTAGTCACAGCTTGCTCTGAACACATTCACTGCCAGCCTTTCCAGTTAACATGGATATTTGACTTCTAAAGCCGTCAATGGCAGTGAATGTGTTAAAACTGAGCAGTATCAAGAGTGTGCATGGCAGTCCTAAAACGGCGACAGCTGACCTTCATCAATATCACCACTAGATGGCACCCTGTTACTCTTTATTTCTCTCCTGACCTTTGCTGAAGAGTCGCTTCAAGTTGATCTAGATAATTCATATTCATTTTAATTATGATAATGCCATTATGTCTTGCAATTTTGATGAAAATGTGCTTGTTGAATAAAATATCTAAAAACTGGAGGATAGTTTCTGTATGTATGTCTGCTTGTATGTATGTATGTATTATAGTGTTAATATATATATAATATAATACATGAACTTAATAATAGTACATAATTACTAATAATTATATGAAAAGTAAACTTTCTCCACTCTGCATGTTGATCATATTAACGCTGACGCAGTTCTGCTTCAAATTTGACACCCATCACAGAGCTAGTGAGTTAGCATTATGCTAATGTCTGTTGGCCTGTCTACAGTGTTTCACATTATATGTTAGCATTAAGCTAGCGTACGTTTGTTGGAAGAAATTACAAGGTTTGGCTGAAATAATTTACAATATGATAAACTTCAGCTGGGAGTGACAAATAAACAGCGTGAAGAAACTACAGCATATTTTTTCCACGTATTTGTAGAACTTTGGGAGTGAAAGAACAATATTTCACATGATCTGTGGCACTGGCACTCAAGAAACCATAGTTTTCCATAATACATAACCTTTAATATCTTAATTTTGATTTATGAGATATTTTAAAGGAATGTTTTATCCTAATTACTTCCAGCTATTTTAATTATTACTCATCCTGGTTTGGCCATCCAACGTCCGATTGAGACACGAAACACTGACCAGTTTACTTACCACCTTGTATTATTTTTATTTTTTTACCTGAATCTTGTTGTAGGGCAAGATTAGAAAGTTATGGTATATGGAGTAAATAATATCAATTACAGGTCTTAATGAATGGAGTAAAAAAAAAAAAAAAAAAAGTATCTTGTTATTTCACTTTGGATCAAGTATTAAATTATTTACCAGAGTAATATACTATTCTCTCACACAAATAATGTCACTTTTTTACATTCAACAACGTGACCCATCTTTGCTTTATTTATTCGAGACCGAAGTCGCACAAATCAATCAAAACAAATGCGGTCTGCAAGACACACTGCAGTGTCTGTGCACCAATATCAACATTGGAATAATGAACAAAACCAACATTGCTGTATGTAGATACTATCTTAAAAAAAAAAAAAAAAAAGTTAAAATATAACAAGCTTAACATGATTATGCTAGATTCAGTCGAGATTAGTTGTCCAGTGATTTACAGTCGAGACCAGGAATAGGAGCATTATTTTTTTTTACGATACACAGACTTCCATTTTCTACAGTACAACCCTAATTAGGCAGGGGGCGGGGTTACACACACACAACCACTCACATAAACATGAGGCAATGATCAAACAATGTTATATATATCACGAGCGGATGCATTAAGATATATATATATTTTTTTGCAGGTTTTATGACAGTTTCCGAAAGGGTTGGATGCTTGGGTGAATTCCCAATTTCCCCCCCCCCCCCGGTCTAAACAGTCTAGATGGCATTTGAGTCTCAGAAGACCTCCAAGTCTCCTGAGCTGTACACCACCGGTGTGTCCTCCGTACCCACGGTGGGCTCTTCCTCTTCGTCCTTTGCGGCCTCTTCGAGAGACTCCAAGGCCTCGTTGGTGTCGCCGGCAAAAGTCTCCCTGGAGACATCGTCGTGCTCCTGCAGGTTCAGCGTGCCGATGGCCTGCTTCATCTTTTTCGCCACCAGGTGCCGTCTCCTCTTCTGGGCCGCCTTCTTGCTCTTCTGCTCTTTCTGACTCTCGTCAAAGAAGATCTCTCTGATCTGGGCCCGGGAGACGCCGGGCGTGTTCTTTAACAAGTTGAGGTAGACCCCGCCGGGCGTGCGGCGTCTGCTGCCGTCCAGGGTGTAGACGCCGCCGCTTTCCTCCAGCGTGGCCGTTTCGCCCAGCAGTTCTATGGCTTTTTTTGTCCCGACGACTCTCACGATGCGTTCTATCAGGTCTTTTTTCGGCTCTTGCAGCCTGTGCGCGATCTCGTCCACGACTTTCTCCTCGGGGTCATCTTCGGTGATCTCATAGCGGCCTTTGACGTCCATCTCAGCTAAAGGGCCCAGTCTCTCTTTCACTGGCCTTTTCCTTTTCGCGTCACCCCCAGTTCTCTCCTCTGACCCTTGGCCCCTCATGTAATCGTCCAACTGCTCATCCAGCATTTTCACTTCCCCTTCATCTTGTTGCTGTTTCTCCATCTGCCTCTCCTTCTCCATGATCTTCCGAGCCAGGACGTAGTTGTAGGTCTCCACGTTTCTGTCCGACGTGGAAATCTCACCGTCCATGCCGAAGACACAAAGTTCTGCAGCTATTGCATCCTGGCACTGCTCCTGCACCACGGAGCCCCAAATGTTGTTCACCTTGCGGCCTCGCAGTGCGCATGCGTCGGGTAGGCGGTTCGGTGCCGGCCGGGCAATGATCGCGGCTGGTTGGCGATTGTTGGCTACTTTCTGACGTTTGCTGCGCCAAGCGGCACCTTCCTCGTCGGACGAGACCAAGTCGCTGTCACTGGACTCCGCCGGCCTGCCGGAGTTTCTATAAGGAACAGCGGATGGCAAAGTGGCAGCTGTGTGCTGGAAAGACTGGCCGCTAAAGGCTGGAGTTTGCAAGAGTCCAGCTGGTGCCGCCGCTGTGGCGGTTTTCATCTCAGAGTCTGAACCGGAGCCGGAAATCTCTCCATCTTCCAGATCGGCGTCCATTACTTAATCTGAAAAGCCGTATCGAAGACAATGGCTGTTAACCACGAGCGGCGACACAGTCAATTCATTCACACAAAGTACAAAACCTAGGGATTTGTTCCCATCACAGAACAATTACAAACCAATGCATTACCTTCGAATAGACGCTCGCGGAATCTGTATTCAACTGCTCGTTAGCCTAGCTTAGCCGCTAACACGCGGCAAACTATCCCGACAATGTTACCAAACTTGAGTTCCTTTAGCGGAGGAAAATTGGCGTTTAACCTCACTTCCGTCCGCTTTCTTGTCTGAACCGTTTCAAAATAAAGGTGCCGCGCTTTGCGAAAGCCTCACTCCCGCTTGCTTTCTTGTCTGTCTTTTTCAAAAAAAACGTGACTGAAACTGGTCGCTATCACACAAACGCCACGTCTTTTAAAATATAGTTTAAACTTAGGTTTATTTAAGATAATATATGTAAATTCACGTCTGATATTTTCATTGCAAAGTCGCGCTCAAGATATGGAGTCCACAAATTCCGAAGCTAAGTGAATGCAAAAATCGTTCACCGGATGTGACGCAATGGCTCGCTCCAGTCTGACGTAACAATATGGTGGTCTCCTCACGTCTCCTCGCGTCCGCGGGGAAATGTTTCCTACGCAGATCATTGCTGGAGAAAAATAACATCATCAGAGTAAGGAGAAGATGTTACCAAACAATTATTGATTGTAAAAATAAGTTAGATATGTTGTATCAACTCATTTCGAAGCATGTTGAACGCGCAATAGTAATCAATGCAGTCGCAGTGACGTAGATTGTCAATGTTGGCGTTGGAAAATAAATAAAATGTCATGCTATTTATCTTGTCTTTTCGTAGTTCACCGCTGGAGCACGCAGACTCTTGGCCACACAGGCTGCTCACCAAGTAGCTTTAAATGTTCCTGAAACGAAGGTGACCATTTTGGAAAATGGGCTCCGTGTGGCTTCTGAGGACTCTGGGCTTTCCACGTGCACTGTAAGTTGCAAGTTACCTTAAGACACACTCAAGTGTTGACAATATAATACAATGCCTCTGCTCATATCAGCAGACTGTGTATAACTCATTGTTTCCCAACCTTTATTGAGCTGAGGCCTCCTTTTTTACAGTCAAAAAATGTCACTAAACGCCACCACAAAAAAAAAAAAAGGTCAGGGAAAAAAAAAAAAAAAAAAGTATGACTCGCTGCTTAATATGACGTGATTTCTTTGAGGTCGGCCTGTGGATTGATGCCGGCAGTCGTTATGAGAACGAGAGAAATAACGGCACAGCTCATTTTCTGGAGCACATGGCATTCAAGGTGAGATAATCGTCATCAATTTTATCTTAAATAAATGCCGTAATTGCTCAAATAGTAAACATGGGTACTGTTTTTTTTTTTTTTTTTTTGCCCCCCCCCCGTGACAGGGCACCAGGAAGCGGTCGCAGTTGGACCTGGAGTTAGAAATTGAGAACATGGGTGCGCACCTAAATGCATATACATCCCGGGAGCAGACTGTGTACTATGCCAAGGCCTTCTCGAAGGATCTTCCACGAGGTAGGTTCTACAGTATTTGGGTCATTTTCATATAATTTAATTCATAATTACGACAACCCCCCCCAAAAATTTTTTTTATGGATTGGATATGCATTAATGCATCTCCGAATTTCAAATAAAAATCAGTTTCATGTTTTCCAAAAAGCTGTGGAGATCCTGGCCGACATCATCCAGAACAGCATGTTAGGCGAAGCGGAGATCGAGAGGGAACGGGGCGTGATCCTCCGGGAGATGCAGGAAGTGGAGACCAATCTGCAGGAAGTGGTCTTCGATTACCTGCACGCTACCGCGTACCAGTCCACAGCGCTGGGCCGGACAATCCTGGGCCCCACTGAGAATATCAAGTAGGGAAAGTCGACATTGGATCAAAACACAACATGTGCCTTAGCTGTGATCATCATGTGTTTCCCAATTGTTTCATGGCAGGACGATAAATAGAGGAGATCTGGTTGAGTACATTACCACCCACTACAAAGGTCCTAGAATAGTACTGGCTGCTGCTGGAGGTGAGAACTACTTGACTGTGTGTTTCGGTGTATTAATAAAAGGACTTAAACTTGCCATAGTCGTCAGTGTACAAATATGTTGAATATACATTTCAACCAAGTGTGAACCTTACTTTTCATTTTGAGACTAACGAAGATACAGTGGAGGAATAATCTGTAAAATATCAGTATTGTTCTACTCCACAATGGTTTGTCTTAACATAGAAATACTAATGCACATGTGAAAACATAGGTGTAAATTAATAGATTGATTAAAAAGCAAATTAATAGTGTTAGGAATGTGCTAATGACTCGACAGTACAACTGGGCATGAAAGGAAATGATTTGAACTTCCTCTGGCTGGACTATTGTTTAATACTACAGTGCATTTAAATACAGGTAGACTTCAATACTTTTGTGCTCTACTAAGCGTAGCTTTTCTAGAGAGGGCAAAAGTGAAATGTGTGCTGCTTTTCACCTTACGTGTATCCTGTTTTTTTTTTTTTTTTTTTTATAAACATTGCAATATATATACATCGCATGGTTAAAGAAAACTGCAGTGTTATTTTTAAAAAAAAATTCATTTTCATGTTCAAACAGGAGTTTATCACAATGAGCTCATTGATCTGGCCAAGTATCACTTTGGAAAGCTTCTTGGTCGGTACGAGAGCGACGCACCGCCTGCCTGCCCCTTCACGGGAAGTGAGGTACGGAAGTCGTATTTTGGGCGAGCTGAAGTCTCGTCACGTCATGCATAATGATGTTTTTTACTAACCCTAACCCTTTTACGTTTTCCTTGACTTTAGATACGATACTAAAGCTTAGTGAATGAACTGTTGCGTTTCAGATTCGCGTGCGTGACGACAAGATGCCGCTGGCTCACATTGCCATCGCCGTGGAGGCTGTTGGATGGTCTCACCCTGACACCATCCCCCTCATGGTGGCGAATACACTCATTGGGAACTGGGACCGCTCCTTTGGCGGCGGAGTGGTGAGCATTTTTTTTTCCTTTAAACGTAGACACATCGTTGCTTAACACCTTAACTGATTTTGAAAATGTAGGGGGAAACGCTTGGTGCTGAGGATGGAGCGACTCTTTTTCGACAAAGTGACTAGTGTCTTAAAGTCTTGCTAAAAATAACAGACATGAGTGGAATTGTATTTACATTGCTTTCCACATCACAAGGAGCGCGGTGGAAGGCAACATGGAGTCAGTCACGCTGAACACTGCTAAAGACATTTTGCCCATTTATGTTGGAAATTGTTTTTTTTTTTTATAAATCCACTTGAAAAAAAGGATGTGCTTCCAAGCCGCAAATATTTGACTTCACCTGGGTGACAACTCTACATGAGAAAAGACTGAGTGCTGCAGAGGGTCTGGTGTTACAGAAATATTCAATTTAGCCATGCAGTTTGACAGTTCAACTTATGATGTTAAATTGTTGAACATTTAAATTTATTAAGGCTCATGTTTATCTACTACGTTTTGACAAAAATGACTTTTTTGTTGTTGTAAGAGGAAGCACTACATTTCTTATTGGCAGAATTGTTTTTCAAAGTTGTCAATACATCACGGATCCCAAAAGGGACAAAAACGGAATTTATTGGAATAATGGATTGTAATTAGCATTATCTAGTTCCCCTTTAACTGTACACTGAGTAGTGCTAAATTAGTTGCATGCATCATAGTTATGAAGTGATGAAAAACAGCAGCATTCTTCTATCCTTCATCCCTCAGAATCTGTCCAGCAAGCTGGCCCAGATGGCCTGTCAGGGGAACCTGTGCCACAGCTTCCAGTCCTTCAACACCTGCTATACGGACACAGGCTTATGGGGACTGTACATGGTGTGTGAGCCCGGCACCATCGACGCCATGATGCACTTCACTCAGAAAGAATGGTGAGATCGCTCGTACAGTTGAGGAAAACCACATGCGGTATTGTAATGGGGCGGCAATCCTTTCAGGATGTCGCTTTGCACCAGCGTCACTGAAGGCGAGGTGGCACGGGCTAAGAATCTTCTCAAGACAAACATGTTACTGCATCTCGACGGTAACGTTGGCTTCTTGTCTGGCGACACTTGAGAACCCCAGGACGGCTTTATTGTGTTTTATTTCTTCTCGCCGTAGGATCCACGCCCATCTGCGAGGACATCGGCAGGCAAATGTTGTGCTACAGTCGCAGAATCCCCATGCATGAGCTTGAGACGCGAATTGATGTGAGTCGCTGGAGTCAAATTTGTAATGCTAACAATGAAAAACGCTTTCCTTTTTTGGCATTAGTCATTATGATGTCTGCCGAAAACACCCAGAAATTCTGTCCCATCTACCACCTTAATATCTAACAGTGTGATGATCAATGGTTGTGGTGCATAGTGATCACGTTCAAATTTCTCATTCCATCAATAGGCTATCGATGCTGCTACCATCAAGGACGTGTGCACCAAATACATCTTTGACAAAGCTCCAGCCATCGCAGCAGTTGGTATGTCGCTTGTTGGTTCATTATAATATTTGGGGAAAAAAATGTATTTTGAGTAAAATGAGTCCCTCAGTACACTATTTAAACAAGGAAAAAAAACAAATAGCAAAACAAATCAAGTAAGGGTGTGAGTGACAGAATGCTGTACTGCAAATTCAAATGTAAAGATTTGGAACCACTCAAAGAAAACGTGTTTTTGAAGTCCAGTTCAGCTTTAAATCCAATTGACTTTGTTTTTTCTGTTTTTTTTTTCTCCCCCCAGGTCCAATTGAACAGCTTCCCGACTATAACCAGATCCGCAGCGGAATGTTCTGGATGAGGAACTGAGCAGTCGCATTTAAATGTATCAAATGGAAACACAGTATTTAAGTATTTTTTTTTTTTTGTCGTCATTTTAATTTTCATATAAAATAAAGACCAACACAATACTGTTATATAATAATAATAATAATAATGAAGATACTATTGTCAGAGTGTTGTCATTTTTTACTCTTGCTTGCTACTTGCTCTTGTGCAGCTTTCTTGGCTTTAACCATCTCCACCAGTTCCTGTCGGAGAAATGGGACGTCTCATCTTAATGTATAGACCAATGTGACAACATTGCATCACACGCGCTAACCATTTGTTGTAACAAAATTGTAGGCCGACACTTCATCTCACCTTGTACCTCTTCATACAGTCTTTCTTGTTTCGTCCGGGGACGGTGGCGGCTATCTTCTCCCACCGTTCAGGTGTGCTGACCGGATAGGTCTTGAGGGCCTGCTCTAGAAGCTTCTGTTCCTCTGTGGTCCACGGGGCTGCGTTTCCGTCACCACCAGGGGCTTGAAATAAGGACAATAACCTTTTATGGTTATGCTAAACCACCTAAAATACAACGGAACATCTAAAATTGAACTCATTTTCAGCCAAGATTATATTAGATTATGATATGTTGTGAGGGTGCATCTCCGCCACCGCAACATGTACTCCTTCCTCATTTGCCACTGTGCATAATATTTGAATGCTAGGATACAAAGTTCAAATCAACTTTTTTTTTTTTTTTTTTTTATAACTTTAAACATTGCTTGTATGGTAAAACAAAGGTTTGGATGGTAGCCTTTTGAAATCCAAACAAATCCCAGTCATGTATTGGGTTTCACTTTGCCGCTTCCACTTGACACACACCGCTCACCTTCAAACCTCTCTGAGGGCACGGCGTTGTCGAGGGTGGGTGGCACAGAATTATGCTCCTTCTTGAATTTCTCAAAGGCTTTTCTGTTGATGTCATCTTTCTGTAATGGATCTGAGGAGAGACAACCGCGACTCGATGACTATACAGCAAAGGCCGATGATGGAAAAGGAGGAATATTTTGCGATTTTAAGGGATTTAGGGTGTCAAGTGCACCAAAAGCAAACTCCATTTCTGGTTTATTTAATACCAAGTGAAAAATGTGGATGAATATTTACCAAGCCGTTGTAAATTCTTGGCTTTGTTGATGACATCTTTGGCTGTCCTCTTCATCCCACTTGTCGAGTGTAAATTCATATAGTTGGCAATAACCTCCCACCTGGACAAAAAAATAAACATTTACACACACACATATTGTATATATTATAAAAATGTATATCTAGAGCACCTTACAAAATTATAAACCATGTACTATATTCTAAAACCTCAATATTAACAGCGGTAACTTCTTTTTACACGACAGTCCAAATGTTACTTGACCCTCTTTTTAGATATGGGAATTATTTTAGTTGATGACACCCAGCAAGCAATTGTGATTGGCAATGATGCCGCTATTTGAGGAAATACAGCGTTGATGACGATGACAGTCTAGAAACAAATGTAATAATCGGAAGTGAATGGTGATTCATGTTTCCGAGCTGAAATGTCACCGAAGTAGATAATTAGACAATTAAAAAAGATACACAAAAACGTCCGTCTATGGATCCATCAAAGTATTCCACAAAACAATATTGCAAAGGCGCAGCAGCTTTCGAGCAAAAGCTACGCTGACGGGATTACCTGGCGTTGGTTCCAGCAGGGAAGAGGTTGACGGCCTTGATGAGCAGCTGGAGGTCTTCCTCGTTCCAGCCTTTCCCAACGCCCACTCCACCTCCTCCGCTGGCCTGCTCCGCGCTCCGAGAGGCCTGCGTGGCCTGAACCTCGGCGTCCCTCTCCTTCTGGAGCTGCGCGTTCACCTCCTGCAACTGACGGTGAAAGGCGCATTGCAAAAGAAGATGAGGTGCAGTTCTGGAATCTGGATTTTGAGTTTCACTCACTTATTCTGTGAGGCCTAAGCAACATTTTACGCAAATTATTTTGTTTTATAATCATGACAGTAGATGATTATTATAATTATTTTTTTTACCTGCTTCTCGACCGCAACTTTACTGTCCTCCTTTGAAGCCGAGGCCAGTATTTCATTGAGGGACTGCAGGCTGTAAGCGGACACAAGGAGGAGTTCTGTTACATTGAAACTAAAACCTCAGATCGGGCTCAGACAGTGTAGCAAGTATAACAGTTTGATTATGATTCTTATTTAGCTTCTTTCCATAACGGGAAGTGTAATTTGCCATCGCTTGTTGAGCTACGTGAATACCATGACAACATGCCACACTACACCGAGACCAAACTGCCAATGAGAATAATAAGTATGTTGTTTCTTTTTGGCATGTGGCTCCTTGTAAACATGAAGAATTCGAGACAAAGCCATTGTCTTTCTGTTGTAACTAGTGACTATCCAAACCAACGCGAGAAGGCACCAGGGTGCCGATACCCTTGTAGGACAAATATTAATGACCACATTGGTTACCCCTTGGCTATAGGCCTCGTCAACTCGTAACATTGATTATCTGCTCCGGGCTACCTCGTGAGTTCCAGCCGATCGCAGAGCTTCTCCACCTCCTCCATCATCTTCACGTTTTCGGCCTCATTGTCAGCAAAGTAATTCCAGTTCTGCGGCATGAGGAAAAAGAACAGTTTGGCAGAGCCGAAAGAGATCTCCGAGCAAATAATTCAAGGTTGGGGGTTGGGTATCCAACCTTGCAGGTTGTCCTGAGCTTTTGCCTCTCCTTTTTAATGGCTTTCTTCTGGATCTCCTTCTCTTTTTTGGCCAGCTGAGCCACCTGCTTGGCCTCTTCGTCTTCTTTCTCTTTAGCCAAACGAGCCGCCTCCACCTCAGCCTGTCGGACCTAAAAACGCACGATAATACCCGTTTGAGCGTTTTGAAAGCAAACCCTAAAGATCACTCTCCACTGGCAGCAAGACATCTGATATCTTAAAAGTATATAAAAAGATGAACGCTTATATCAGTTTTTTGTTGTAATCCAAATGACCAATTAGGGCTGGGTGTGATATACAGATAGATATGACACTTTATATAGGTTTCATGATGGCGCTGAGCCTTATTTCCTATGGGAAATGTGCCCCCCCCCACCTGTAATCATGAAATCACAACAAGAATGACATATGTGCTGTCAGTTCATCGCAGTGAGTCAGACGTTGCTTCAACTCTTCACATTGGGACTTACTCGCTCCTTTTCTTCCTGGTCTCTCTTCTTGGCTTCGGCTTTTGCCTTCTTCTCAGACTCCTTCCGGGCTTTCTCCTCCTCTTTGAACTTTTTTATCCTCGGATCACAACTGTAGGCGGCGTCTGTCGCGGACAAACGGAACGCGTTAGCCGTCAGGATTCCTCAAGCGCACGCGCTGCCTACTTCAACTTTTCGGCACATCTGCAGTCTCTGTACCAACTAGTGTTCGTATTCGGATCATCTCCTCTTTCTTCCTCTGAGCTCTGGAGGCTCGGTTCTGCTTTTCGATCCATCTCCTCTCATCCCGACTGCAGGGCGAAAAATGAACGGGCCAGTCAGAAACAGAGAAAGTCTGACACACAGGCCAAACAATTGTTTTGCGCTAAAAAAAAAGGTTTACCATTCAGCCTTCTCCTTCTCCTCTTCATCCAAGTACGAGAACTCCCTCCATGAATCAAAATTGTACCTGCAACAACAGAAATAAGCCCAAATATAAGTACCTTCAATTAGGAACGACCCAAAATGACGCAGTTTGAAATTTGACCTCAATGGTATATGTTTTAAAAGACAACCAAATCAAAGTTTGGCAAGTATCACTGAACTACCACTGCACTCTTGACACATGCCAAAAGTGATGCAAGTCATACCGCATACCAAAATGAGTAGAAGTTATCCACTTCTTCAAAGGAGGACTCAACGGTTCCAAGGTTGGGCACGTGCTTTTTGGTCGACCATCGGGAATTCCTCTCAAAAACAGCCGGAAACACCTGGAAAAAGTTTTCTTTGCCTTCGCTCTTGGAAGGTACACCGTTGTCGAACGTGGGATCGACACTGTCGAAGGCTCGCCTCTTCACCGGGTCGCACAGGCCTTCGATAGCTGTTGTTCATAAACAATAACAAAGGCAGATGAGTGGAGAGCTCCTGATCAATAAAAACCAGCGACATTGCAATATACCTTTAGTTATACACGTGAAATAGTCATTGTCGCCTTCGGAAATCTGCTCTCCTGCAGCTTTCCTTTTGTCGGGATGGTGCTTCAACACAATGGCTTTGTCTGTTCAGAAATAATCAAGAATGTGACCCAAGGAACATTTTGGCCAGATGGGGATCCAATGCCACGTTTTCGCTGTGATTCGGCTGCCAAAACCACGCTGCATCGAACACGTCAACGAGACAGGCTAAGTAAGGCACAGCAACGGGGTAAGTTAACTTTGGCATATGTGTTCGGCATTTCTAGCTGGATATTCTTAAATGAAGCAATGACACAGCAAGGATGAATCTGCTCTACAGTCAACCGGTGACGTGCTCGAAAATCGAACAACAGAGCCACAGGTACCACGCGGCGCACCATACTTACGGGCAGCTTTGATCTGTTTCTGAGTGGCTTTGTATCGCAAGTGCGGAAGACCGAGGACGGCATAGTGGTCTTGATTCTAACAAGAAGTAACACAACACACAGGCAAATTGTGAGCGGAAAAAAGTACATTATATTGCAAAATGAAACACAGTCCTCAAATTCCTCACAGTCTTTAGGTTGAACTGGAGATGTTGAAATTCAGAATTCAACCAACAGAAAGAATTTCCAAGGAAACAATGTTTTTTCTTGTTGTTTTTTTTCAAATATTGTATATTTTAAACTGCCTTTAACTCATTCATGCCAGCCTTCCCAGTTCACATGGATATTTGACTTCTAAAGCCGTCAATGGCAGTGAATGTATTAATAATATTTGCACTGATCACTGTAAACAATCCACTTAATCATTTGATCATTTAGCTCTTCTATTTGATTGATTTGGGGTTGGTTTTCTACTTAAGATGCTTTTTTTTTTTTTTTTAAATCTAAGTTTTAAGTTTTTAGATTTCCAGCACTCGACGTGTGCAATTTACCTTCAAAGAGCTGCTCAACTACATTTCGCTGATATTGTTTGCCAACGTTTACAGTGACAAATGATTTCATTTATCTTTATGAGGTGCATCTGTGACTCATATCAATATTAGACCTTCATCCTTTAAGATAAAGGCTCGCACACGATTGATTTTTTTCTTTTCAATGTGACCGACCCAATACTTTGAGTATGCTCAAGTAGTAGTAATATTCAAGTACACAAATTAAAAGTATTAAGCCCTTAACACATTCACTGCCATTGACGGCTTTAGAAGTCAAATATCCATGTTAAAGTGAATGAGTTAAATGCAATGCATTTTATGTATGAATGTCGGCATACGACGTGTTGAATTCCTATTTGTTTGGCACTTTGGGGGAATATATAATATATGTTGCCATCGATTTGTGATCCTCAAAAGTTGCCCCCCCCTCATACTCTTCCACCCAGGTCCCCAGTATTATTAGGACGTTACACATAAGGCTGGACGGCCTGCTTGCCGTCTATCCATCCATCCGTCCATCCTTCCATTAGGGCCAACTGCAGTCAGTTAACAGTGCTCAACATTATTATTATGTTTTTAACATACCTTCCAGTCCTTTGGATCGAGCGTTCGGAGCAACGGATGCTCTACCAGCTGAAAGTCCTCATCCTCTGACTCCTCCGAAGACTCCTCCTCCTCTTCCAACTCCTGAAAGGAAGTTGACACGTTCCTGTTTCTCCTCTTCACATAGGCCTCGAACCAGCGGCCCACAGGCTCCACCTGAACCTGCACGGAGGCTAATGGAGGGAAACAACTATAAATTGCAGATGTACACCACATTCACAAATATATTCTGGCCACCATGCGATAATGTATGGTAAATACAATGTGGACATTGGTGTATTTTTTATTTTTATTTTTTTTACATATTTGTCGTTTGTTTAAACCACCATGTTCGATACTATGCAAATCACAGGATTATATATATTTTTTTAAATTATAATTTTCATATAATGCGAACAATAAAGAATAGCCCACAGAATTTCCTTTTGAAAATCAATTAATTTTACTGATATGTATATTTTAATTATTGGTAGGCGGTAATGATTGTTTCTCAGAAAAAAAAAAATTCTAAAGTAATATTCTTCAAACTTTAATGCTAAAATGTCTTCACCCTTGTGTGTTTCCTTCTTTGCAAAATGTTTTCTAAAGATGCCAATTAGATTTTCCCACATGCATTTTAGTGTCTTTATAGATCCTTTTTGTTTTTGGGATGTCGTAACCATTAATACCACTGGAGAAAGCCCCTCATTATTTGTCGCAATACAAATTTGTGAACGTGTCAAAACTATTGCACGTCTTTACTGTTGCTACGATTCTATAAAGACAAGAGTGTAATGGGTTTATGAGTATTTAGGATCATTCATGCACTTGTATCCACAAAGTTTGAAGGGCAACACGTAAATATAACAACGATTTATATGAAGCTGTTTATGTCTTTGCTGTTATGCAGTAAGTGTATTTCAATGGGTCACCACCATTTGCTCTGTCAATACAGATTGCCTTTACTATGAATGCCTAAAATTGTAAATCCTCAATAACTTCTTGAAAATATGACTTTAAGCGTGGCTGTTTCAGCATGGGAGACATTTACCCATATAAAACCAAGGCGGCATTAAAAATTGCGAAATTAGTTTTTTTTTCCCCCTTACAAATGTCTTTACCGTTATTGATTAAACTATATCAAAATGACCCAAAGAGCTAATCTTAAAAGTATAGATGTCCGATTAGCTGATATGACAGTTCTTCATGAATTATTAGTAAACAAAACAATTTTTAACATGACAAAAAAAATACGTCAACAGGATAATATATGCCTAATAACATAATATCTATCACACAGAAAAATCACTGCATGTGCAGCCATGAGTGGGCTGCTTATGCAACAGTCACATTAGTTGGCTAAAATTGCACGAATCTTTTTCAAATATATGAAGAGGCACATTCATAAAGACTGTTATTTTGTTCCGGTGCTATCCCAATGTTTGCTGTCTACTTTCAAACACATTGCTAATAAACATGCTAACAAACTCTACTGTAGCTTAGCAGGCTATCTCCCGCCGGCCTCATACAGTCATTCAATTCTTACCGGCAACCTCTTTAAACACAGTGGTTTCATCGCCGTCCACCGCTTCTAATAGCATATTTAGAAGGATGGCAACACAAACATTCAAGAGTGGCAATATTCCAAAGATATTTTTTCTGAATGGTGCTTCAAATTTCGGCTGGCTTATTTACACCACCACATGGACGTCCATTAAAAAGAAGACATTCGCGAGAAACTCCGGGTGTCACGCTGTAAAGCATTCCGTGTTACTGTACGCGCTCCTCAATATATGGACCGCCTCAAGGACGTTGCCTTTTCACAAAAAAATACGTGTTGTCACTTTAATTAAAATAATTATTTTTATCTAATGTGTTAATTTTTATTTTAAAATATTTTAAGTGTTTATTTTACGTAAACAATTTTAAAAAATAATAATCGGGTACAATTATTGCGTCGGAAATAACCCTCCGACATTTACTTCCGGCCTGGTGGCGGAAACGCAAAGCTGCTGTGTAATCGTACTATTTAGCCACTAGAGCAGTGATAGTTAATAACGATAAAATCCAAATTAAATATGCCGGATTATTTAGGAGATGACCAGAGGAAGACGAAAGAGGAGGACAAGGATGACTCACCAATTAGAGGTATATTTTTAAAAAAAGCTTTAAACAAGAAAGCGTCTTTGTTTTAAGAGTAATTTCAGACATTAGCTGCCTTAGCTAAAGTTAGCTAGATCGGTAACAGTGAGGTTTGTACTGAAAAATAAAATCGTGACATTTTGGACATTATCTTCAAAATGTTATTTGTCTTTACGACTCAATACAAACTTAAAGGCCCACTTGTCATAATGCCTGTTCATTGACGTTGTGTTCATCTTCCATCCAGCTTTGGATGAAGGCGACATCGCTCTGCTGAAGACTTATGTGAGTGTCCTCCCAGGAATGATCAGAAGTAATAATCATGAAACATATTGTGCGTTTTCATCATCGTAAATGTTTTTGTTGTTGTTTTTTGTTTTTTTCCATCACCAGGGTCAAAGCACTTACTCCAGACAGATAAAACAAGTGGAGGATGACATCCAACAGCTGCTCAAAAAGATCAACGAGCTTACAGGTGAATTAAAAACACTCCTTAAAAAAAAAGACCACTCGTTTGTTTTCCGAAATAAAAACCGTAAACCTTAATGTACACAAACCGCATATAATGTATCAACTCTCTGACTGGGCCAGGTATTAAAGAGTCTGACACGGGGCTGGCACCACCAGCTCTTTGGGATCTGGCTGCTGACAAACAGACCCTTCAAAGTGAACAACCGCTACAAGTTGCAAGGTAATTGGTTATATTTATATACCGGATTTATTTATTAAATATTTTAATTTTTTTTAAAGACACACAATAAGGGTTTCCCAAATATTGGAAATACTTTGAGGAATTGAGAGTGCAAAAATATAACAAGCCAAATTTATTTGGATTTAAGGCTAAAAAACAGAGTCCGTGGACATTAATTTAAATGTGATACCTGACAGTCAATTAAAATATTAAAATGGCTTGTATGCAGGGGTGTCAAACTCATTTTAGTACAGGGGCCACATTGGATCTCCAGTGGGCCCGACAAGTATAGTCAAGGCCTAATAAGCTATAAATAACAACTATTCCAAAATTTCCCCATTGTTTTGGTGCAAAATATAAAAAAAATACATATGGAAAATAGTCACATTTTATTATTATCTTCTTTCAAAACCCTAAGTCATATAAACAATCTGAAATTTCTTCACAAAAATGAGTTTCAACAGTATTACGAATCTATTTTCTTTTTCTTTTTCTCATTTACACGTGCTTCATAGCGATCCAAGGGGATCTATGTACTGTATGTAACTTTTTATAATACAACTTGTTAAGATCTAGAAATCATTCTAAATTTGTATGCATTTCTAGAAGAAGCTGCAGTTATCTGCTTACCTTGTTAATAACTGTATACATCAAAATACAAGTTGTGGCAGCGCATAAAAAAAAAAAAATATTAAAGGGTTCCTCCAAACCAACATCTTTTGAACTGTGATCTCACTGGTGGACCCCCTGCTTTAGCAGTGCAGAATACCGATCTGCATGCTTCAATAGCAGCGGATTTGATTTCAAATAATGTAAACATTTGCCACTTCAACATTTAGAAATTCATGAAGAGTAAAAACGAGAATGTAGCGCTCCCGGATTGGAAAAAAAGATCAGCAAAGTCTTCAGAGGGTAAAGCCTGGGGTAAAACATATAGTTCAAACTTTAAAGTAGATGTGCGCAACCTGCATTGGCAATGTGTTTTGAGCTTTTTGATTGAAACAGATGCACAAAGATAATTAACGCTGACTCCGAGGACCCCAAATACATCATCAATGTCAAGCAGTTTGCCAAGTTTGTGGTGGACCTGAGCGATCAGGTGGCCCCGACTGACATCGAGGAGGGCATGAGAGTTGGGTGAGGAAGAAAAAAATACCAATTCCTATTACTTCACATTCTGACCCCGACAACTTCATTTTTGGTCGTTTTAGTGTCGACAGAAACAAGTATCAGATCCATATCCCCCTGCCTCCTAAAATTGATCCAACTGTCACCATGATGCAGGTACAAACACAGCGGACGACTTTTACATACAGATTACTTAGTTGTTAATTCACCGCAAATTTACAGTGCGTCTTGTCAAGTGACACAACATTGTTCTCATTGTAGGTGGAGGAGAAACCCGATGTTACCTACAGTGACGTTGGTGGCTGTAAGGAACAGATTGAAAAGTTGAGGGAAGTAGTTGAGACCCCCCTGCTTCATGTGAGTAGCGCACTTGAACGCTCTGGATTAGTCCCAAGACCAAAAGCTGTTGATGCCACAATCTAATTAAAATCCAAATAAATGTTGCCTGATATGCGGATTATTCTAACTTGATACGATTATGATCCGATCAGCGAATTCCAAGTCCGATGAGTTATTCGATTGTGTGTTCTCTTTCACCAGCCTGAGCGGTTCGTTAACCTGGGCATCGAGCCTCCGAAAGGCGTGCTTCTGTTCGGACCACCTGGCACCGGAAAGACCCTGTGTGCCCGTGCCGTGGCCAACCGGACGGATGCCTGCTTCATTCGAGTCATCGGCTCTGAACTGGTGCAGAAGTATGTGGGCGAGGTGAGAGCACCAAGATTAAATCAAATCATATATACTGCCTAGATGTTTTTTTTATTTTTTTCAATTTTTTTTTTAATCCTAACATGAATTTACCTTCATCTAGGGAGCACGGATGGTGCGTGAGCTCTTTGAGATGGCCAGGACCAAGAAGGCTTGTCTCATCTTTTTTGATGAAATTGATGCCATTGGAGGTATGGTGTCCACTTCAAGTAATACGTTCTTTCATTTACACAATTTGTGCCCTAAAAAAAAAAATCAAATGATTAAACTATGAGAAGTCAGATTGTTGTGGGGGGGGGGGAGTAATCTTTAAAAAATTAAGTATAAGGCACTCTTTCGAGAACACTGATCTTTTTTTTCCAGGGAAAAGTGAATCCTACGAGAATAAAGTTGTGATTTCTTAAATATGTTACACGTTGGTATGGGTTTTATCTATTGTTTAGCATAGTATAACTGGGAGATATGAAAATAATAAAATAGTCAAGTCTTTTGACACTAACAGATTATTATTATTGTAAAGACTTTCGTGTAAATGTACAGGATTTAATTTTGCCTGATGATTGTATAGACACGAATTATACGGGGTTTCAAATGTTTTAAATTCACCTTTTAAAACATTTTTTGGTCACTCGTCTGTAATATTTTCATTGACCAAAAAACAAAATTTTTGTAATATTGTGACTCTTTTCCCTTTATTTTCAGTGTGACCTTAACACTCCTTGCTAATGCAATTTCCTTTTCTGTTTTTGAACCAACTAGGCGCACGTTTCGACGACGGCGCCGGCGGGGACAACGAGGTGCAGAGGACCATGCTGGAGCTCATCAACCAGCTGGACGGCTTCGACCCGCGCGGCAACATCAAAGTGCTGATGGCCACCAACAGACCTGACACCCTGGATCCAGCCTTGATGAGACCCGGACGTTTGGATAGGAAGATTGAGTTCAGCTTGCCTGATCTTGAGGTGGGTCACTCTCACAATTCACCCAAAACCTACATATTCTATTTCCTCAAATATGAAATGATTTTCTCTCCTCCTTTTTGGGGGCTTCAGGGTCGCACACACATCTTCAAGATTCATGCTCGTTCCATGAGCGTGGAGAGAGACATTCGCTTTGAGCTGCTCGCTCGCCTCTGTCCCAATAGCACAGGTAAAAAAAAAAAAATAATAATTTTAAAAAAAAGACCTGAATGTAGTTGAAACAGTTGACAAGTTTGCCTTTCTGACATCGAATGTTTTGATGTTCTTGCCAGGTGCTGAGATTCGCAGTGTGTGCACAGAAGCCGGCATGTTCGCAATCAGAGCTCGCAGGAAGATTGCCACTGAGAAGGACTTCTTGGAGGCCGTCAACAAAGTCATCAAGTCTTACGCCAAGTTCAGCGCCACCCCAAGATACATGACCTACAATTAAGTGTGTATGAGTGTTTTCCAGTTTGGCTTTTTACTTCTAGCAAGTAGCCAAGAAATAATGTCTTTTTTGTTGTCAGATGTGAAAAATAAAAATTTACTCCACGAGTCCTAAGATTAATTTTTAAAGAAATATTTCCATAGTAAGCATCTGCCAGTACCGAATGCATCTCAAAATATGAAAACACTGAGATGTTCTTGAAAATAGACATTTACTAGAGATGCATTTACGAAACAACAAATCTTTGACCATGTTTGCAGCTGTTTTAACACATTACACAGCACACACACATATCCAGCACAATGCAACATTGCAGTGTAACAATAAGGACATTTGTCTTAAGGATGGATTTGTTCAAATCCTGGGCATTTTAACAAGCCCTTGAGTGCAAAGAACAACAGCGCCATATTCAATTTGAATGATCTTCACAGTTGTATCCGCCTGTGATATTGGGTGGGGAATGTTGACAGTGCAACACGGCGTCATGAAGGGTGGGGAACACCATCTCGGGGCTTGTAACTCCAGTGAAGAACTCCAACTGGTCCAGCTCAGACAGCAGGCTTCCTAGTTGACCCAAACAGAAATGTGTCAGATCAGAGTTAAATAACCTCATCAAATAGTGGGTTACGTTCAATTAGATGGTATACCCTGTTAATTACTAGGTGTGTCCGGAAGACACAAGCTTCCTTTTCCCCCCACCCGCTTCATTGGTGCCACTAGGGAGTCTCACTATAAACCCCTACTTCTTGAAAGAAAAAGAAAATAACCAGAAATTGTCCCTTTTAAGTGTGGAAATACAGTAAGGATAACATAAGGCTAATTTTGCCATATCACTGCCAAAACAACAATAGAAACATCTGCAACTTACTGCAAGGTGTTTTTTCTTAAGTTAGAAGTGGGCTGGAATAGTTTGGGCAGTCACAATTTAAGAGCTGCATGACAAAGCTGCTGTTTTTCAGAGTCTGGGAAGTAAACGCACTCGCACGACTGTTCCCCCCCGAAATGAGTCATTTTGATTGGCTCGCAAAGGCTACATGCACGGTCATGTGACTGCCTAGTGTCATCTGATTGGAGCAATGGACACCCTATGCGGAAGTCAAACATGGAGTCGAAAAATAGACACGCACACGCAGGAATGGATAAATAAAAGTAGCGAACCGGATGTCAATCATTGTAACCGAGTAAAAGTATCGATCCTCCTTCACATAAATAATCAAACCCAATGTTCTTGAGACTTACATTTAATACATTGGCCTTAAATACATTGGAACACAATCCATTCAATGACGCTCAATATGAGGCGACGCACATGGTGCTGGTTTGAACGTCAAAAGTTTCGTTGACTTTTGACGCATACATTTCAAAGGACATTTTTGTTTTGCCTCCCACCTGTATCAATTTTAGGAAGGTCCACTGTACCGTCAACATCTGTCATGGTTACTTACTGTTGCATCCAGCTATGACAACTCGAACATCTACTGCTGCATACTCCTGAACGACCTGCAGACATGCACAGTGGCGTATGGACTATTAGCATACATCGTTTTTTCAAAATCAGTGCTGCAGCAATGAACTTAGAATGAAGCATCAAGCAATGAGGTATACTTTGTCGCACACGTTCCACATAGTACCCTCAAGTTGACTTAACGGACTAAATTAATAACCTGTTTGATGGCTTTGGCTCCCACAGAGTCAATAAAGCCAGTGTGGGTCCAGTCCAGGATGATGGAGTGGACGGAGCTGAAAGACTGAAGGAAGGCAACCTCCTCGGACTCTGCCTCTCTAAGACCTTCTCCTAGACGGCCATTTGTCTGCTCTCCCATTGTTTTGTTAAAGGACAAAACCTCGTGCGTCATACCTCGTTCCTTGTCCTAAAAAGAAAATGCATATTTTCAGACTTAACATGAACTAACTAAGCGAAATATTTTTGGAGAAACAAAAACAGTAAATCAACGAAATTTGAATCAAACCTGCGCGGTTCCTTCACTTTATACAGTGGGAGGGAAAAGTATACAGTATACTACATTTTAGAAATGTGTAAGTAAGTATTACTCAAAAGTATTAGTAAGTAACTTAAATTGATACTAGTACAAGATATTTTTTGTTGTACTGAAAAGCTACTTTTTCCTCCTCACCCGCAGGTTTTTCAGTCCTGTCAGTACATGACACAATTGCTGTTGCAAAAGCAAATAGACAGCAGAATACATATTTAACCAGTACAGACATGTTGCATATTAGTCAGGCAACACACAAAGTCGTCAACCTACCTCAGTGTGTGTCTTTGACAAACACGTCAGACAGCTCTTGGCCTTTTGTTTTTTCTGAGCTTTTCTGGCAGCTTGTATGCATTCTGGGTTTACACCGGTCTGTAAAACAAAAGCATGCCAAAGATAAGTTCCAAAATATAGCCCATAAAAGTAAGTTTCCAAATAAGAACAGCTCCAGCTCAGAGCTCCTGAAATATAGCAAGCAGAGAGTTGGGATCACACATTAACCAGCTCAATGAACATCTAAAGGGCTGGTGATGAAAATTTACCAGAACAGGCTGTTGCTACATGTGATGGGATAATAATGTAGTCTTTTGAGTTGGTGTAGTAGAATGTGACCAATTACCAAAGGCTATTCTCGTATGCTGTTCCAAGTAAAGCAACTGTCAATTGTCAACAGTACACCCCGCTTTTGACGATCCATTTCTCAGCGAATACAACAATATGGAAGAAGGATTATGAAGAACGACATTCGCATGGACTTCGAGGACATTCTGGCCCACTAACCGGGGTCTCAGAATGGGGGGGGGAAGCAATGCACTTTTTGGAAGTGTATGATGACATTCGTATTCAGTTAAAAATGTTGGATGTGGCAAAAACATTAAAGTGGCAAAACTTTGACTATGGAATTCGTTATTTAAATTTCAGTTTCCTTGGGACACATTTTACTCAAATTCAAACAAAACTGCGGTTATACGTTCCATCACGGTTTAAGTATTGTGGCTCTTGAAAAGGTGGTTTATTTTCTATACCGTACATACCAACAAAAGAGTGGTTTACATTGTGTTCACACACCCGTGTACCAGTCCCAAGTTAACGAGGATTACCTTCTCTTTGAGAGCGCTCACATAAAGGTCACTGTTGGCAAAGTAGATTGACGAGTTGGAGTGGAAAATCTTAATCCTCTCGCATTCCACCACCTTGGTACAAGACAAATCACAGGTCGTCAATGTTAAGGGTGTTGGTGGGAACTTGGCCAGTGGACTCTCTTCTCAGCGCAACTCAATTTTCTCGACTAACCTCTTCATATTTGTCCACATCATAGTACAGTCCCGTGCTGGGAACCTGCCCGAGGACAGCATTTTTCGGGCTGCGGGACAAAACACACAGATTGCACCTTGAACCTGAATCACATGAAATTGTGAACACAATAAATAATTATATGATTGTCAAACTGAATATACGGACCTCTGTGTTCTATAGATGACTGTCAGTAAAGCAAATGCAATGGCCGAAAGAAGGCCATAATCCAAGCCCAATAGCACAGATGCCACAAAGGTCACCAGCCAGATGGCCTGATCAAGGAAAAAGATTCTGTTCATCTATTTTTCTGTATGCACATTATTCGTAATGAGCCAGGACTACCTTGCAAGAATACAAGTTCAGAATCTAGCAACTCAAGCTTAAGTTGATAGGCTTGGGGGAAAAGAAATACAATTAAAATCTGCATTCTATGAGGAGCCATGAGCTGCGATATTTTATCAGTTCCTTCAGCTTGGTTGCTTTTCCATTTCAGGGTTGGTATCACTTCGGATTTTCATCAACGCCGAACAAAAGTTTACAAAAACGGAAAACAAAAGTGGAGCCCTCGATTTGTTTGTCCATCTCTTTGTTAGTTACCAGGCTACTTCCAAGTTAATGGAGGATGACCAACAGATGGAAGGTCTATTATGATTCGGAGGGGTGGATGGTTCCATCGATGGCATAATGACCCCAAAAAAGTGTCTACAGTGTCTGCACCTTTATCCATATCCTCAGCGAGATGTAATAGATTCTTCCTTGATCTATGCACCACCTCTCTACAAAGTTTTGTGGTTTTGTATTTTTGCGTATTGATGTTAAATGTATCAGTCCTCCTATTAAGTCTTTTACTGTGTCTACATGACTGATGTGGAAAAAGGTGGACTTTTGCATTCTTCATGTATCCATCAATTTTCTATACCGCTTGTTCTCATTAGGGTCAAGGTTAGGCTATCGCAGCTGACTTTGGGTGCATTCGCATTTAGATTCAACCTATGGACAATTGGGCAACACCAAAAAAAAAAAAGTCTTCAATAAACCACGTTGTTGCATTACGTTACATGCACGTTGGTGGAATGTGGGAGGAAGCCGGAATACCAGGAAAAAAATATCAACAAAGCATAAGGAAAGGAGAACATTAAGGGGTGGAAGGTAATCAGACACCATTAAATTTGAATCTAAAGTTAGCAACAATGTTCAATTGAGGTCTTCCACAATGGTAAAGTAGTTCATACCAAACAATGTTAGAGTGCACCACCTTATTTTACTGTACAAGCACTGTATAGTGTATGCATTGTTTTCTTTGACTGACCAGTTCAATCTTGCTGGTTCTCCACAGAGCTGGGATGTCTCGGAACTGTTTGAACATCCCCAGGAGGTTGACCATGATGATGGCTGCCAATGCGGTCTGGGTCACAGAAAAGACAAAAGATGCTGCTGATAACTTGCGATGTAGCAGTGATTCCCACCCCGGGTGCTGTGGCACCCTGATATGCCGTACGAGACCAACAGGGGTGCAGCGGGAAATTAACCAATTTCACTTAATTTGTCTGAAAATGATTATCAATTACTTTGCTCATCTATCTACTGTATCTATACCAGTGCTGTATAGAGAAAGGCAGAACAATTAAATGCTATTCCATGAGACGGAAGAAGATACAATAACCAGAACAAGTCATGGCTTCCTGTGAGTACCGTAATTTCTTGTGTAAATAATTTTTTTCCCCACCATTATACATAGGTATAGGAGAAAACGGAAAAAACTTTCACATTTTACAAATGTATGCCAGAGGTTATGATAAAGCTGTACGCTTTAATTCCAAGATGTTAAGTAACGTGTGACTGCATATATGTACAGTTGTGCTCATAAATTTAGATACCCTGAAAGAATGTGTAATATTTTTATTCATTTAATTTATTTTTTTTAAATACGAGTGATGACTGAACAACAACCATCATCAATTTCTTTATAGTTATGTTTTGTTTAATGATAATGCTTTTCTGAAATGCTTGAGAGCTTAATTTTAATCCCATTAAAATCTAATTAAATGCGTTTCACCTGGCCCTTCATGTTTTCTTTAATTGTACCCATCTTACAAATTCTACCTGGGTAATCAAACATATGAGCACAACTGTGTGTTTTCTCATTTACTAAATAAAAGTTGGGCTGTGAATTTCAAAATAAGAGCAAGAAAATAAAAACAAAGTTTTACATGTTCAAATAAAGTTCTTAACTTAAGAATAGGTCTTTGGAAAAAACTAACAAAATACAGATAATACATTTTTTGATCATATGGGTAGAAGCAAAATCATGCATTGTAAAATGTATTACACATTGGTAGAAGGCTTTTCCAGAATTCTGAGGTCAACTTTGGGGGTGCGCATTATACATGAGAAATTACGGTAAATCAGATTTGTGGTCCAGATTTTACACTGGATAAATCAATTTGTGGGTACATTGAGACGAGACCATCATTATTTCAGTATTTTGTTTGGGGGTGTGCCATGAGATTTTGTTTTTTGAATTTAAACTGTCACCTGTGGGAGCGGCTCAAAGACAAAACCAATGGCGACGATCACCAGTAGCACCAAGAGAGACCCTAGCAGGCCTGCAATCTGAAGCGAACAGACAGAAATGACAGTCATCATAATGTCGCATCATCATTATGGTTTTACAACACCAATTTCACAAATGACCTGTGTTTTGCCCCCTGTGCTCTCCTGCACCAGGCTCCTTGACATGGAGCAAGTGATGGTGAATGTTTGGAAGAAAGAGCTGATGAAGTTACACAGGCCAAAGGCCATCAACTCCTGCAGAGAAAGCAAGGGTTAGTATTTGAGGATCGATACTATTAATTGCAATATGACCATTTTCTAGATAGGCAGTCTTTACAAAAGAAAACGGTCACAGTATGCACTGTTGACTCACGGTAAGAAAAATCATGGAAATTTTGTCAAGGACTGACCTTGACACACAAGATCCATTCAGATGTTTATAAACATTAAGTGTTCTTGCATTGTCATGGAAAAAAAGCAATCGTTAAATTTGCTACTCTAATTTAGTGCTAGAGTACACATATTCACAACTGAGATGATTGAGATGTGTTATGAGCTCGTTTTGCACTAAATAAAAGCCTAAATCAGTCATCCAACGAGGCAGGTTTAACTTCTGCTTTACAATGTTTACGAGAATGCATGGACTACTTGGATTATCTAGATGGCCAACAAGCAATGCCGAGACCGGTCCGACAAGTCTTGAATCAACCCTGTGAATTACATTGTTGACATAGCATTGTTGCCCGCTTTTCGTATGTACCAATAAGATCCACTGGAGAGTTACGCTTGAGACAAGACTTTCCAAAGTCTCGCAAAGAGGAAACCCAACACACACATCGACAAATTTAAATTACTTTAGTGTTTAGGCATCTGGTATTTTTCATTAGGAAAAAGGTCATTTGTGTGGTGCCAGTGATGGAACTATTTACAGAATACTGGAGTGCGCAAAGTCAGGTGAGGCATGTGTGAACTTAAACTATGCCCTGTTTGTGAACCACATCTGGAGAGAATTCTTTCCTGACATAATATATGCACTCCTGGCAGGCATCAGACTTAATTATCTTGCTACTTTAAAAAAAAAAAAAAAAAACAGCCTGATGGTAAACAAGCTGATTCATGTTAAATGTCAGTAGATCCATAGTTTTCCGCACCTGATTACTGTCCACAGTGTAGTTATGCTTCAGGGCAAAGATTTTGGCCAGCGAGATTCCCATGGAGTAGCCGACAATCGCAATAGCGAAGGAGTCGGTGGCCAAATTGGAGAACAGAGAGAAGTCTGGGGCGACCGGTGGGAGAAGCCTGACAACACACAAGAGGACGCTAGTAGCATTTTTCACATACAATACATTTCAGCTCTAGGATATTCTCCATTGTGATTTGATTTTGAAGTTGGTCAGAAATCACATTGGGCAATTGAGTTACATCATGTAATAACATTGCAAAAAAGCCAGGGTGTGCATTGTGCAAAACAACATCGGTTTGGCTAAAGACCCCCGAAAATGGCACCTACAAAGAGACACGCTTACGAAGCACAGTTTAAGCTGCAAGCTGTCAGTTCCACGGAGGAACATGGGAATCGAGCAGCCGCGAGAGAATTCAAGATCAACGAATCCACGGTTCGCAAGTGGAGGAAGCAGGAAAACGAGCTTCGCCAAGTCAAGAAGACAAAGCTGAGTTTCCGCGGAAAAAAAAAGAAAAAGAAAATGGCGAGGTGGCCCGAGTTGGAAGACCAACTCGAGCAATGGATTAATGAGCAATGAACATCCGGGAGAACCGTCTCAAGTAACCATTCGACTGAGTCCAAGTGAGGAAGCTTGCCATCATTCCGGGAGGCTTGACTAAGGAACTCCGACCGCTGGGCGTCCGTGTAAACAGGGCGTTCAAAGTGAAGTTGCGAGCGGCGTGGAAGCGATGGATATCACATAACTAAATAGATACCATAAACACCCAGAGATATAAGCACAGACACAAGATGTGTGGACTCTTACCCAGTCGGTATCTTCCCAACCACATCAACCTTATATCGACCTGCCAACGTCATCCCATAAGAGACGCCGGTTGACCCGATTACCACAATAATCTCCCCAGGAATAGGGATGGGTAGCTTTTTTTTGAAGCGCTCGTTGAGGTCTTTGATCACATACAGAAAGACGAGACACACGAGGCCCAGGATGAGCGTGGCGACGTTAGTGCTGGTAATGTCACTAAGTACCGCCTTAATGCTCTGGAAAGAGAGAGGGCAATCGATAAGGTTGATCAAAAACAATTCTCAAGTCCTGAATGCAGAATGTATACACATATATAAACTCACAAATATAACAGAGAGGGGTCCACTGAAACGCTTTGTTTTCACTCCCAGCAAGTATTTTAACTGAGACACCACTACGTGCACGGCGGCCGCTGTCGTGAAGCCTCGCACCAGGGGCTCTGTGAGGTAAATTGCCACAAAGCCAAACCTGAGAAGACCTAAAAGAATCTAAAAGAGAAAAGGACAACGACATTTCTTCGAGGCTTTCTTCAAATGACAAAGCCAAAGCAGCAATGGAGTCATGGACACACTGACCTGAATGATTCCCACCAGGGTTGAGAGCACCACAGCCACCTGAACCCTCCTGGCGTCACGATCCGCCACACTGAAGATGGCGGAATCGTTTGTCCCATTGACGGCTGGCCTGTGAGAGTCGGGAACCTCCCTGACCGCAACACTTCCAATCATTAGGCTTATTACTGCAAAGGTGCCTGCAAATCGCACACGTGGACAAATTTCACTTCAATTTATTCACTTATTGAATACACATGCATTCATTTTCCAACATTGCAGGGTTGTCTTGGCAAATGACTATGGTAAACTACACAATATGATTCATCATGTACTGCACATATTCATAAAAATGTGGTTAACAAGAACATTTTACAAACTATTTCAAATGATACATGAGTAGGGGTGCAGTAAATGACTGCTCAGTGTTTTCTGTTTCAGAATTGCTACATTTATGTTGGGTTTGTTTGTTCTACACGCGAAGCCACTGTCGTCTTTGACCACAGGACAACGCAGTGCACGACACCAAACCTGAGCACACAAACATTATCATCTCCACTGCCACATTAAATGAATACACTTGAGAGTCTGCCTGCATGTGCACATTTAAAACTAAAAGCTCCTCTTACCCTTCAACTTAAAAAAGCATCTCGGGTATTCCCACCACCTCTGCCAAAAGTGAAGAGATTATTTTCCCCGAGCACCTTATTCTCAGGCTATATTTAAATTTAGATTAGATTTTTATACTCTGTGCAATTGCAATGTATTGCTAATTTCCATACCGGCAACAGTACATTTATAATACAGTATTGTTTTTTTCCCCCCTCACCTATGGATATGTGTCTTGATGTGCCAAAGAAAGTGTAGAGCAGAACAGGGTAGAACGATGAGTACAGACCATAAACTGGAGGCACAGCAGCCAGCATTGCATAGGCAAGACCTTTGGTATGAGAGAGAGAGAGAGAGAGAGAGAGAGAGAGAGAGAGAGAGAGAGAGAGAGAGAGAGAGAGAGAGAGAGAGAGAGAGAGAGAGAGAGAGAGAGAGAGAGAGAGAGAGAGAGAGAGAGAGAGAGAGAGAGAGAGAGAGAGAGAGAGAGAGAGAGAGAGAACCGTGTAAATAAACTGTTGAATTCATTAGCAAAACTGTCCTCGCAAGTGACTGAGATAGCAAATGCAAAGCAAGCAGGGCGCAACAAACAGCACCTCAGGAGTTGGCAACACATCCTTCATTGTTATTCCAGATGATTCTCATGTTTGCTGGACAGGAAAACTCCTGCTGAGACTGGAGGCTGCTCACCTTGAGGGAGCTGCACAACTCCTGTGCTAAGTCCTGAGACCACATCGTGAAACAGGTATTCCCTGACAGGGTAGTTTGGCAGCCATACGAGAATAGGCAGGAAGCCGAGAACTGCTGCCTTTGCCCGCTGAGAAGAACACCTAAGTAAGAGAAGAAAATTTATTTAGTGATTGATTTCAGAATACAAGAAAAAATATCTAGTTTTGCTTACCTATGATCATAAGTGTTGGGAAATAACTAATTACATGTAACGAGATCACATAATTTTACGACACAATTTATGTAATTGTAATCAATTGCATTCATGGGACAAAATGTGCAATTAAATTGCTGTTGCTTTTGGAAGTTTCCATGATTACAATTTTAGTTACAGTTCAAAAATAGCCGCAAAAGCGCGGATTTGTTTTTTTTTTTCATATCACTTTCTGCTTCTAAAGTAGTGTCAAACATGACATACTTTTCCAAACATGATCTCAAAGTGCGGTACGATCTATTAGTCTGTCTGAGATTTTGAAAAGGTTAAACTCATAGTTACACTTTTGAACACTTTCATCTTAAGATTTTGGACATTTTTTTATGCAACATTCACTCATCAGGGTTGTCATATAAAGCGATACTGTTTAAATTGTGCACATTTGTCATTAGGTCAACATGGTATGGTCTTGTAGTTTTTCAGTTGCTGTACACATAATCCAAGAAACATTTCTTATTGCCGTATGTATTTAGTATTTACATTTGATTATGTTTTGTTATCAGTTTATTATTTGTGTAAAGAACAAATATGTGGTGAATTCCAAAACAATCATCTATGGTATCCACTTTTTAGAGCATAGGTGTCAAAAATCAAGGCCAGATGCGGCCCGCCACATCATTTTATATGGCCGGCGAAAGCAAATCATGCTCGTCAACTTCCGTGATTTTTCCTAAAATCTGTACCCAAATTCCAAATTGTCATAATAATAAACAATAGTGTTGAGATATTCCATTTTTCTGTTACCAAAGCCTTTTTCTACAGTAACTTAAACAATATCCTGTTGATACATTCATTCTGTTCAGATCCTTTCCCAGATGAGTTCAGGCAAAAAGCGATAATACACCCCGGACTGGTCGCCAGTCAATTAAAGGGCACGAATACAGACAGGATGCCTTACACACTCACATTACACCACCCCTGGGAATAGGAATTTAACCCAAACTGCCTGCACGGAGGTCAGGCGAGTGAATTACATAATTGTCACTTATAAAACATATTGTAATAGGGATGGTTTCACTCTTGAACAGATTATTTAAAGCATAAGTGATTCAGATGGGGGAAATTGTTTGAAATGAGAACAAAATGAACGGATGGCCAGCATCCAAGAACAAATGGTGGTCAAAATTGGACTTCCACTACATATAACGCCTCCACTTATCACAACACAAGCAATTTCCTTTCTCGACTTACTGGAAATACAGTGCAAGCTTCTGCCGGGCGGTGGTGGTTTTCTTTTTGCGGTGGAGGAGCCGTGACCTGAGGTGGGCCTCGTCGTAGACGGGCCGCTCAATCTTGTACCTCAGCAGCCTGTCTGAATCATCCACCTGGATTGCCGCCGCTTCTTCTTCTTCTGGCTCCATCAGCAGTTTTTTTGGTTTATTTCCAGTCTGTCTTCATTCCTTTGACTGATCCGTACAAACAACACTTCAACTCTGATAGTAAAGGAACAAACAAATACATCTCAATTTTCTTTGCATGGTTGTGTAATTATTATTATTTGTTTAATTTTTCTGCTTATAAAAGAGACTTTAGTTGAACATAGAACAATCATTTGCACATGTGGGTGATGTATGTAAAGATAAATACATAGATTTCCCTGTCAGAGTCTCTTACTAAAATGGAACCACTTATCAAATATAATTATATACAATATTAAAATAGGGGTGCTGTGGACTTAATAAGAGTCAAAGTCAGTTGACAGCCACTAGCTTCCAGTATTCCTGTCACTTCGTTAGCTAGCTAACATGGCATTAAAACGTGTTTTTAGCAAGGCAGCGAGGGGTTAAGAAATCAATTAAACAACCTGTCTGACCTGAAGACTTTTCTTTTTACTTTCGTAATGTAAAATAACACAAGGGTGTTAGTAAAAAAAAAAATAATAATAATAAAATAGTGATAATAATAAAAGAAGGGCTCGGAGCCTCTTACCTCCTCTCCTCTAGCTCTCGTTAGGATGCTGCGGGCTAAACGTGAACTTTATAAGTGTGACCTTATTTTGAGTTAAAGTTTAACAGAGGCACCGTGATTCGAGGACGGCGATTATGGATTCGACCGCTTGCAAAATGACAAGAGATCGCCTCATTGGAAGTGATGAGCCACTCGGTTGCGAGTTTAGCGTTCACTTCCGGTTTGTGAGACGAGCATTACGATGCGTTCTCGTGGTGTTCTTGAGTCAAATTGTTGAACGTGTCAAATCGGATTCACGAAAATACGACTGTTGCGTAAAACTCAGTTTTATAGCTAAAATAATTAGTCCGTAAAACGTGTTTAAAAAACAATGTATCCATTTGCTTCCATTTCTGTGCCGCAGATTATAGTTGAAGTAAGTTGTCTTCACTTTGACGAATCTATTGCTACTTGGCGACCGGTGACGACAGTAAACGTATAATAATAATAATAATAATAACAGTAACGGAAACAGAGGCATATATCCTGTTATTTATTTATTTATTATTTTATCTTTTAATTCTTTACCTAAAAAGCTGGCCTTTTACAGGGGTCAAAAACACATTTTGGGGCTCCATGAAATATAACTTTGGGACTCTCCATGTCAACACCACAAATTGAAAATGTTATTTGGGGTCCCTGTCAGTCAAGGGTCATTACAATTGTCACGCCACCACACACTTAGTGATGAGTTCCATATTATGAGGCCTATACAATATTATCTTACTCATGAGCGTGGATGCCTAGCAACCACTTGTACCACGAAACGAGCATTGGATTCCCCCCTTAGAGTGCAATGACAATGCAGCGCAATACAGTAGAACACAGTGCAACAGTGTTGAAAGTGAAAACAATTAAATATTACAATGAGTTGAATTTAGGTGGGGGGTGGGAATCAAGGCGGAAGTAAGCTGAATGGGTGATGTTATTTGTATGAGCTTGTGATAAGAGTCTGTTCTGTAGGATGACACATGGGGACAAGGGGAAACGGAAGAGTTGGCAATTGTGAATTTGTGATGGAAAAACAGACAGAAGAATTGATTCCGAATGATTTTTTGTTTTGTTTTGTTTTGTTGCTGATCAGTCTGAGAAAGTTGGAGGACAACCGTTGTTTGAGTTTTGGAAGGGAGTGAATAAAGGAGGGAATGTTGAAAAGGGGTGGTGGGTTTCAGGCACGTGTACAGACAAACCCCAAGTGGTGCCTAAGCACCAGCCCTTTTGCCTTGGATGAAAAAAGTGCCCTTTTTGCTGCAGCGCCTGCCCAAGAAAGTGTAGTGAAATGTACTGTATTTCATTGGTGTGCTTTCATCTTGTCCGACTTTTGCCAAGCAGACCGGGTGGCTTGTTATGTCCTGGAGTTTTGAATAAAAGATCGCATTGTGGACTACACCTTGCAGTCTGTTGAACTTTTTTTTTTTTTTTTTACACAATACGAGAGAAAGTCAAGAAAGAGTGCCAGCCATTTGATAAAGAAGGTGAGAAACACTATAGAATTCCAAAAAGAATTCGGAAAATGGCTCCCTTCTCTCCCCTTCTTGCTGTATATGCCATAAAGAGTCTTTCATTAACTTCATTGGTAATATTTATTTCACAGCTTTTGTATGTAAAGCTAGAGTTTGTGTCTCTAAAAAGAATTTTTTTTGTTAATGATTTTGGATTTCTGGAACAGATTAATGGGATTTATATTATTTTGTATAGGATATGTTGCTTTGGATTTTGTACAGTTTGGTTTTAATTATGGCTATTTTATGGAAAGAAAGTCTCATGTAACTTACATGTGGTTAACATTTCATGGTAGGAAAAAGAAGCTATGCATCATTAAGGAGTAGTTGATGTTTTTTTATTATTATTATTTAAAAGTAAGCGACATACATTTTTTGATCAAATTTATTGCAAACATATTGCTGAATAGCTCCTTCATTTTCCGTGATCCAAGCATTTCGTGTCGAGCTACCATGACATCCTGAGCAACATCTAGTGAACTTTCAATTGTCCTAGGTGCTTGTATAACAACCTGCATGCATATTTAGGGTATGAAATAATACCAAGAAGACCAACTGGTGATCACCCACATATAATGCAGCACAGTAATTCAAAGCATGCAACAAAATTCTGGAATGTTTCTGTTTGTGCTTGATAATATGATTTTGTTATGTTATCCAGACAATACAATATACAGAAACAGAGAAATTAGTGCTGTGAAATTCTTTAAAATTGAGAATAATCTCAGAAAGCAAGCTCCCACGCAAGATTTCTACAATCTTGGGGATTGCATCGGCACTTATACAGTTTATACTAGAATAAATAGTATAAATAAATTTGATGATGCAGTATTATTGCATTACTGCATTATTAACTTTGCATAGGCACGATAGTTGATCTCTGTTACATAATATACATATAACATGTATGCCCATGATTCGAGAATACGAGTATATTACCCAATATTTTTGTTCCACTATACAAAGTCAACTGTGCCATAACATTCATGATGATGCATACACAACCATTGAAAAAAATACATAAAATAAAATAAAAAACTGGCAGTAGTGTCACCATTAAGTCTCCATCCAACCAATGTCGGGTGAATCTACAGCATCAAAGGTCAGTGGTTGTATTCCGGATGCAGCGGTGATTGACAAGACCAGAGAGGAGGAGGCACTGTTGACATCAGCATTGTGGACCATGAAGTGTCGGTGATTAGGCTGGACGGTTTTGGAACTGCTACAGACAAGACAATAGACACAGGCTGTAGGTGAATATTAATTCGTAGACCACAATTTTAGTGGCAGATGTGAAGGAGAAATCATGGAAATCATACGCACAGTCTATTTACTGAAGCTCTATGGGTCATGTGCTGTAGCATGTTGTCCGTATCATACTGTATAATAGAATATTTTTTTGAGATGGTAGACAATTTTCCAAATCACCACATAGTAGATATGGCAACTGACACATACACTTACTGTACCTCCAAATGTACAGTATTAGAACAATTATGCTAATTTCTTTATTTTTGCTGCAGACTGAAAACATTCCCCAACAAGTGTGCCGTGGCACATTAGTGTGCGGGAGAGTTCCTCAGGTGTGCTGTGGGAAATTATCATGGTCAAAAAAAAATATTTTTTTAAAAGCACATAATGTATCTTTGTGCATCTATCTATGCCAGCGACATCTGTACTGTACAGTGACAGAGAGAACAAAAACAATCGGCTCAATAAAGATTGGGAATAACTCATTTGACATAACAGGACGTTCACCTATCGACAGCTTTGTGGTTTTCATGTTGGTTAGGTTACAGCCCCAACTGTTAATCTGGAACTGAGCAAAGTTTTTTATGGTTTCATAATGTAATAAGTCACACTTGGACAACAAAACACACCAGTCAGTCACGTTTTCACGTTCAAACCAAAGGTGGTTTCGTCTAAATTGTGCATCAGATCCAAAGCTGAAACACTGATCTATGGCAGCATGGTGGCGGTTTGGGCTTCAAATCTCAGCTCCAGCCCAACTATGCGAAGCTTGCATCTTCTTCACTTGCATGTAGGCTTTTGGCCGGGTACTCCAAAATCAAAAGCATGTTAGGATCATTAAAGACGCATTTTTGTTGCGGGGCACATTGTAGTTACGGTTTCCCTCAGAGAGCCATGTTAAATGGATAATTCCCTCATCCTATTATTACATATATACAATAAATTGATGGATACGTATAGTTTTGAAATCAGAAGTCAAGCATTATAGTTTAACTATTGTTCAAGTTACTGTAAAAAGGGGTTCAGTATATTTATTACATATGACAATTTTAAATTTGAGTACACATTTTAGCAAGAATCATGGAAGTTAATGCAGTTGATTTGCTTTCGCGGGCCACCTAAAATGATGTGGCTGGCCGGATCTGGCCCCTGGGCCATGAGTTGGACACCAGTGCTCTAAATTGTTTTGATATGTGTACAGTTGAAATAGAGAATTGAACCAGAAAATTAATTTGGACGATTTATGGATTCACCTGCTGTGAATTTTGTTTGTTCAGCTCCTTTTTAGAGAGAGAAGCAATTTGTGCAGACCGTACTGAAAAATTGAAAAGTTGGAGATTCAAAAGTTTAGAAAAAGTCAAATTAAAGTTGACTTCAAAAATACTGGCGGTTTATGCAAAATTTCTACCTCGAAGCTCCACCGGGATCAGCAACAACAACAAAATAGTTCCGCTTGGAACCCATGTTTCTCATGGACATTTATTGCAGACGGACGCCGTGTTGGGCCACTGATAAACTTTGCCAAAAACGGCTGAGGAGCATCTGCAAGTGATGTTTAAGACACCGTAAGATGTATAATGTACACATAACATGTATGAGTGAGCTGAATGGTAGTTAGCGTTTTTTTTAAAAAAATTTTTTTTACCTGAAACGGTAATCGCTAGCACGTTAATGCTAATCACGATTGCTAACCGTTTAGCATTTTCCTGTCTCAAATTCTGTACACCAAAACCACTCAGTACCAGCATATGCAGTTTAAGGATTTAAGTCCATCCCTTATAAATGAGAATAAAATTTGAGTAGTGTACATCTGTTTGTGGACCAAAATGTACTGAATTGAAAAAACTTTTTTGTGTCAAATACGATTCATTCTGATTCAGTAATCATAAAGTCTGTCATGCATTAGATTTTATTTTTGTCAACCCCAACCACTAATATTTATAGGTCATGAAAGCTTTCAATTTTTCAATTTATGACTGGTTCTATACTTGAATAAACGTTACTTTTGGGGTATGGGCAACTAGTAATCTGACTGTGAAGTTGCTCTTACCTGAAAGAACGCATCCTTAGCTGTGGGGAGGGTATGAGAAACGGTACTGTGGTAGAAGGCTACTGATTACCTGTAAGAGACTGACACTGTTAGATAAATACAGACTACATTCATTAACTGTGCATACATGTAACAAATGCCACAATACAGCACAAAAATAATCATTGCTACTCACAGAATATATCGAATTAAAATAACTGTACACTGTAGTTAGAGCAGCGCCTTTAGAAAGGGTACCTCAATGGGTATACGTGAATGACAAACTCAAACTCATGAATGATAGTTATAAATTAGACCAACATTTTCGTGGGGTCCACTATGGCTAATTTGCATGAGACAGGATCACCCCCTCAAGACAGCCTACTAGGGTTGCGGCTGACTTAGGGTGAGAGACTGGGTACACCTTGGACTAGTCACCAGTCAATCACAGAAGAGAAGAATCATCTTTTATTGTCATGAACATGCATGCATGCATGCACACAAAATTTGTTCTCTGCATTTAACCCATCACAGTGAACACATACACATGTTAGTGGAACACACTGGAGCAGGAGGCAGCTGAAGCACCCAGGGAGCATTTCGGGGTATCAATGTCAAGGACACCACAGCCGTGAGTCCGGGGGATGCTGGCGGATGGTCCAGTCGGGGTCTTGAACCTAGGTCCCCCACGGTGGCAGGCGATGATCTGAACCATTGGACCACAGCTGCCACAGGGCACACTTAATATAGTCAAAGAATCATTCATACTCACATTCCTACCTATGGACTGTCAGGTGTACCAGGAATGTGGACGGAAACTGGAGTACCCGGAGAAAACCTACCAAAGAACGAGGAGAACAAGCAAACTTCTGAGCCGAGATTCGAACCCCTAAACCTTAAAACTGTGAGGCAGCCGTCGTGGGGCAGAAAACATTTGACAGAATTCAGGCTTCCTCCAATTGGATTAAATTTGACCTTCAATAGTTCCAATAGAATAGATGATGGTGTGTGGGTTTGGCCAGAGGAGGGAGATTATAGAGAGGAGGTTAGATTTCTATTCTTCCAATAGAAAAACTAAGAATTCAATTTATTGGTTGAAAGCAACAAAAGGTTCACGTTGATAAAGAGGAAATAAAACATGGCAAGAATAGCAGTCAGTTAGAGCGTATACCTCAGCGAAGGCCATACTTCCCAGCCAACGTCTGTCTGACTCGTCTGACTGAATATAGTTGTGAAAAGACACTCATCATGGACTTGAATTTTGTATTCATTTGAGACTTTCAATGGGTGTTATTTGGGTTGAAAGCCTCACATTGACTCCTTCAAACATACTTCTTGTCATTCTGACTTGTGCATGGCATTGTGACTGTGCAACAAGAGGGGAAAAACAACAACTCTGGACCTCCTGGATGCCAAATAATAATATCCATCCATCCACTTTCTTCTGTTTGTCCGGGGGTCGGGTTACGGAGGCAGCATTTTAAGCAGGGAAGCAAATTCTTCTCTCTCCCCAGCCACTTCGTTCAGTTCTTCTGGGGGGATCCCGAGGCGTTCCCAGGCCTGACAGGAGGCGTAGTCTTTCAAGTGTGTCCTGGGTCCTCCTTCTGGTGGGATGTGCTTGGTCCTAACCAGATGCTGGAGCCACCTCATCTGGCTCTTCTCGATGCGGAGGAGCAGTAGCTCGATTCTGAGCCCTTCCCAGATGCCCGAGCTTCTTACCATATCTCTAAGAGTGAGCCTGGACACCCTGCAGAGGAAACTAATTATGGCCACTTGTATCCACGATGTTGTTCTTTCGGTCATGACCCACAGCTCGTGGCCATAGGTGAGGGTAGGAATGTGGTCGACTGGTAAATCTAGAGCCTTGCCTTTCGGCTCAGTTCCTTCTTCACTACGACAGACTGATGCACTCTGTATCACTGCAGATGCTGTACCGGTTTGACTGTCCATCTCCTGCTCCATTCTTTCCTCACTCATGAACAAGACTCAAGAGACTTGAACTCCACTACTTGGGGCAGGAACTCCTCCTCGACTTGGAGAGGGTACTGCACCCTTTTCTGACGGAGTCCAACCCTGACTGGAAACAAATACGACTTACGGCCGGGAATGCGAACCACACTCTGATAACGGTTGTACAGGGACCGAACAGGCCTTATCTCCAGTACCCCATATTTCCAGAGCACCACCCCCCAACAGATCCCTGAGAAACACATTAAAACACCTTCTCCAGGTCCACAAATCTCTTGTAGACCGGTTGGGCAAACTCCCTTGAACCCTCCATGATCCTGCTGAGAGTGTAGAGCTGGTCCATTGTTCACGGCCGGGACGAAAACCACACTGATCCTCCTGAATCTGAGATTTGACTTTCCGATGAACACTCCTCTCCAGAACCACTGAATAGACCTTACCACGGAGCCTGAGGACCGTGATCCCCTGCAGTTGGAACACAACACATCGGTCTGCCAATCCAGAGGAACTGTCTCCGATGTCCATTCAAAATTGTAGAGGTATGTCAACCAGGAGACCCCCCCGACATCCAGAGCCTTTACAAAGTCCGGGCTGATCTCATCCATCCCCGGGGCCCTGCCACTGACGAGCTTTTTTAACCACCTTGGCGACTTCAACCCCAGAAGTAGGAGAATACGCATCAGAGTTCCCTGACAGTGCTTTCTCATGGAAAGAAATTGAGAAGGTCTTCAAAGTAGTCTTCACACAATTCAACATGTCCTGAGTTGAGGTCAGCAGCACCCCATCCTTACTATACATAGTGGTGATGGTGCACTGCTTGCCCCTCTAGAAACACCGGATGGTGCACCTGTATTTCTTCGAAGCCATCTGGATGTCATTCTTCATGGCCTCACCGAAGTTCTCCCACCTCCCGTCTACTGGGGCAAACCCCAATGTACAACAAATTTGACCACACCTGCTCGGCACCAAGAGTTGAAGAGAGTCCAACCCTTCTCAAGAGGACTGCTACCAAAGCCCAAGGTATGTGTTGAGGCAAGCCCGACTATCTCTAGTCAGAACTTCTCGACCTCGCACACCAGCTCGGACTTCATTCCTGGCAGAGAGGGGATTTTCCACGTTCCCAGAACCAACTTCTGTAGCCGCTGATCAGACCGCCACCCAGCTCATTTTTGCACCCGCCTCTCCTGGCCACTCCCACAGGTGGTGAGACCATGGGAAGCGTGACGTTACCAGTTTACCCTTTCGGGCTGTGCCTAGCCCGGCCCTATGGGTGCAGACCCACATTCAGGCGACGGAAAATGTCCTCCATTTAGTTTACTTGTCATTTGAGCCGTGCTTTGTCTTGTCCCTCACCAACGACATTTTTGCCCTGGGTGAGCCTGCTCGGGGCATAAAGCCCCAGATAACTTAGCTCCTAGGATCATTGGGACACACAAACCCATTCACCACAAAAAGCTGATGGGCTCAGTTTATTGTCATATTATTATTATTTTATTTCTTCTACCAGTATTTTATGCTTTATGTTCGAGTTGATCCAAGCCTGCCTTTGTTACAGTTGCAGTTGCTGTCAAAGTGCTCTATAAATAAAGTTGTGGTGAGTTCAGTTCAGTTCAGTATTTATAGCTAGTCCATGTACATGAAATATCTTCCAACAGTTTCCACTTCATAGCAGGCTTGGGCCTTTGTGGTTCCTGGGTTGTTCCTGATCATCCTAACCAATTTAGAGGACTCAATTATTGTTTGAAAAAAATCATTGACGACGCATGTTGTGTAATCCGTCTACCTTGGAAAAAGAATGGCCGAAATCAATACAACATTCATGCCGATGGTGTCAACTTCTGACTGAAACTGTAGGTCAGAAATCCTGTTCGACTCCAGTCCTCTATGTAGGGAGGTAATTTGATGCTAATTGCATTAAAAATAATAATAATAATAATAAATTGCAGTAATTCAACTAAGTAATTAAAGTAGAACTTTAAAAGTTTAACCCAAATTATTCTGGAATGCTGTTGGATCTCCCATTAGGTGGTAAAATGTTTCCCATTGAAAATAATGGAAGTTAAAATAATCCAATCCAATTTAATAATAATTCTAGAGTAAAACTGCTATCATCAACAAATGTTAATTTACTGCATTGGCAAAATTTAACATTTGAATTTGTTTTCACTGGCATAGAAGTCTAAAAATAAGTTAATCATTCTTATTAATGTTAAAGTTTTTCATTTAATGAAATACGGATACCTTAAAACGCATAATGCAAATGAAATATACATTCTTACCTATAGTATAGGTATATTGAATCTAAAGGAATCTGTACCAAACTACACATTATGGGGACATGGCACAACATCCATTGGGTGAAGCCTTAAACATTAAACCTGTAAATGCTTGCGAAATATGCAATATGATTTTCCTTCAGTGGGAACTATTGCATTTTGAATTTTTTTTCATTGTTGACTTTTGATTAGATTTAAATGCTTGAGATGGCCTTGTCCGTTTTCGAGTCACATAACACAGCACGATCAAAACGAAAACAATCACAAAACTGTCAAATTAATAATGTTTCCCCGTATCTTAGTGTCATAAGGATGAGAAAAGCAATATAAAAGTCCTCACCGAAACATGACATTATATTGCATTTGGAGAAATTGTAATAAAAGAGAAGTGCTATTAAAAAGTCCCAGTGATAGAAAAGGGGTGAAAAAAGGCACATACTGTACATGTATGTAGTTGTCTGTATTCTGAAAACAACAGTTAAAATATCTTTGGACATTTACATAAGTGAAAGCAATCAAGGCCATACATAATAATTCATAATAATAGGCATCATCAGTGAAACAACAGCAAAATAGCCTGAGCTGCACGTGTGGAAAATAAAAGCAGATTAATAAATAAAAAAACACATATGTTACAAATTGGGTGCACACCTCTTTGAACACTGCCAATATGACAAAAACACTATTCACCTTATTATAATCATACTTATATAAGGATAACAATAAAACATAAGACAATAAATCGTATCCATCTCTTAGAATTACAGTTGCAAAATTTTTAAAGTTTGAAAGTCTCCATGGGAATAATATAACAACGGTTGAAGCTAACATCAGCTTTGGTGTCGGTGTGCACTACAATATGCTACGCTTTCACCTTAATACAAAATATAATTGCTTCGGTGATATGCAAAGTCTTTGCTGTACAATTTGCACACAACCATGCTTTTCTACACACTTGGATGTCATGTTTTTTTGTTTTTGTTTTTTTTAGTAATAAACTTTAACTTCACCTAATACATCTTGTGCATCACTGTTATCAGTGTGACTGAAATTAGGGCACTGAGAAAAGTTCCTGTGGTTGTGCAGAAATACAAAAGTCCCACTCGATGTGTTATTTAAAATTTTTGTATCCATCTATCCATTTTCTCCACTAATAAAGTAATACAAAATATGACCTTATTATCATCAAGAAATAAAGTAAAGAATGTTAAAGTAACGCAAAGGGGTTCTGAATAGTGTTTATAAATTATCGGCCAAGTCGGTGTACACAATCTATAGTTTGTACTTCAACATGAAATCAATTTCCCTCTGTGATTCAGCTTATACATTTCTTTATGTTAATCAGTCTGGCAAAATAAATAAACAATGGGGGGGGGAAAAAGAGTGTCAATACTGGAAGTGAAAAACACTTCAATTAACTACAAAATACTGGAAAATTCTAAATAAACAAACATAACATAACATTTATTTCGTTAATATATTGTATATAAAACTGAAAAGATGCTCTTTCCATATAATGTAAGCTCTTATTTATTACTGCGCAACGAAATGATTAACTTCACGCTGTAAGACTCCGCATTTTAATTCATCCAAGAGACCATTTACAGTACGTGCCTCGGTAAGTGCTGCTGTTTTGGTGAGCAACAGCAGTCATTCTTTAATCTTTATGGGTAAGTAGAGGCCACTATTTGAGGAAATATAGTAACTATCTGCCAAAGCATTTCCCTCTTACGCTCTTTTGGAACCAATGACAGCAGAATCACGTGCTTCTATTATCAATGTCTTATACTATTATTATTACTTCTTTTGTTCCCTATGATCTAAGCAAACAGTTTTAAATCTTTTAAAAAATAAAAAATAAAATTAGATTTTTATCCACATCGGCTCAAGTCCTGATTCTGATCCACCACATAGTACAGCAGTTGGGTCACATGAACCATTTAATGGAGATTCAACTCAGTTAAAAAAGCTGTTTTCTTTAATGACTGTGACATATATGCCATTATTGTCCAGTTTTCAGGTGTGGGGAATGGCTTGTTTAAAACCGCCACCATAATTTAAAACTTGCATCTTTGAAAAAACACATTCGCCAGAAACCACATTCAAGTGTGTTGTTTTTAAACTGCAGAATTAAGGAGGTATTTTTCTCTTTCCTTGACAAAATATGGGTGGATTAACCTATTGTAAGTCATTCACAGCACACTCAGTCCTTTACTTCAAAGTGTAAAAACAAGAAAGCGTGCACAGGACGATTACAGCTTGACAGTGTTTGTGGATATAGAATATGAGCCTCAACACCATATCAGACAGAGTGGATAGTACACTGAATATAAAGTCTATGTGATGTGTGTATGTCTCTCCGTTGCACTTGTCCACAAAAAGTCCAGTGAATATCAGAATTTTCTTTGTTTTGAACAAATCTTGCACGTGAGTTGAAAACTCAAAATGCTAAAAACGTTCATGAAAAAGTCTATTAATGTCCTCTTCTGGACTAGTCAGCCGTCACAGAATAAACGGAAGGCAGGGCCATTTGTGCTCCATCATCCCTGAGAAATGTCACGAAAGACTCAAAATCCAATGGCCAAGGCATAGGCACAGGAAAATATAAAATGTGTGTGTGTGTGTGTGGGGTGGGTGGGTGGTGGGGACACCATCCTCCTCTCTGTGAACTCACTCTCAAGTAACAGTAAGAGAGGACTTATGCCTGGATCAGAATACAAGACAAACGTGGTCTCTCATGATGGCACTATGTCAGACTACTGCCATAAAATCCCGCCGTGTCTTGATCAGAAGACTGGCAACATTACACCACATACAGTATATTACAAAACCAATGTATCCCGTCTTTTAAGATAATGAGGGTAATCTTGCCAAATCAAGCTTTCTGGGGAAAAAAGTGTCAGTGCTTCCGGATATAACGCTACCGGATAGAACCATAGCGGTAACGACAACACTAGTTTGGATTGTGGCAATGTTTTGTGTTGGAAAAAAAAGGAAAAAAAATGGGTGTGGTGTCATCACTGGGTGCTCTGGAGAGGATGGTTTGGGCTGTCCATTCTTCAAGGAGCGCTTGAGGGAATGTTCACACACTTTTAATACCGCTAGCAAGCAGGTAACATAACGTTATATAGCTAGCTAGCACTAACATTTGTACGTAAACATTATGCTGGTGTTCTGTTGATTCATACTCTAGAGTTTCATCAAAAATTGTCTGTGTGTGTGTGTTTACAACAGCGACCAAGAGAGGCGAAGCCCCGTTGCAAGACGCAATCCTATTGGTCGATGTAAAGATGCTAAGTCAGAGGGTTCTTGGTCATACGTCGCACTACAGGGAAGAGATCCAAAAATCAAACATAGTAGACTTTTCATCTCGGTGTCGTAGGGCTATCATAGGGTCAAATCGTTCATCCTGGATTATTATGTCACACTACAAGGAGTTTTGTCGTTTCCGACAAAAAATGTCGGGCCCCATCTGGAAACTCGTTCGTGATAGCAAATTGGGCCAATAATGGGTCCTAAATCTAGTAGTCTGATCCAGGCATTAAGCAGGTTTTAGTTTGGACAAGGAGCGCCAAAAGGTTTGAGTCAGTGTCGGGGCCGGTAGGAACTGTAGGATCTGGGGTACAGAGGAGTGTAGTGGCTAGAGTGGCTGTAGGATGTAGTGCCAGAAGGGCTGTAGTAGGTTGGTGAATAACTGTGGGAGGAAGACGACGAGTGGGACGAAGAGTATTGAGAGGATTGTGAGGGAATATGATGTACTGAGGTTCCCGTTAGCCTGGACAAGGGATGAGTTCGGGGTGAGGGGCTCCACAAAGAGCGCTTGAGCCCCAGCAATGGGGATCGATATGGAGAGGAAGAGGCAGAACCTGTTTGACTAGGTCTAGTTGTTGTCATAGTAGTGGTTTGAGTATCTGGGGTGACGTGTCTTGAAGTAGCCGAGCTACGGGAAAAAGGAGACGTTATTCTGAAACTATGGGAGTCAACGACAAACGGTCGCATCCCAAGGGTCCACCGGGACTGAGCCAGCCTCTGAGGCGTTGAGGACACCTCCAGAGATGGAGGTCTTTCTACCACCAGAGAGTCAGGTGGCAAAGCAATTTCTGGTGATGACGGACTGCGACTGGGTATGTGTGATATAGGTGATGCCAGAGTTGAGGAGAAGTCCGTAGCAGCAGAAACAACTGATGTCGTACTACTAAGGCGGGAAGGTGAGGAACAACTGGGGACCAAAGCTGCACCAGAGCCTTGTGCCAGGTCTGAGGCCGAAGCTGAGGTTGGGAGACTTACTTTGGGAGTGCTGGTCTTCCTGCGGGTCAGCCTGCTCCCACGGTTACGGTGTGTTTGTTCTTGATCGAATGCCAAGTCCTCAAGGCGCTGGGTGAGGGCCAGTTTCTGTTGAATGGTCATTCTCAGGAGAGAGTTCAATGTCTTCTTTTCATCCTCAGCTGCGGCCAACTGTCTTTGCATCTCATCCAGCTGGGTCACATACTCATCGCACCTGAAGGGAGAAATTACCAGATCCAGCTATGTAATTAATTAATACAAAGAGGACACAATAGAACATAAAGTCCAAAATGTCCAAGAGATTATACAGAGCAAAGATGTCAAAATAATTGTGTCCCCTAACCAGTTGACCTGCAACGTAGGCCTCGGGCAACAATCCAGTAACAAGCCTTTTGATCCCTTTGGGCCACTGTACTCCAAACTCATGTTTGCCAATATGAAAGTTAGTAAACACATTTTGAGCATCTGTGTATGTACCTTTGTAGCTCACTTCGGAAGTTCTGAAAAGTTACTTGTGTTTTTTTAGCAGCAAAATATTACATGTTCTTCACAGACAATTTACAACCTTTAAAATAACTCCACATCGGAAATGTTGTGTTATTAGAAGCCCTTAAGAATAAAAAGAGTGTGATTAAAAAAATGTTTGACACAAATTCAGATTCTAAGTGTCAGGGTAGACCAAAACAACAAGCTGAAAGAAAAGAGACTATATGTTTCTCACAAGTTGTGAATTTATAAATCTTAAATATCAGAAGAGATCAGTTTCATATCGCGAAAAAAACCTAACCTGGTGGCGAACATTGCCCGTACAGAAGAGAAAGTGGCCGCGTCCTCTTTTAAGGCCTTCAGCTCATTCCTTAGCTTCTTCATTGTGTCAGTCACCATTGATTTCTCTGCTTCATACTTGCTCTTCAGGTTGGTAAGAGCCACCTCTGCTGTCTGGGAGAATACAAACACAAAGAGGCACACACAGACACACATCGCCTGAAACATCAGCAAATCTTGAAAACGTTTTTGCTTTTCTTTCTCACACATGAACCCCGATGGATTTTAGATGTTTGGTCCATGAATCAACCAATTCCTTTTCAAAGACATCCACTTCTTTAAGCTCAATGGCCATGTCCTTCTCAGAACATCCTGTTTGAAGACTCACAGAGGCGAGGTACTAAGATTGTAGTCAATGAAAACCCCAATAAGCAGAGCAGAGCCGCCACTCCTCCGAACTGGGAGGAGCCAGATGAGTTTCTCGGGCATCTGGTCAGGATGCCCCCTGGACACCTCCCTGGTGAGGTATTCTGGGCACGTCCCACCACGAGCATGACCCAGGACACGCGAGAGAGACCATGTCTCCCGGGTGGCTTTGGAATGCCTCGGGATCTAGAGAGCTGGACGAAGTGGCAAAGGAGAAGGAAGTCTGGGTTTCCCTGCTTAGGCTGTTGCCCCTGCAACCTGACCCCCGGAAGAAAATGGATGGACGGATATGAACATTTGTACTATGTCAGTTGTTAATTTGCAAAGCAGAGAGAAATATAAGTTAGTGGAGCAGCCTACAAGTGTTAATATTGATTTTCTATCGGCTTTGTGTGGGTTTTCTCTAACAGAGTAGTTTATTCAACATTGATCAACCATATGCTGGCACAAGCACCCAATAATTCTGCCATCCCACCTGTTTGTTAGCTTTGAGCACCAGCCGGAGAGTTGCTATCTGCTCTCTCTTGGTGCTGAGCAGAGACTTGAGCTTCAAGAGTTCCTCCAAGCAGCGTTCCTTGTCCTTGTCAAGCAAAGGAGCCAGTTCCCTGGCTGCAGCTCTCTGCCTGGACAGGTGAAGAGCCCTGTCCACTGCCCTCTGTAGGTGCTTTACCTGAGAATTTTACGGAACATTTTGGAAAGAAATCAAAATTGTAGGTGGAGAGGAAAGCACGTGCTAGGCAACAGAGATGTGTAAGAGATTATGGATCAACCTGGTCTCTGACGATGGCATTGAGGTTGTAGATGTTCATGGGTTCTCTGCGTAGCTCACCAGCTGGCTCCAGGGCGGGCGATGACGATGACGAGGATGATGACGAGGCACTGATGCTGGGTGATCTCGTTGGAGGACTGCAGGGAGTCACGCTTTGCTCCGACTGACCCCGCAAGAGCTCCTTTTCCCCTTCCTTACTGTCTCTTCCTCTACTGACACCAGATAGAGGTTCTTTGGACGGAGACTCAGAGGGGCTCCGTGACTCCCCGGAGGTTGAGGTTGTGGAGGTGGCGGTGGCCAGTCTCCTGGCAAGGCGTGGCGTGAGGAGAACTTTACTGTTGTCGGCAGACATGGCTTTGAGACTGGCACAAAGGCCCCTGAGCCCCCTTCCCTGTCTAGAAGGGAAAACAATAAAGATACTCAGGAGCTCCAAGTGGATTTTCTTTTTTTTACAGGAAACAATCCTGAAACATGGTTCATTTGGTCCTGCCTTTGTATAAAATGGTTTTCTACTAGCCACCTCACCAGAGCACCTTTTTGGAGCGGTTTTGTGAACTCCAAGGCGGCAGAAAGTGTTCTCAACCGCTTCTAGTCCCAAAAGTAATTCAGGATTTCATTAACAGAGTTGGCATACAGTGGGGGGAAAAAAAGTATTTGGACAGCCACCGAATGTGAAAGTTGTCCCACTTAAAAAGATGAGAGAGGTCTGTAATTCTGTAAAAAGCAGCGGTGACCTTTCGGGTGCGACAGGATTTGACTCCACGATGACGTCGTGTCTTACTAACGGTAACCTTTGTGATTGCGCTCCCAGCTCTCTTCAGGTCATTGACCAGGTCCCCCCCGTGTCGTTTTGGGCTGATCCCTCACCATTCTCAAGATCAGTGATACCCCGCGAGATGAGATCTTGCATGGAAAGCCCTAGGTCGAGGGAGATTGTCAATAATCTTTTATTTCCTCCATTCTTTTTTATAATTACGCCCACAGTTGTTCTCTTCTCACCAAGCTGCTTGCCTAATGTAGAGTAGCTCATCCCAGTCTTGTGCAGGTCTCCAATTTTGTCCCTGGTGTCCTTAGACAGCTCTCTGGTCTTGGCCATGGTAGAAAGGTTGAAGTCTCACTGTTTGAGGGTGTGGACATGTGTCCCTTATACAGATATGGAGTTCAAACAGGTTCCATTAATGCAGGTAACATGGAGAGGATAGAAGAGCTTCTTAAAGATGAAGTAACGGGCCTGTGAGAACCAGAATTCTTGCGGGTTGGTTGGTGTCCAAATATAAATTTTTCCCAAGAATATACAAATACATTCTTTACAAATCATACAATGTGATTTCCTGGATTTTTGTTCACATTCTCTCTCTCACAAGTTGAAGTGTGCCTATGTGGAAAATTACAGACCTCTCTCATCTTTTTGAGTGGGACAACTTGCACAATCGTTGGCTGTCCAAATACTTTTTTTTCTCCACTGTAGCTGCTCATACATTCTTCTGCTGTCTTGTGGCTTGCGTTTCTGTTTTAGGTCTCGCCACACAACTTGAAAGTCGACCAATTTCTTATTTGTTTGTTGAAGAGTACACTACATTACTAATGGTGGATACATTCAAGGGAAGCCCCGCAAATGCTTGGAAATAAACAAATAAAACAGTAAGACCTGTAATAGTCCAGCATGACACGGTTGGGTGTCTCATTGTTGCACAGACAGACATGATGGTAGAGCTGGGCAAGCTCCTCACTCAGCATCACCAGTTCATCCTGAGCAGCGTTCAGAGCCCCCTGGCTCTCACCGGCTGCCGACTGAGCTGCCTGCAACTCAGCTTCCAAACTAGAAATCTGAGAAAAAAGAAGAAATTTCAGTCAATAGTCAAATTTCATAAAATAGTGGCCAGCTGAATATTGTATTTTTTATTTTTTACCTGAGTCGCGTATTAGACATTTATTCGAAAGAGGCATCTATTTGAGAGGAATTTATTTGTGTTAATGTTTGTGGAGCCAGATTAACTGCTGTCTGTTAATAACTTGACAGGTTAGACAGTGCCATTAAAAGGTATTTGCCCTTTCCTGATTTCAATTTTTTTTGCATATTACACAATACATTCTTCAGATCCTCACACCGATTTCAATATCCCACAAAGACAATTAAGCATACAATGCAGTTTCTAGATGATGATTTCATCGCCATGGTCCTCTTTGGTAGCTCTTTGAGACATCTAGTGTCAAACAAAAGACTGTATAGATATTTAATATTTCTACAGTTACTTTGCGCCAGTCTCCTGCCATAGGGCTCTGCCAGTCACCTGAACTGAAAGGAAGTGCTTTGACCTGTTTTACTGAATGTGGAAGTTGGTTGCGCATAATCCCTGTTATCCAACGACACAATTGTGGCTAGTGAAAATGCTGAGTGGCTAGTAATGCTGGGAACCCACTAGACACAGTGGCTGGTGAGCACAAAAAAAAAAAAAGTCAAGTCTTGTCCAACACCAAAATTATTGCTAACAGTTAGTGGCCATACAATACTGTACTTTGTTGAGTTCACTGCCAGATTACAAGTTGTCCTGCCGCTATGATGTCATCCTATTTGCATCCTGTGGGGTGGAAAAACTACCCTAATTAGGGTGTAGTGTACCAAACTTTACTGCTTGGTGGAAACCAAGTGGCACCTGGCTGGATATAAAGGATGCGTCTATTAAGGAGGAGGCTTTTCTTTGTTAAATTACATGATGTACCTGGCGACATGAGACACAACATGTATTCCATGCTAAATATTTACATTTGTGGATTCATGGTGATTCAAATAGAGTGAGTATCAGAGAAGGTAAACATAATTACCTTCTCTTTTGCGTCCTGGCAGCTCTTTTCCAATGAGGTTACCTTCCTCTCCAATCTCTGCTGCAGAGCGTGTCCTCTTGGCTTCTCGTGCACGATGCCTTCCCCACACTGAACCAACCTGTCCCGCAGGGCTTTCACTTCTGACTTGAGCTCAACCACCTCAGTCACAGCCACCTGATATTTGCATTGCAGGATCTCTAAACCTGGTGACTGGTAAGGGAATATTGGACTTTTGCTCACTGCGCCATGCTTGTCATCCTCATCTTCAGTCTCCTTATCTATGTCAAGTCCCTTTAGATCTTCAGGGTTGAACAGCGAGTCAAGACTGGTCTGGGCCCCTTGCTGCCCGCGGCGCAGGGCGGTGACCTTTTGGCTAAGGCAAAGGGTCTTCTCATGCTGTTCAGACAGAGCCCCCTGGGTATGCTGGAGCTGAGTCTGGGATTCCTGCAAACTGTTCATCAGTGCTACTTTCTCACGTTCCACCTGAATGGGACAGAAAGGACACAGCATCGTCACTGATTTTTAAAATATAATATATCAGCCAATCATTTCTAGGTAAATCTGGTAATTACATGAAAAAAAATAATGCCAGGGTCCTAATCGTTATTACATTAGATGTTAGAATTCTTCGTCTAAAAATGTTGGTATAGTACAGATTGTAGCCTGATGTCACTGACATACGACAATCGATAATTCAAGTGCATTTTCGTAAACAACACAAATCATGTAGTTCACACGTTCACACACACACACAAAAAAACATACAATGTAAATAAAAGCAACAGCGTATACAGCAAATAAATGAGGTTAAATATGGTGGACCATTCAACGGTAAATAAGGAAAATGATGATGTGCATTTAAGGGGAAGAGTGGGGTTGGGGGGCTAGGCTTGGGCGTTTGACTACATGAGGAAGGTTAACCAACCGCCAATTAATCTGAATTGATTGAAATATTTTTAATTTCAAAGAAAAGCAGACTTTTTGTGATGAAACCGTCAAATCTGATAGAGGTTATTTAAATGTTGAGTCATTGGAATCATAAAATAAACATTTTGTAACCCTCATTTCTGGGGATACACAATTTATTTTGATACAGCAGCACCTCTAAATACAAATTAACAGTGTTTTTGTTGTTTTAATATAGTGAGTACCAAAAATGAATCTTGGACTTATTTTCGGGGACTTTTTTTCTTGTAATGCAATGCAAAACATGTAAAACACATGAATAGAAATTGAGTTTCGTGAATACTTCCAATATGAATATGTGAACTCCTCTCTTTGTTTCTCGTTCTCTCTGTCCTACATTAATTAATATCGTTAATGTGCTTCGAGTCAGCAAGATATTCAGTAGCACCTTACCTAATATGAAACATGTGTTGTCGTATGTATTTGAGCATGTCTTGAATTGAGATCAGACTAGTTAGGCTAAATAGTGACTACTGTGGTCATGAGTTCATCTTTTACTATATTTTCAAATGACAAAACCTGAACTGAGATTTGCAATAAAAGGTCCATCAGCCTAGGCAAAGGAGCAGTAACATCAAAAGCGTCTGCTGGACTGTAAATCAATAGCACAGTATATTGTTGCGCTTGGGAGAGATACACAAACGTAAATGAGATGTTATGCCCCACCTTAAATTTCGTGTCCCGAAACACACGCAATGTCCGGTTTGAATTGTTGTACAGCTATTTATGCTGGATTTCAATTGAACTAAATTGAGGGATTACTTGTTATTAAAATAAACTATTGGATGTTGGAATAGAAAAGGGAAAAGTGACGGTATGGCTGGGAGAGCTGAGGGACACAGTTCGGAGACTGGCATGTGGTGTGCACAGTGGGAATACTGTCTATCAGCATTGTTTTACACTAAATTATTCATGAGAGTTAAGCTTTAAATAGGAGACAATTTCTCTATTAGGATTTATTTGATGTAACAGATGTAGAAACAATATGATGAACGCATTTACGTCATTTGTGGGATAACTTGTTTTGGCTTTACAAAAGGGAATTTAAAAGGGAAAAGGAGCTCATCTATTTAAATTTTTGGAGCTAACTTAAGCTCTTGTTTCTGTCAACACGTTTTGCATGAACGCGATCCCAGTTTGAAGGATTTTGAGGCATGATAAGTAAAATATCTGTTACACAATTTAACATCCTCTTCATGCTTCCATTGGGCAGATTAAAAAATAAAAAAACTGCCACTCAATGTATCTTGTGCATCAGTTACTGGTGTCCCAGCAATTAGGGCATTAGCCAAATTTGTTTACACCCTTTTTTTTTTTTTTTTGATTTTTCAACTTTTTTTTCAGAAACTAATTGAATGAATCGATCTTGACGCATTAAAGACCTTATACTTTATACTAATATTTGAGAGGTCGATGAAACTCACAGTCAACAGTTGTTGCTTAAGCTTCTGCAACTCCGTCAGGTTCATCTCGCTGAAGAGGTCCAACGTAGCCACGCCTTCGGTTTTCCGACTTATACCTCGGCATTCTCCATTAGCACCAGCTACCGACCCTGAAGCTGTTGCCTTTCGTGTTGCACCTTGGGCATGGCCGTTACACCTAGTTGTTCGGAACAAAGAATGGCGCAAATTCTAACACTCGGAAACGCATTTTAAGCCCACAAATATATCTCATAAACTACAAATCTGAGTATTTTTTACATCAGTAGCACATTTTTGAATCATTATTATGATATTTATGAGGGAGAGTTAAAAATTAATGGCCCTAATAATTGGCCCTTTTTTCAGAGGTTTTCACAGTTTGTAGTTTAAATAAAAAATAAAATTAAAATAAAATTTTAAAAAAGTTTTGTTTAAGCTTGTTCTCTTCCTGTCAGCTATTTTGGAAACAACGGCATTGTTGGATTGAATTTCTTGCTTTGGAAGATGGAACCGCCACTAAAAATGTTCAAAAGGCTGAAAAATGTGAATGTGGAAGCTACAATAGGCTAAAGCACAGTCAAAAAGTGGGTGTCCAGGATCAAAGTCGAAGAACAAGAGCCTGCTTTGAGTGACCTCCGTGACGAGCAAAGGAGCTTGTGAAGTCATCACATACTTTGGCTGGACAAACATACCCAGGGCTCTAGAGTGCGACTGATTTGGTCGGACATGCACCCTAATTTCTGAATGGTGCGCCTGAAAAAAAAAAAAAAAAGGCGCACCCAGTAAGAAAAAAACTTGGAAAGCAGACCCACGAAATGCGGCCGCTAGCGTACTCGCGCTGAGTTTTGACAGCGTATATGGCGCAAGCATGCTCACATTATATACAGCATAGCGCTACTCGCTGCTGTAAGAGATGAGCCATTGAACACGTCAAAAAAGCAGCGTTTAAAGAAATGCTGCAGACTTTTGAAAAGCAGTACAAATCTTGATGCCAAAACAGGTTGCTTTAATCTACGCGTTGTGTAGCAGCATCAAAAAACAACATCAACGGTACTATCGTTGATTGCGATTTGTTTCTTAAATAATGTGACAGGCCTAGGTTAGTGGGCTCGGCCCACTAGATTTAGATGACAAGATGAAAAGAACGATTGACCACTTCGTGAAGAATGAAGACCTGATTCATGCGAAAGTCCTGCCCAACGCTCTGACACGGAGCACTTTAAGCGCCAAGACGTTTCACTTTTACTTTTACCAGTCAATACTGCCTCAAAACACTGACAGCTAATTTTATATATATATGTAAAGTGACGCGGTAAAACTACGGGGTTGAATGCGATGTGGTTGAAAATTTGGGTGCACTTAACTTTTATGCTGGTGCACCCAAGAAAAAAAGTTAGGCGCACCAGTGCGACCAGAGCGAAAGATTTGTCTAGACCCCTGCTAACCCGTCCCGTGTGAAATTGTAGTCACAAAGCAACAAGGCAATTTGGCATTCTAAGAGTTACCATGAAATCTCTGGAGTCAAAGTCGTAGAATTTGGAGTTTGACCAACGTTTTGGGGAAAAATATGCCTCCAAAGTTGAACCACTACATGAGACCTCCGCAGATCCCAGGAACTGAAACTGCCATGTTTCAGTGAGCATGTAAAGCATTAATTCCATGTGTATTTTGTTAAAACAGAAGGTACCAGTGATGACAAAGAGGAAAATAGTGACATTAGCAAACATCCTTCACCCTAGATTCTCAGTACAATGTGGCAAAAGTGACAGTGATAATGCATTATACCATACGTGGAATGTGTAATGGAAAGTGAGCTGAAATTTGATATGAAATGACTCATCTCCCAAGTTCAAGAAGTAACCTTGACCCTGCCTCACGGCGACGGTCTCAGCATTGTAAGCAGCGCAGAGCATCATGGTGCTTGCTGCTGTTTCCCAGAATTCTTTGCGGTGCTTTTTTTTAACTCCAGGTTGTAGAAAAACAAGCTGAACGTTGCTCTTTACTTGCATTTGTTCCATATTGCTATGAGTGTGTGCATTATTATATTATACGTCGGGAAACGGATGGTGGTTCGATCAATGAGTTTCCGCTGTTATACCTTGTTTGGTCTTCTGTGGTTGGCGAGAGCAAAGTTGTCGGAGTCGCTGCGCCGCTGGGTGGGGCAGACGTGAACGTCAGGTGTGCACTGCCAGTGTACGCCACGTCACACATGCTCAGATGGTGAACCAGCTCCCTGCGCAAGTGATTCTTCTGCTCACGCTCGCTCTTCAGAGACTCCAGTGCCTCCTCCAGCTGGGAGTCCGAGATGTCCTTCAAACGCAGCGCATCCAGCAGCTGGCCGTCCAGAACATCTGTCTCCTCTTCCAAAACCTTAATTTCATGTTTCAAGCCTTCATATTCCACCTGAACCATCAAGGTAAAATCAATTAATTTGACCTGTGATACTGCTGATATTTATTTAAAGTATTAATTTAAAAAAGTTCTATTTATTTTATATTTATGACGTATATAATCTATAATAAATGAATAAGGGAAGCATAAGTGGTATACGTTGGCCACAACACATTCACGCCGCAACACAGCAACATTAACTCAAAGTAAATGCAAAATGCAGCAACACTTTAGGTACACCGTAAGTGACCGCGAGACTCCTTCTGACTGTATAATTCGTCCATAGTTACAGGGGACTCACATTGGTAAACAGACCAAGCGACTAAATCGGGAAGTCAATGAACTAAGTTGGAATATTGCTGATTTATGATGATTCAAAAGTGCTTACTTTCCCAAATAGCTCTGAAATAGCTTACTTTTACGCACTCTCCCAACTTTGTTCATTAAATCTTGTGCAACTTCCTGCTTCAGTCACTTTTTTCCGTTTCAACTTTCCTCAGCAAATCAAAGTCATTACAAGGATAGACGTCGTTTAATATTTTGAAATGTGTTTCTTTAGCTTTTGGTGATATGGATAGAGGGAGGTGTTTTAATCCAACTTTCATTTCACTGCGATCATCTTTTGATCAATTTTTACTTATTAACTCATTCACTGCCAGCCTTGCCAGTTAACATGGATATTTGACTTCTAAAGCCGTCAATGGCAGTGAATGTGTTACAGATAGAGGGAAGCCCATTAGTGTGTTGGTAATATGTGTCTCCAGTAACCCGGACAAATTGTACAGTCGGAGGGAGGCCCGCAGTCACTTAACAGCGTACTTACACTAATACTTACGTTAAAAGCGTAAACTAGGTTTTGTGAAAGGATTTATGAAGTGAAAACAAAGCATTTGTAAGTTTGCTTTGATTTATCTTTATCAAATGAAGTTGACTGCAAAATCTTCTTGCGAAAGCACAATTCGCATTAAAAAGGAAAATTGGGTAAAATTCAGCACAATGTCGCAGTCCCCAAAACACTTCCCAATTTTGCTTGTATTCATTTACACAGTAGTGTGAAGAAAAGTGTAGTTTAAGGAAAATAAGGCCATTTCAAAATGATCAGTGTCTGCATTTTTCTTTATAAACTCAAAGACACAGCACAGATTTTGCTTTCCTTTGAATCACTGAACTTAGTTGTATATTATAAGTTGTATTTAGTTGTACACCCACTATTTAAAAGAACGTCTTCACGTGTTGCACGTAGTCGACAAAATTCGAGCACGTGTGAACTAGGAGTCGACTTTACCGTTCAGCCATGACAGTTACAGCATGAAATCGATTGATCGCCAATCACATTTTTTGCGCATTAACAAAACGGACGCTTCGCTGAAATCAACAGCTAGGTGTTTGGTCGGTTCGGTCGCTCAAGCGTGAATATATTATTATACTGTACTAAAAATAAGATCTGTAGCACGGTCACTTGCAAAAATTGCAAGTCTATTACCACAGACTCACTCATCTAAGCCTGTCATGATACAGATCCAACAAGCTAGAGGTTCTTGTGGTTAAATTTTACTGTTATTCTGTGTTGCGGTTTTGATTCACATATGTCTGAAGAATCTGTACCTGATTCTGTTTGAGGGTTGAAACCAGTTTCTGCAGAGAGATGTTCTCCTCTTCCAGCTCTGTGTAGTCCTGAATCAGCCTTGATTCTCGAAACTTGTACTCCCCAATCTCTTCTCGCATGCGGCCACGCTGCAGCTCCAACATCTCATTACTCTGCTGAGACGCAGGGGGGAAATAAACCAGAATCAGAATCCTCTTTATTGCAGAGTATGTCAAAAACATGCAAGGAATTTGTCTCCGGTAGTTGGAGTCGCTTTAGTATAACAATAGACAGCCATTTTGACTAAATGTCCTAACTATAATAATGACTGAATAAATTGTTGAATATGTTTTGGGTCAAGAGAATAGTCCTTGCTTGATTAAATAAGAGGATGATTTATATATTTCTGGACTTTACCTCCCGCAGCTCCTGTAGCAGGCAGCTCAAGTGGTCATTGTCAGCCTGTGCATTGGCCGCAGTGGCCTGGCTGTGCTTGACCTCAGCCTGGAGCACCAGAAGTCGACCCATGTAGTAGGCTTCCTTGGTGGCAGACTCCTGCAGCAGAGTCTCCTCGTTGGTCTCACCATCCTCGGCCACCTTACGCTGGGTGGAGTAGGCCTGACCAAATGCCTGGATGGAGCAAGAGAGTACAAAGCATGACTTTTCTGGATCATTTTACCTCTCCATCAATCCATAAACCAGAAGAAGTCAAATGACATTTGGGGGAATACAGTCTATTGATCCAGGATCATAAAATGAGAGATCTGCAGACAACCATCTGCTCTTTGTTATCATCCTGCCACACACAGAGAATTCATATGTACAATGGATAAAAATGGCCGGAGATGACAATGTGGTCGCACAAGTGTGCTCATCCTCATATAACAGGGGATTTAGTGGTCGGAATTAACCAATCACAAAACCAATATGGAAGCGAGACCGAACGTATACAGTAATCGACAAGCGACGAAGAAATGAATCTTCCTTCCTGTTGTTGGCGTAGGGCTTAAGACTGGCGGCTCTATAGTCATAGTCTGCGCAACGTTCGCTGGAGAGGAAATGGTGCGCATCTTTGTCCTTTGGCTAGGCCTGTCACGATAATTACTATAAATCGACTTATGATTCGATAAATAAAATGGACACGCTAGTTTTTCCGGACTCGATAAATTCTCATTGCTGTGGAGAGCCGGGGTGTACTGTAAATTGATGTTCCAAAACACCCCCCAAAATTTTGCGTGAACTTAAGTATTAAGCCACCAAGCTGGCTAAAGCGGTGTACCTCCAGATTTTTAACATCTTAATCCATTTTTTAAATGTAAGAGGCGTAAACTCTACACGTGTGCGCTTACTGCTCTTATACTATTGTCCACTGTAGTGTACTCAAGACGCCCAACACAGAACATGTAACGATATCTCCACTGAAAATCTTGAATCTCCTCCATCACACAAGAAGTCGTAGTACCAAGATGGAAAAAATACAAAGAAGAAAACGTGTTAGTAGAAGAAACTAGGCTAACTTATCTGGTAAATACGTTGCAAACTCTTTGTCATTTCTACCGTGGTGAATGACTCAGGGGGCACGTTATACAAACACTCAACACAACTACTTTTTCCTACATTTGTGAAGTTCAGTTTGTTTCATAGTTTGCAATTATTCCATTTCACGTCACAATCACAGAATAATTTGGCTTGGCCAAACTCAGTATTCCTCACACACATATGGAAGTCAAAATGGAAATATTGAACAAGTTTAATATTTAGAATTCCTGTTTTTTGAGCAGATAGGATACAGCTTTTGGAGGATGGGATAAATCACTCTCAACACACCTCTTGACAGGCTAATCGGTCATGTAATTTTCTAAAGCTATTGGAAAATTGGGCCTTTGCTGACTGATCAATAGAAAGGAAAAAAATTTCGCCTGGCCTCGTGACGCTAGCCACAGAGACTGTGCCACTGGATGACACAGCATCTTCTGTCCAACTCTTACATCATTCTGTCCCAATTCTAAATGAAAAGAAAAACAGACAAAAGGGAGAAGATGGGGAGGGACTGAGAAGTGGACCAATGTCCTACTAACCCACCGAGACATACTGGCCTCACAAGAGAGAAATTAGTATAGATAGATAGATAGATATAGTATAGATATCTTACAAGTTCATCACCTGATGACAAAAGATCAGTACGAATAGTCGCATTGAGAATTTAAGTCAATTAGTCACTCCACAAACCTGCAACATGTCCACACAACAACCCGGTTCACATTTGCATTGCATTGTCCCCTTTCAAATAAACTGATTAATAATAACTCCTTAACACATTCACTGCCATTGACGGCTTTAGAAGTCAAATATCCATGTTGACTGGGAAGGCCGGCAGTGAATAAATTAACTATGATTGAATCAGTATAATCCCGGTCAGCAGATTCCGATACTGACACAGAGTCATATGGCAGACAATGCTACCCAGACAACGACAAAATTACAAAAATTAAAATATATTCACACAAAGTAACGAGTCAACATATACCAACTACACACATATAGAGTCATTTTTATTTTTTATGATTTAGTTTATACTTTTTAGCCACCAGACCGGCACAAAAAAAAAAAAAAAAAAAAAAGCTACTATGTCAAATTACATCCAATTCATTCTTTTCATAGACCGCCAGTTGTCAAGAATTACAATTCCGCTTTGGACAAATATAATATGGAAAGTGAAACTATTGTCAGCATCCTGATTTTGGCACAAAAAGACCCAATAACGTCGCGTGAGATCGTCAGCGTATCTCAGTTCACACGACACCACTTGAGGCCAGACTCAAGGGAAGGAAGGTAATAAATCCACATGTGAAATAATAACGATAATCAAATTGCTTACAAATAACATCTATCAAGAATGCTGTTAACTTTGCAACATTTATGCAGTCACCATAGCACTTCATGTATTAGGCTCTTATTCTGAAATGCAAAATGCACCACTTCCCGTGGCGGATTTCTGCTGAATTAGCGATCGATCCACAGCTACTTTCACTCAAAAGACTCGAATTACACATTCTGATGCAACAGGAAATGGCTAATGCTAACATGGCACTAATGCTCATGTCATTGATGCACGCAACCGAAAAAAACCTTGCTACGGACGTAGAAAAATCGGAGTCACCGCACACACACTTTTAAAAAGTGGTTCACTTCTTCTTACACTTGACATTACTACAAAATGAGATGAGGACTTTTCTCATGTCATTCAAGTTAAGATTTTTTTAAATATATATTTATATATATGTAATTTGTACACAGGTGATTGTTAAGATTAAAATGTTTCTAAACACCTGTACAGTTAAAAAAAAAATGTTTTTTTTTTTGATGGGAAAAAAAAGGGAAATAAGAGTGCACTGGTGCTAAGGGAGAGCTTATGGTGGCGTAATGGGAAAAAATGGAGGAGAGGAATGGCTAAAGGGAGAAGGGATAATCAGATTTAAAAATACTTCCCTCCACTCCCTTGGCGCAGGTCCTTTGTTTTACTGTCCTCATCCTGTCATAGCTCGATTGTTCTCAAAACAACTCCAGACGTGAAGCTGGCTAACAATTTCTTTTTCAACACTAAATTCAAGACTCCAAAGGGAAAATACTACTTTCGTTTATTGATTCCTATAAGGCATGCAAAGCGCAAATCAATGCAACCTTTCGAAATAGTTGTCATGTTTCCTCAAAACTGTCACTTCAAATGACTACTTCAAACAGACAAAATGAAATGATCGAGTTTCTACGGGAACCTGAAATGTGGTATAAAATTGGAACCAGATAATAATATTATCAACAATAATTGTGATTAAACCAATCTTCTGATACGGCTTACTCTTCATCGAAAATACTCAATGCCACATTGTTCAAACAATGAAACTGGATGTCCATAATTGCTGATGAAATCATCATGACCTCATTGTTATGAATAATTCATGACTTCCGCTCGACGCGTGTGCATATGTTTGCGTGTGCACGCGCGCGCGCGCATGCTGATGCGAGCGTGTAGCACGCGCATTTGCACACATGCATTTTTCAGACAGTTAGTCTGCTCTTGCGTGCTTCTGGGTCTGCGGCTCTGTGTTATTCATAACCGAGACAGCTAGAGACCCGGAAGCTACTGCTTCAAAACATTCATTTAAAAAAAAACAAAAAAAAAAAAAAAAGTCAAATGAAGTGCGATACAATGATACATAACACCACAGCACTTCGACTTGACACAGAATGGTAGCTGTTTGATGCCAGAGTTATTATTCCCGTATCGTCCAAAAATCGACGGTATCTGAACAACATACATTACCACAAAAAAAAATAAAAAATAAAAAATAAAAATTCACATCCAGCCAATTTCAACACGTTTTGTTTACTCTTTGACAAGGACATTAAAACAAGTTACTGGTGTCTTAAGACTTTTGAACAGTATCATAAGCTAATGACAAGTACTTTCCCAAAGTAATTAACTAACTACATTTGATTACATTTTGATCACTTCTCTTGAGTTTGAATTCATGCATCAGCTGTTCAAAAGTCAATGTTCTTTTATGTGTTTAAAAGTGTAACGACCAATCTAACCTTTTCGAAATAGCAGACAAACTAATAGATTCCACCACTTAAGTTGTATTTGGAAAAAAATATGTCATGTTTAAGACTACGGCAAAATGGCACATGCCCAGAGAGAGCCAATCACAAGCGTCGGATTTAGAAGTTGGGGGGGAAAAAACAACAAATCTGACTATTTTTTAAATGTGTAACTCAAATTGTAATCATAGAAATTTCCAGGAGCCACATTTTCTCCCAGTAATGTCGTGGATTACGACTTCAAATATGTTGTAATTCAATGACGACATATAGTTCCATGGAGTTACTCCCCAACACTGGGGATGTTGCTCAAAAAAATTTTCATGAAATTTTGTTGGCACTTCAAACTGCATTCTCACCAGCATCTCAAGTCAGTGCAACAAAACAATACATTACTTTTTATTATTATTATTATTTTGTTTTTCCAAGGAACAAAGCCATACCCCTGCTGAGCCCACCTCCTGCAGCTGCTCCAGCTCCGACCTCAGAGCCTCCTGCTCGGCCTCCAGCTCGGCGTACTGCTGCTTCAAGCTCTGGTTCTCCTCCAGAACCGCAAGCCCGCACTCCGCCGCCCGGATCTTCTCGCGGTTGGCCTCCGCCAGCTCCCGGGACAGACGCTCCACCTCGGCCCCGCACTGCTCCACCGTGTCTCCGCATCCTCCTGCTGCTCCACCGGCGGCCATCGCCCCTGGATCTCCTCCTCCACCCCCCCCCCCCAACCCCCACCCCCCCGCGTCGGATGAACTACAAATCCACACCGCCACCCTCTGTGGATCAAGCTGCTTCAAATCGCGCGAAGAAAACAATAAACACCCGTAAATATCCACAAAGTAACCTCGTCATCGTTGCCAGATCGAGTCATCATCAGCCATGCTGCAGCTCCTCATCATCAGCATCCGCGTCCGCTCCCTCTGTTTTCTGCTTATTCACCAGCTTCAAGCAGCCATCTGTGCCCGCAGCCCCCCCGCCCAAAAATAAAATAAATAAATAAATAAAATATGTAGCTTACTATATAATCATATATATATATATATATATATATATATATATATATATATATATATAGTTGGTGTCAAACATATGGCCTGCGGGCCAAAACCGACCCGCTTGGGATGGGTGGGGGTGGGGTACAATTGTTACGATTGTACAATCCAGCCTGCGGGGATGAATTTTGAAAGTGAAAAAAACAAAAACATAATAATAATACAAAACACATTGTGGTGGTGGGTGACGAAGGATAATTGCGAGAATTGTTATGTTCCTAAAGGAGATGAAATGGTATTAATTCTTCATCAGTTGATTCAATTTTAAAGTTGAATGCTATATTTTACAGTTGCAAAAACCTGTGACTGAAAGTTTTGTGCCTTAAAATACAATCACTGTGATCAATTATTATGCACAAATTATATAAATATTAAATTCAATATTAATATTCAATATTAATGACAAATTGAAGCAAAACATTCTCAAGAAATCTGGAGTCGTTGTTGTTTTTTAAATATTATATTTAATCTCATTAAATGTAAGGATTCCCCTCATGTATTGGATTTGTTTTGCATTCATTCTTTTTGTTATTTATTATTACATCAGGTATGGTAAGATTTTATTGGTCCTGCCCCATTTGACATCAAACTAGGCTTTATGTGGACCCTGAACTACAATGAGTTTGGCACTCCTAATTTATTGTCATGTATGGTGTGGGCATTATAGCGTCCAGCAGGGGGCAGAATACATCACCTGACAGAGTTGAGCGCACTCGATCGCCGGCATAGCGCCTTCAAAATAAAAATATCTCCCGTTAATGCCTCCCATTGCCGTTGAAAAATACTACGGTGTTGAATTAAAATATATTAAGATTCGAACAAAAGAACACACACAAAACATGACATCGTGCTCAATAATTCCACAAATGTGTTGTAATTTAAATGATTGTTGTGATTTGTTGTGTTAGTATCCAAAACTTCTGAAAACGGTCGAGTTTTTAATAACAATAATAACTTCGGACAGAGTCTAGTTACTGAGGCGGCATTCGTAAGTGACATCATCCATAACGTTCACTGTTTTAAAACATGTTAAGTCATACTATACCAATAAACTAACATTTTATTTTGAAAATGTTTTCCCGGAAGTGTAACCCGAGCTGTGGCGAGCGGAACGCCGGGTATATCAACCCCGCAGGAGTTACAACGCATTGCACGTTGCTAGTTAGTTGCTATGTTGTAGCTATTAGCACGATCGCCATTCCTTTGCTGGGTGGGAGGCCCGCTGTTCAAGTTGGGATCAAATACGAATTTCCACTTATTTGTACACCTAAAACAGCAACCAACTGCTATACAACGGATATCGCCGAGTAAACCTGGAGCGTGTTTCCCCATTAGGTTCACCAGCTAGCTAGCTAGCAGCTAAAGTGCTACCCGGTTCTTGCCCCTCGCAGTGCGAACCGTCACCTGCCCGGCTGGAGGACCATGGCCATGAGACAGACTCCGCTCACCTGCTCTGGTCACACTCGACCTGTGGTGGATTTGGCCTTCAGTGGAATCACTCCTTATGGCTACTTTCTCATTAGCGCCTGCAAAGGTGAGACTTGGCATAGCACAAAGTGGAATTAAAAAATATATATATTTTCTTTGTTTTTTGGGTTGAGACCATCAGTTAATTTTCTTGTATCATTTAAATTAGGAATACCATATTAAATAGAATTACGATTTTTATTATATTAGTTACAAATACGATTTTTGTTCTCGGAAACCTAATTTGTTTTTATTTATTTATTTTTTTTTTTTTTGGTTGAGACCATCAGTTAATTTTCTTGTATCATTTAAAGAAGGAATTCCATATTAAATACAATTACGATTTGTATTATATTAATTACAAATACGATTTTTGTTCTCGGAAACCTATCACTTTTGGAAGGTCTGTTTTCGCTTCTGTTTTAGATGGCAAGCCCATGTTGCGCCAGGGGGACACAGGAGACTGGATTGGAACGTTTCTGGGTCACAAAGGTGCTGTCTGGGGAGCCACTCTGAACACTGACGCCACCAAGGCAGCCACTGCTGCGGCAGACTTCTCGGCGTGAGTGGACACATGTACTGTCAAAATTTAAAACAGAAATGGTGCACAATTCAAACCGCCTTATTTAAGCCTGATGAGTGATGTTTCGCCACGCACATTCTATTGCGGAACCAATGGTGAGGATGCAATTTGACTTTTGACTTCACCCTCCTCCCCCGTAACTTAATCTATGATTTGTAGTTTTGTTATTTGAGTGCTTTTTTTTTTTTTTTTTTTTTTAAATGTTGAGCAAAATGCGAATTTTGAGTTGCGTTGCGAATCCAGGCAAGTGGCCTTTCCTTCAATAAGGGAGGGAACAAAAGCAAGCACCCGTAAAGACAATAAAAGCATTTTCACACGTGGCGGCAGCACTTCCACGCAACACTTTATATACAGTACCTGTCAATTCGAGTAGCGAATCCATGCATGTGACATACGCAGCAGGTTCATTGCCAAACATAAATACCCCCACACCACCAGCTAGGTCGACATCTTCAAGCAATCAAGTTTTGATTCCAGAGTTTTGTTTAGTTTTTTTTTTTCAGGTAGACTTGCTATTGTTTATGATTGGATAGGAACTGTACAGAGTATTTGTAAGATGTCAAGGTTTTCTACCACTGGACTTACTTTTTCAATGACACTGCAATAATTGCTGATAATTAGGGCCCCACCAATATGGTTCTGATATTTTTCAGAGTAAAATTCTTGCGATACTGGTAACTGTTAAATGAGACGGTTAATTTGAAAAATAAGTTTTCAAGTTTTGGGTCTTTTAACACTTAAAACAATAAAGATGAATTACAGGCAGAACATTTGACTGTTTTACAATACTCTGTTCTTCAGTATTAGTTTAACTTTGCAACAGCGAGAAAAATCGCAACAACAAAAAAATGGCCAATTTGTGCAGATTTTAATGTTAGTTTGCCTGTCATTTTTATCTCATGTTGCAATGTTTAAAAAAAAAAAAAAAAAAAACTAAATCTGCAACCATTTGAAAACGGTTGATATCGGCTAAATATATCGGCCGGCCGATTAATCGGGTGGGCCCTACTGATAATAATTGATGATAATAAATCATTGTAGCATGGCTAATGTTGAGTTATACACATATTTTGCTTTCCAGAAAAGTGTGGGATGCAGTGAGTGGTGACGAAGTCCTCACATTGGCACACAAACATATTGTCAAGACTGTCACCTTTACTCAGGTGAGTGTGGAACTGTTTACAGATAATTTCTAGTAGATACAGTATTTTATCATTTTTAGTAGATATTTATGGAACTACATCATCTTTCTGCCTCTTAGGACAGCAACTGTTTGTTGACTGGAGGAAATGATAAGCTCCTGCGCATCTACGATCTCAGTAGCCCGGATGCAGGTGAGTACATTAGAACAAGTGAAATTGCATTATTCATAATGGTAAGACATTGTTCCTTTTATGGTTCGCAATCCTTGCAGTGGAGAGCACTGACGCCTTGCTGGAGATGTGTTTTTGCAGCATGTATTGACTGATCTTTCCATCTTGTCCATCTCTCAAATGCATTTATGGATACATATTTTGTGTCTTCAGCACCACAGGAGATTGCCGGTCATACCTCACCCATCAAGAAGGCCCTGTGGTGTAATGACGACAAACTGATTCTGTCTGCAGCAGACGATAAAACCATACGGTCAGTGGAATTGGCTGCTCATGGTTGACCATAGCATGCCATTAGAATTAAAAGTAATAATGTACTCCATAATAACTACACTACTGTCAGCTACAGTGTGCAATATCAAGCTGTATTTTATTTTATTTTTTTTTATCAAACAATGAATGATATATATTTTTTTAAATTTCATTTTATTAACTTTACCAGATTGTGGGACAGGACCTCCGTGGCGGTAGTGAAGACCCTGACATTTGAGACGTCCGTGAGCAGCATGGAGTATGTGGCTGACGGCGAAATTCTTGTGATCACATACGGAAAGACGATCGCTTTCTACAACGCTCTTAGGTACGGCACAGTGAGTCTCGCCATGCACATCCTGCTAAATGTGGGCATCGATCAATTATAGCGTCATCATTGTCATAAGGTAGAATTTAAAAATATATATGTATAGATATGCGTTGCCCTTTAAAGAGCATCAGCAGTCAAGACATGGTACAGTAAACCCCCCGTTTATCACAGAACCCCCACAATAAAGGAAATCTGTGCGGTAACAACCAATTATTTATTATATAAATGTAAGTTTCATATGTGCAATTCAATGCCACTATGTGATACTTAAGTATTTTATTTGTCCACTTGAGGTCACTGTCCACACACTCAACACAAGCACATGCCTATTTAGAGAAGAGAGAAAATAATCTTATTGCTCTTCAGAGGTGGGAAGTAACTTCACTACCGTACTTATTTTTGAGGTGTCTGTACTTGAGTATTTATTTTTCTGCCGACTTTTTACTTTTACTCCTTAATTTAAACACAAATATCTGTACTTTCTATTCTTTCCGTTTAAAAAAAAAAAAAAAAAAAAATGGCTCGTGACTCTTAAAACCTAAACCCAGCGATGACACAGCGTTAAAAAGCAGGATGCCGAAAAAATGAAAACCCAAAGTAAGCTGAGCCAAGCCCGTTGTAGACACCGTCGATACGACACTCCCCTTTGAGCCGCATGCTAAAGGTGACGCTAAGCTAGTGGGGGCAAAGTATTAGCGCATTCCTTGTCGCTAAGCGAGTAGGGTCAAAGTGTCTGTACAGCTAAGCTAGTGGGGGCAAAGTATTAGCGCATTCCTTGTCGCTAAGCGAGTAGGGTCAAAGTGTCTGTACAGTCCGTTTGGGCATTCAAAATATACAATCTAAAGATGCAATAAACAACGATATGTAAGCTACTATTTATTTATTTCAGCCTGGACCTGATCAAGTCTGTGGATGCCCCAGCTACCATCAACTCGGCATCCCTCCACCCAGAAAAGGACTTCTTCGTTGCTGGTGGAGAGGACTTCAAGCTTTATAAATTTGACTACAGCACCAAGGAAGAGCTCGGTAAGAAATTGGATTTCTTCTTAACTGAATTTCACAGTGTGTGTTTCGAAAAGCATTACACGATTAGGTTATGCCATACACCAGCAGTCCCCAACTGTTTGACCTAAAGCGTTAATTTGACAGACCAGCATAGAAACAAATAAAAGCAAGTTATTAAAAGTACTCCACACCATTACGCCGGATATAAATTAAGTTGTCAACATAGTGGGAAATGAGGCTTGTTTTTCTTCCTCAGTCCCATCTTCGGGTAAGAAGACGCAATGACACCTGAAGTGCGCTACTTACTGTATGTCCCGTCTACTCCGTAATTTTGTTTTGGTTGCCGTTATTGCAGACAATCCCGCTTCACAAAGATCCAATGTTAGCAGTGGAAGAAAGGTACTCAGTGCTTTTTTGGGCAGTTTTGAAGGCTTCTTTGCCTCATTTGCGAGCCTGTCGCCAGAGCAGGCTTGCCACGTGGGAGTCACCTGTAACAATAAACTCGAATTTGAAGTTGGACTTTCTTTCACTTGGAAGTTGTAGGCTCTTCTTTTGTCCCATCATTTGACCTTTTTCCCCCGTTGCAGAGAAGCTCTCCAAAGGCCTTTCTTTTGTTATATACTTTTTTTTTTTTTTGTAAAGAAGTTTGTGTTTTATTCATTTTTGCCAACCTGTGGGCCACAGCACACTCAAGCTTCTTTACACACTGATCAATGAAATATTTTTTTTCAGTCTCTCGGTGGGCCCCGGTACCAAATCTCCCATCATGGTTGGGGACCCATGCCATACACAACCTGAGGGCCTTAGCTGAGATGCAAAAGATTCATAACTGGCAGTTAAGGTTGTTAAGAGGGTGAATTCCTTTATTGGGAATCGGGATAATGTTGTTAGTCCACAATAGTAGTATAATTAATGGACAAATTGTCTTTTAGTGGGTGTCTGGTGTTGGCACATTTTCACTTGGTGTTGTTCCAAACACAAGGTGTATGCCAAAATAAATCAAATCTACTGTAGAGGTATTTGGGAAATCCCTGAACAGCCAACCATATCTATTTGTTTAATTGGGAGACCCCTTGTGGAAGAAACTATGCACCGTTTTGTAAATCTGTATGAAAGAGCAAATGTCCTAATTATACACTGAGCACATGTTATCCCTATGCCTAACACCATTATTGTCTCTTCTCTCAACAGAATCCTATAAAGGTCATTTTGGCCCTGTGCACTGTGTCCGCTTCAGCCCGGATGGCGAGCTGTACGCTAGTGGCTCTGAGGATGGCACACTGCGTCTGTGGCAGACAGCAGTGGGGAAAACCTATGGCCTCTGGAAATGTGTTCTTCCTGGTAACCCTCCTGCTTTAGTGCCTTTTATTAGTATTAATCATTGCAGGGCATATGATGTAATACTCAGTTTAATCCAGTATTAATTTAAAATCTCGCTTGCTTTAAAGCACATTGGGTAAATATATATTAGGGTGCATTCACACTGGGCCAGTTGTCTCCTGCTGTGTGAAGCAGATCTTAGTTAGGGACAGACACAGAAACGGCATACGGTGCTGCTTGAAAGTTTGTGAACATTCCTTGACATGGTCACTCTTTTTGTAAAAAAAAACAAGCTAACCTTGTTAAACATGCATCCAAAATTTGAAAGCATACTTTCCAAAATGTAGACGCACACAAAAAGAGATATTTACATTATTTAATCCAACAAACACGTTTTTTCCCCCACAAAAACTAATAATTGTATACGTGCAAAGGTATGTAAACCCCCAGCTGCATTGGTTAAATCCAGCAGGAAAAAGACTGGCTAAACATTTGGGTACTTATTAAATAATTTAAGCAGACCAATAAAATGAGACATCCTTGGGAAAGGGTTTGGCCTGCACTAATTAATAGAGAGATGAAAGCAACCAAACCAACTGTGGTCCCATACAAATCAACAAAGTCAAGAGCAACGGAGCTAGCCGAGGACATGGAAAAGGAGGGTATTGACAGACCATCCATCGAGGGAGTGCTGTCAGACCATTCTCAAAAGATTCCAGCTCCATCAAGCCAATGGAAGACAAACAATTTACAAATGGATGGTCTTCAACATGACAGCAACTCTGCCAAAATAGGACGCCCATTAAAACTATCACCCAAAAACAAAAGGTAAAGTATCTCAAATAAAAGTTTAATAGCCATGACATTAATTTTGTTGAAGGAAGCATCTGTTCTTAACAAAACAGATCTGCCCTTTTCAACTTTGCCAGAGAGTACTTGGCCAAGCCAGAGGCCTTTTGGAAAACCTTTCTCTGGACAGATGAGTCAAAAATACAATTATTTGGTCACAATCAAAACCACCATGTTTGGAGAAAAGTCAGCACTCCATATGAAGTGCAAAACCTCCTCCTGATGATGAAGCATGGTGTTGGAAATGTGAAGGTCTGGGGCTGCTGCCTGACTTCTAGACCTGGACGACTCCTTTATATCTTAAGAGCCATGAATTTCCAAGCATATTAAATTATTGACCAGAATCTCCTGCCATCATTCAGAGAGTTGAAGCTGGGATGGGGAAGGGTAAAACAACAAGACAATGAACCAAACTGGTTAGTGGTTACAGTTAAATGTCTGGTTGAATTAATTGTTGCAAAAAGAGGTGCTACAAGAAAAAAAAAAAGTTGCATTAAAGAATGAATGTATCTGTGTGTGTGTGTGTCTACTATTTGGATGGTATGCATTACAAATTGGAATTTTGATGTATGTTTAACAAGGTTAGTTATGTTTTTTTACAAAACAAGTGACCATCATGGCACGAGGGTTCACAAACTTTCAAGCAGCACTGGAAATTAAAATGCTAAGCTGATGCCTTTTAACCATGCTGGCCCCTGGAAAGTGTATTGTCTTTCAGCTTTTTTTGAAGAAAAAAATGCGGATAGGTGAATCCACCGTTGCCGGACCGTGATTGTGCGGGGTTCCACTTAATCATATGGGGGAAGTTAAGTAATATCCAAGTGTGCTTGAGTAAGATACTGATCCCAGTGCTGCATTATCATTGTGTGAATGAGCTCTCAAGTTTTTGTCATGAATGTATTGTCATTTCATTGTATCCTGAAGTAGAAAAGCTCTCCACACATCAACCCCCATTTATGTTTGTGACTCTTCAGAGGACCTTGCAGCAGAGAACTCGGAGCAGATATATACTTCGCCTCCTGAAATAAAAGCCTGAATAAGAGCAGCGTGGTGCTGATTGGGAAAATGAGACACAAGGAAGGTCAGCCGACACGGTGGTCCAGGTTTTGTGCTATCAGGCCCCAGCAAGGAGCAGAGTCCAGAGCATCTCCATCTATCAGGAACTGATGTGGATGATATGGCTGACTTGTCTGTCATAAAACACAAACACAAACACACACACACACACACATGCACACACATACAGGTTTATGCAGCCATGTAGACAATAAGGGCTACAGAGAAAAGCAGTAGAGCTATGGGTGTGTGGCGCTAATTCATAGCTGCCTGCTTTCTCTCTGATCAGCCTGGTTCAGTATGTCTGCTTAAACATTTACACGTGAACATTGCTAAGTTCAGTTTTGGTTGTGTTTAATGAGCTGGATCCAGGCTTTTGTTTTCAGTTCAGTCACAATACTGAAGCCTATTGTGCTAAGTTGAAGAGCTTTCGTTTAATCGCTGCTGTTGTACTCGTTAAGAAAAAAACAAGTTAATTTTACATGTCAGATAATGTTTTGTGACAAAGTGGAAAGGGAAGAAGTGTCACCTTTATCATTTTTGGGTTGTTAATCATCATTATCCAGTGGTTAAATAAAGAAATGTCTTGCTTATTTTATTTCAATAATGCACACTGTTAGTACTCTATATTCAGACACCCTTAAATGTTTCACTCTTTGTTATAGTGCAGCCACTTGCTCAAATCATTTAAGTTCATTTTTTTCCCCCCCTCAGCTAACACACAGCACCCCTATCTTGGTCCATTAACTCCATGTGGGCTTTCATGTGTCTTGCACTGAGGAGAGGCTTCCGGACGGCCAGCTCTAGGAAGGGATCTGGTCGTCCCATACGTCTTCCATTTGAGCCTTATGGGGGCCACTGTGCTCTGAGGAACCTTAAGTGCAGCAGATTTTTTTATTTTTTTTTGTAACTTTGACCATTTCTGTGCCTTGCCACAATTCTTTCTCTGAGCTCTTCAGGTACTTCCTTTGACCTCATGATTCTCATTTGCTTTGACATGCACTGTGAGGTGTCAGGTCTTATATAGACAGGTGTGTGGCTTTCCTAATCAAGTCCAATCAGAATAATCAAACACAGCTGGACTCCAATGAAGGTGTTGAACCATCTCAAGGACGGTCAGAAGAAATGGACAGCACCAAAATTAAATATACGCGTGTCAGAGCAAAGGGTATGACTACTTATGGCCGTGTGATAATTCAGTTTTTCTTTTTTAATAAATCTGCAAAAATGTCAACAATTCCGTGTTTTTCTGTCAATATGGGGTGCTGTGTGTACATTTACGAGGGAAAAACATTATTTTAGCAAAGGGCTGCAATATAACAAAGAGTGAAAATTTTTCAGGGGGTTGGAATACTTCCCGTACCCACTGTATTCCTTGAGAGAGAATGAAAGTCAGAATTTTAAGTATACTGGTACATTTTTATTATAAAAAGTATTATTGCCAGACAGGCGGCCCGGTGGCTGACTGGTTAGAGCGTCAGCCTCACAGCTCTGAGGACCCGGTTTCAATCCCTGGCCCCGCCTGTGTGGAGTTTGCATGTTCTCCCCGTGCCTGCGTGGGCTTTCTCCGGGCACTCCAGTTTCCTCCCACGTCCCAAAAACATGCATGAATTGGAGAGTCTAAATTGCCCGTAGGTGTGAATGTGAATGTGAGTGTGAATGGTTATTTGTTTGTCTGTGCCCTGCGATTGGCTGGCAACCAGTTCAGGGTGTACCCCGCCTCCTGCCCGATGATAGCTGGGATAGGCTCCAGCACGGCCGCGACCCTAGTGAGGAGAAGCGGCTCAGAAAATGGATGGATTATTGCCAGACAGTCACAGAATATCCAAATCAAAACACTTTGTTCACAGAAACCTTCTTGATAGGGCAGAAACTCATCTGTCAGGACTTGGACTTTGGAAATGAACAGCTGTGGATAAAGTCCACTCTGGCCAAAAATAGTAAATAAATACAGTAAATGGCAATGAGTTGTTGGAGACATGCTCATCTCTGTAGTATACAGGCGCATCACTATAAATTGGAATATTGTGAAAAACAATCTCAGTAGTTCAATTAAGAAAGTGAAACACAACTACTATGTAATATCACTATTTCTATATTCACTATAGAGTCGTCGTTCAAGATTTTCTAATGATGATTATCAAGTGCATTGGTATTAAAAACTCCTATTCAACATCTTGGAAAAAAAAAATTCATAAGTAAAATAATTTTAACTGTAGAAATGTGGGCCTTCTGAAAAGTATATTTTGCTATATACTGACATTTGGAGCTCCTTTTATTCAAGTCTGGACTTTGACTAGGCCACTCCAAAACTTTTCTTTATTTTTTTCTTTAAGCCATTCAGAAGTTGACTAGCTGGCGTGTTTTGGATTGTTATCCTGCTGCAGAACCCAACTGCGCTTCATCTTGAGGTCACAAACTGATGTCTGAACATTCTCCTTCAGGATATTCTGTTAAAGAGCAGAGTTCATGGTTCCTTCACACAGTTGTCCAGGTCCTGAATAAACAAAGCAGCCCCAGACCATCACACTACCGCCACCATGTTTGACTGTTGGCATGGTATTCTTTTTCTGAAAGGCTCCATTACATTTACCGCAGATGTAACGATATACCGTACATCGCTCCAAAAAGTTAAACTTTCCTCTTGTCAGTCCATAGAATATGCTCCCAAAAGTCTTGTGAATCATTCAGATGGATATACAAAACCTATCTCGCCAAATCTATTTGGACAGTGAATATTCTTACAAAAAAAAAATAAAAAATAGTTGTGCAAATCCTTAATAATCCACCGTAGTGCTTTGTCTACCCAGGTTGCTATCTTACTATATGTTTGCATTTTATCAGTACTCATTAGAAATCGTTATCCGACAAAAGGGCAAGAAGTAAATCCTTATCGATGTGCCTTGCTGTTTTTGTACGAAGTTGCTATTTTGCCATATGATAGCATATATCCCCTGGCTACTATGAGAAAATATGGTCACCACTTTAGGAAAAATATAATCACCAGAGTGCTATTTGATGTTAACCCCCGCATTTTGGACCAAGTGTAGTAGATACAGCACGACAAACCTATCAGTCCAAACCCAAACTGGTGGATAATCCTATTTATTATTGGAAATGTGGTATTTTGAGCCACCTCCTCATCTCTCCATTGTTTGCTTCTGTGCACAAGGGGCAAACATCAATATTGTGCTATGGGAAAATATTGCTGCTGATGCTATTGACAGTGGCAACATCAGCTGTCACATTTTCAATTGGCCTTCCCCCCCCCCACCCTGCAATATCATCATTTTGAAAAATTGCACTTGTCGACGGAGCGAGAACTGCTTACAGCAGCATTTTAAATTCAGAAATATTTACAGTGTACTACACCCAGTCAGTGAAAACGTTGAATTGATCATGGTCTCCATTCATTCACGCTCACATGCCCGCCCCTCGTTTATCAAACTGGCGTGACCTATTGCTGTTGGCATCATGAAGAAGAGGGCGGGCACTGGGGTGGCTTTCCCGTCTTGATGATATAAATACAAGGAGGGGGAAGAGCAGCAGAAGTGCTCCAGGACCTTTTCACCCTTCTCTGCTTGGTTTTTGGACACGAAATCTGTGAGATATCTTTCACCATGAAAGTAAGTAGGCTCGGATTCACTTTAAAATTCTTCATTTTAAGATATCATTTGTAAAAATCCGCTTGTTTTGACTAACACCTTCAGTGAGGTATTTCTTTTGTTATTGTGGTTGGAGATTTCAGTGGTCATATTGCATCACTGAGAGCTGTTTTTCATAGTTTGAGTCTCATGTAACCCAAATACACATTATAAAAGAACACTTTTTAATGCAGAAAGTAGTAGTTATGTTGTATTATCCCTCCCAAAAATGTATGTTATGCTGTAACGAGTATTAAAAAGATGTTCCTCCTCTCTAACACCCACAGGGTTTGAAGACCATCACTTTCACTTATATTCTCACTCTCTTTCTGGCTGCATTTGTCACACAATCCTGGAGTGCACCGAAGGTGAGTTGTTTTTTGTTGTTGTTTTTTTTCCATATACTGCATGTTGTTTATAATATATATAGGACAGAATATAACTTTATTTATTTATTTTAAATATCAATAAACTTTCTGTAACTAAATCACACAGGCTTTTATTTCTTACTTCAAGGGCTCTTTCCAACGGAGAAACTGGTCACCACAGGCTATGCTGTATCTTAAAGGCACTCGTACGTAAAGTTGCTCAACTCAAGTACTCAGGATCTTATAGGTTTTATTGCATCTTTCATGTGGTGCTTTTTGGTTCTATGCAATTTCTCAGAAGGACGCAGGTTCATCTCAGAGGACCGAAAAGAAGGAGACGTGTATGACACTTTACACTTAGGTATGTATGACCTTATATTACAAGTAAAACGGAATTGTAAAATATTTCTGTTGGTAGCTAATCAGCTAAAAACTTAAACTTCAGTATGTTGACGAGATGATTAATACATACAATACATAAAGTCATGGCTAAAAATAGTGCCAATATGTTAATGTTTTTAGCCATGTCAATGTTGTCAATGTTTTTAGCCATGAGTGTATTGTCTTAAAATCCTTCTCTCATTATTACGGCATTTAGCAAATAGAAATAATTTAGGCTATCCTAATAGACCTAAAACAGAAAAAAAATAATTTTTGATTTCATGTCAGACAGACGGGGGGGGGAGAGGGGGGGGGGGGCGTCTTTTTCTTCAGTCATGGCTGAAAACACTACGATGGAGTGGCGACCAGTTCAGGGTGTATCCCGCCTCTCGCCCAGTCAGCTGGGATGGGCTCCAGCACATCCGCGACTCTAGTGAGAGTAAGCCGTACGGAAAATGGATTGGCTGAAAACTTTGGCTGCCCAGGTGCCAATGTTTTTAGCCATGACTGTATGTTTTTCATATTATTTAGGGTTTACTCACACATTCCAAAAACATACATATTAGGTTAATTGAGTCTAAAGTGTTCCTTGGTATGAATGGTTGTTTGTCTCTACACTAGAGAAAAAAGTACTTTGAACTTGTACATTGGTTGCATGATTAAAATGTGGGAAACTAACAAATATTTGATTATTTGCAAGGAAATGGAAAATTATGTCAGTTTACCACATTTTAACCATGTGCAACCAAAAATGCAGAACTCTTTTGACTGGCGAACATAGTCCGCTTGGATTGGCTCCAGTTACCCGCGACCCTTAATGAAGACAAGTAGAAGATGAAATATTGTGTATATATTTATATATACATTTATTGCTCAGTTATTTATGTATTATATTTAGATTTCAGTGAATTTTTGTAGGGCATTCAATGAAATATTTTCTAAAAAAAACTAAAAAGAATACAAAAAAATCAACGTTAGTAATCTACCACTTTAGTAATTACATTTTTTTTTTTAAATCTACATATTTGTAATATTTATGAACCAGTGTAATATATTAAGGGGATTTTTATTGAGTGAAAGTGTTTTGCTGTAAACTACAAAAGGAAAACGCAAAAGATGATGACAAAAAACAAAGTTTTAAATTTACGGATTAGAGTGCTCTTGTTATGGTATAAGTAGCCATAATCATGGTTAAATAAAAGGATACTATCAGAGATATTGATACAATTCTTTTTCATTAATACCTCTAACGCAACGTCTTCCTGTAAGCAATGATGAGCGCTATTGAAACTAATTTAAATGATCCACAAGCATTCAGGATGAGCAATTTTATCATTTTATATTCCCCTTTTTCTTTCCCACTTCCTGTGTGGGGCAGGTGCTTTTATTTCATTTTTATATTGTAGTACAATGTTTTTACAAAGGTGGAGTTTCAGCGCAAGGCTGAACGTTTGAATCAGTGCTTGTTGTGTATATTTCCTCACAGAGACCCGCAGTCAGAACACAGAGAAGCTGAGTGTGGACCAGGCTGCCACTATTTTACTCAACTTTTTGCAGCAGGCCAGGGATGGAGGTGGGTGTAGCGCTGATTGAAAATGCCTTTATATTCTTTATTATCTATTCCAGCCAGGACACAGGTAACACAATCATTATTTAAAATTCTGATGTGCGCTTACAAGACATTCAGATGCCGTTAAATTTAAAGTTTTTCCATCGTTATGTTAGTGGGTGAAGGTGAGGGGTTATTTTTAATGTGCCAGTCAGGATTTATGACAAATAAAACTTGCAGTCATAAAAAAAAAAAAAAAAAACTGTCACAGACACGTAGGCTAAATAGTTTCGGAATCTTCTTTCTGTTAAAAGAAAAAAGAAAGAAAATCCCACATGATGTCGTCTGTCAGAAAGCTTGGTTTGAGCCGCGGGTCATGGAGACCCAAACACACACACAACTAAACTACCCGAGAATGGCTGTGAAAAAAAAAAAAAATCATTTTCATGTAATTTGATTAATAACAGTGAAGACATGGCCCACTGAATTTCCTTTTTAATATCAATTAATTTTACTGTTATGAGTATTTGAATTCTCGAAAAGATGTATTGTCAAGTAATATTTTTCAAACTTTTAATGCCAAAATGTTTTTACAGTGAAAGGGTTCTTCTTTTTCGCTCAAGCTGTCTTTGCCGTTAATGCCACTGGCGAGAGCTAAAAAGCTAACTTAGATTGAGTTTTTTCTTTAGCATTATGAATCAAATTATATGAAAATGACCCCTTATTTGAATTGATACGAAGCTGCAATTGAAATGTGACTGGCTCGATGTCTTTTTCTTTTTCTCATAGCTGATGAAAACCCAGATGAGGTGTACTTTCAGGAGATGCCAGTGTGGAAGAGAGAATACTTCTGAAAGTGGTCCACGTCCTCGTCGGATGGCTGTCGTCATTCATTTCTGTACGAGGGAGAAGAAACGGATATTTTGTACATTGTGTCACCAAATCTGAATACTGTATATTTGAAATGTGATGTTTGAATAAACTGGAATAAATTTGGACTGATAGCATGATTTGTGTGAGATGATCTGAAGTTGCATTATTGAGTTGAACTGTATTCTTGCTGTTAACGGATACAGTATCACACAATGTAATCACGATCTCAAATCAAGATCATTATAAACTTCGACAATTGTATTTATTGTGGCGATAGGTTGCATACTCAACTCATGTTCAGTACCATGACTTGATGTTGTAAATATGCACACAGATCATTTTGATTCAGTGATGAATAATATTCTTCTACTGTCTTGTGTTAATCAACACTTATTTTATTTCATGTTATATTCAATTGCATTTGTATTACATTAGATTTTTTATTTTTTTTTTGTGTCCCGTTCGGCTCTTAGGTCAAGCAGAATGGAGGATCTGTATCCCTTTTATGCCGGAAGAGTTTTACTGTGTCACAGTGGAGTTTTTTAAGCTGCCGCTGTGGTTACTTAGTATTATAATAGATATTTATTGAGAATCAGGGTCGATCAGTCGAACAGAACAAAGTTTCTAGAGGGGAGTGAGAAAAGACAAAGCACTAATTGTAAACAAGATGACAAAAGTAAATCATTATATATCTAGAACAATGAACAAGTATGATTGTTGTATGGGGCAGTAGTGCTCCACCCTGTGAAGGAAGGACAGGACAAGATAGAACAGGACAAGGACAGGAGAAGCATGCAGGACAAGGGTTGTGAACCCGGCTGTACAACTGAAGTGTGGTGGGATTGACTATGTAAATTATAAAAGTCTATAGGAAGGAGAGCAATTCGCATATTCATGAGTTATTTGTCGCAGCAAGTCAGTGGCCCCACACCCAACGAAAAAGTCCCTGGGATATGTGCCTCCGGACACGTGCAAGTGAATTGCACCGTTTCGCATGCACAATGACTGACAGAAGTGTCCTGTAATCGCTGTGCCTGCACCGCGGGGGCTGAGGACCCCACCCTATCAATTGAGAGGTGGGATCGGGCGCAGGAGTCCACCAGAGAGGAGCCCGGCGGACAGGACACGTCCCACACCGAGGGACCCAGGGCGGTCCGCCGGCCCCAACGAGGCGCCACGACAACTGGCCACCCGGAGAAGGCCGCAGGGACCCAATGCCACCCCAGCCAACCCCCCGCCCCCGACCTTGCTTTGTGCATTGGTGTACAGTCATGTTGGAAAAGGGAGGGGCCGTCCACAAACGGTTCCCATGAAGTTGGGAACAAAGAATTGTCCAAAAGCTTTTGGTATGCTGAATCCGTCAGAGTTCATTTAATTAAAATAAGGGGCCAATATTCCAAATTCCCGTTTTCCAATGAATGTGGCCAACTAGTGAGCGAATACTTTTGGCAATGTAGTGTAGGTGGTCGCTACTTGGCAGATTTCACGGGGAAACCTGACCTCCATTGATCAATGAGGGATTACTGTACATGTAAAGAATGTACTGTAGGCCCTGAGTCACTTTAAGTCATCCACAGTTGACAATCAAAGATGGAATTTGATCTCACCCTCTTTAGGAATCATCTGGAAATCAGTTACGTCTCAGTTTCCTGATTCTCCTGGTTGTTTCTTTTTGCCTTTTGTCGCAGCACCTAGGATGAAGGGAGCCTTTATGTTCTGTCGGTCCTTTTCGGCCTCCTCGTCTTCATCGTATGGTTCATCATCATCATCATCATCCTCCACATCACTGTGGTGTGGTGTGGAGTGGACAGAGACTGAGGGAGAGGGGGGCACTGAGTATGGCCGGGGATAGCGGAAACCCTCCGTCTTTGGAGAGAAAAAAAAGACAGATTACTGATGGGTAATTTTATAATCAAGAGACACCGGCAGGAATATCAAACACGCGTATCATAAAGACAATATATCCCTGAAATGTGATCAAAAGGAAGTCTTGTTGTGTACTGTTGTGATGCGATGTAACAGTCAACGTCAATGCACGCCGACGCGATGGCTTGTCAATCACCCAAATGCTAAGCTGCCAATTAAGGCCTGAAAAAATATGTGGGTCGGATACAGCCACCTGTGCGTCACTCAGAACATGAGAGCTCCTCTAAGAATTCCTCAATGTAAGGTAAGGATTACATAGTCCTTTTCTCACAAAATATATACAGCTATACTAATGCGAAGCAGCATTATTTGTGCTGACATTTCATTGAATGTCTGGTTATTTTTAATACTGTTATACATTTTCCATTTGGAGCTTTCGGGTCTGACCTTCAGAGGCGCCATGGGGTCCACTTTAAACTTGTCAGGGAACGCTCTGCTGAGTGCAAGGAGGCGTGCATGAATGTAGAACTGTGAACGAGAAGTCAAAAATGTGATCGGCATCGATTGTTTAATCAAAGAAACTCAAAACAAATAATGTGATGTTTTTTTCTTTTTAATATTCAGGAGAAATGCCAGAAGAGTCTTCAGCAGTTTACTGCTACAGAATGTTCTTGAGCTTCATTTTATTGCTACCGACTGATACACTCCCCAGCAAAAGAATTAGAGACAGTGAAGCCAGTTTGTTTATTTTTGCTGTAGACTAAGAACGTCTTGGTTTCACATATAAATACGGGCGAGACAAGAGATCATTTCTTCCGTTTTTCTTTCCAGGCACTGTATTTACATTTGCATCTGATACACAACTGAGAAGATAGTGCCTGCCGTTTAAATCCACCCATTTTTCATGAGGGAAAAACTACTGGAACGTGACTAGCAGGTGTGTTTTGTTGCCTGTAGAGACGACATTCACGTATACTAGTTACCGGATCAAAGCGTCACAGATTGTTCAAGAGACAAAGCGGATAATCTCCGTTACGTTCAGGGTTTCAGACTCCAATTATGTTTTGAAATGCTGAAGGATAGCGTAAATGTTTTGAAAGTAGCCAGTGAGCAGCGACAGCAAGTCGCGCCAGCGTTCACTCAGATCGGAAGACATTGACATGCCGGTGAGCGCTGCACTTCCACATGGAACTTGATATATTCATTGATTTGGTCGGCATTATTCGGTGTAATGAAGACTACCTCTGGCAAAATTCCAATTTGTGTTTCTAATCGTCCGTTAAATTGGATAGTGACTGTTTTGCATTAACAAACCCGTCCTAGGTATCTCCAGTCCAACAGGTCGGACAACCTCTCTGCTCTGTTGCGCTGGATGATGCGCTGACGCCGTGACTGTTGGCAGAAATTGAACATGAACTGAGTCAGCTGGTTACAGGACTCGTCGGCAGAACGGAACCGCCGGTCCACGATGTAAATACCTGAAAGGAGAATGGAGAAAAAGGTGTCAGTTTTTCTGAAAATATGGCAATTACGCTATCTAAGTGTGCATGTGTGTACAAACCATAGGCAGCAGGGTCTGATACATGTTCCTCCATGAAGCACCCAAAACCAGAAAGATTAGTCGTCACACTGGGAATGCCCATTACAGTGCATTCACCTGAAGAAGCAGAAGAAACTCAAAAGACTCGTGAAATATGCACGCAGCTATCAGTAGAATGATTCCCCTTCGCTTGTCCATGTGTATAGTGAGAAACAAGCCAATCTGGTAGTCAACTGTATCAATACAGTTATATGTATGAATACAACAATACAAAAGAACGAAACAAAAAAACACTGAACAAAAAAATGGCCACCACAATGTGCAAGTTCATATGGTTCCACTCCAGTTCGCTCTAGTGGTTACTGCCCAACTCAGTCCCAATGCAAGTGGACTGTAACAGCATAAAGTGGAAAATATTCGCACCTTTATTCAGACAATCGGCTCAACACAAGTGCTATTGATGGTGCAGTTTTTGCCTAATTTTGCTAACAAATAAGTGGCATTCTGAATACCTTTCGATGAACATACAATACCTTTAACCCCCCGCATTAAAAGTAAGAGGGGGAATACTCAACAGCAGGTCATGATCTACAAACATCTAACTGGTAGACACAAAAGGAACCAGGGTTCGGCACAGACTTTCAAAAGGTACATTTGATAAGGAAAATGTCAAAGACAGGACTGTAGTACCTGGTGTGTATCCCCATGGCTCATAGTAGGAGGGGAATACTCCAAGGTTGCAGCCACGGACAAAGTCCTCATAGTCCATTGGCAGCAGAGGACTTGTAGAGGATAGGAATTCAGGATGGAAGATTACCTGCGAAGGGAAAGTCAGAGTGGATCGAAAATATAGTTCAGTTAAGGTCTTAATTCGACCCAAATTTGGGGTAAAATTGTGCTTCTGAAGTCGTCATAGTTAAGGCAGACTGCTTTTTTTGTGTTTTACAGTGGTTACCTTCGTTTTTAGACTTGTGTACTTGAAAGAATGTAGATGTAAAATGCAGTTGGACGTAAATCAGCTCATGTCAACATATGGGAAACTTCAGAGGGAAGCAATTGAGCTGCGTGACTGTACCTTAACACGGTCATTTCTGGAATTGAAGAGGCCGATCCGTCGGATGTTCGCGAGAATGGGATCTGTTGAGTCATCAAGCATGTTGTGGGTTGTCACTGGAGGGAGGCTGTGTCTCTGTAAATAGTGTGTACATTATGATTAGCCATTCTTGACATGTGAAAGTCATTTTTCATTGAAATTGCACCACCTTTTTCCTCTTCACCAGACCAACAAAAACAATATTTTCAAATTTTAACTTGGAAATTAATCAGCTTCACTGAATGTTTTGTGTGCAGTTTTATGGGTTCCACTGTAAATCTACTGTCTATTTTTTTTTTTTTTTTTTTTTTTTTTTAGGTTTGTGGTCCGAGGCAATGGTTTGGTCTTAGAAATACTGGTTAGCACATCTGCCTCACAGTTCTGAGGACCGGGGTGCAAATCCCAGCCCCGCTTGTGTGGAGTTTGCTTGCATGTTCTCCCCGTGCCTGGGTGGGTTTTCTCCGGCCACTCCGGTTTCCTCGACATCCCAAAAACATGCGTGGTTGGTTGATCGGAGACTCTGAATTGCCCATAGGTGTGAATGTGAGCGCAAATGGTTGTTTGTTTCAATGTACCCTGCGATTGGCTGGCAACCAGTTCAGTGTGTACCCCGCTTTTCGCCCGAAGATAGCTGGGATAGGCTCCAGCACGTCCGCGACCCTTGTGAGGATAAGCGGAACGGAAGAGGAATGAATGCCCAATACTGTAGAATATAAATGTAATTAAACGTGTCAATTCAAGGAAGAAAACACCCATTCAACAGATCACTTTAACACCAAATTTTGCCACAGTATGGCTAATTTTTGGCTTAATATAAATTCCTGAAATTCCTGTTTTACACACTGTGTAAAACATGAAATGAAATAATATACTGTCCCAGTGTAGCAGTGTAGCATCAGATTACACGTTTAAATGACAACTACCTAGTTGTCATTTAAACGTGTAATCTGATGCTACCAGGACCGCAGCATGAATGACACATTCCTGAGAGTATGAAAAGTTGTGAAACTTTTTGAAATAAACAAGGGGGTTGTTGCAAAGAGTGAGTGTGAGAAAAATGGGGAGCGCAGCAGATGAAAAACTACAAATCACAACAACTCGTTCTCGAGCTACCAGTCAGGATATTCAGTCCATCATCTCCACCAGACTTTTGTAGTGAGTCCCATTTGCACTCAATTTAAAATCTCAGAAATATTGACATTAGCATAAATTCATTTAATTGAGAAAGACCTTTTAATAGGCATTTGGATTTTGGCTGTCTCTTATAACATACATCACACTGACACAACCAGTCTATTAAACCACAGTCTGGGATAGGAGAACGTAATTAAGTCTCAGTCTGCTGAGTTATTGCACGGACTTTCATTCATGGTTTACCACATGCGAGGATCCCTTCATACCGCTTTCAATAATTCAGTAGCAGCGGGCACCATCACTCTCGTTGATCACTACTTGGGAAATGCCTTATCCATTCAGAAAAAAACTAGAGCTGAGGTTATTAAAGTACAGAAAAGACCCATATTTCCAGCTACTTAAAACCTCTCTCCACCCAGCCTAGGATAAGTAATACAGATGACCAGGTAGAAATTGGCTACTTGTTGCTAAATTGTAACCCAGCATTTGGGCTTGCTCAAATATCACATGACCACAAGTATTCAGACCCTTTGCTGTGGCACTTGTATATTTTACTAAGGTGGTGTCCATTTCTTCTGATCATCCCTGAGATGGTTCTACACCTTCAATTATATTGATTGGACTTGATTGGGAAAGGCAAACACCGATATAAGAACTTAGAGCTCTCAGTGCATGTCAGAGCAAATGAGAATCATGAGGTGAAAGGAAAAAAAAAAAAGAAAAGAAAACACGTGAAGGACACCCAGACTAAGAGAAATAATATTATCTGGAATGATGAGACCAAGATACCTCCAGGGAAGATGAATTGGCCAAGTAGAGGGCTATCCTGGACGAAAACCCTTTCAAGAATGCTCGGGACCTCAGACTGGGCCGAAGATTCACCTTCCAACAAGACAATGACCTGAAGCGCACAGCTAAAATAACGATGGAGTGGCTTCATAACAACTCCGTGACTTTTCTTGAATGGCCCAGCCAGAGCCCTGACTTAAACCCAACTGAGCATCTCTGGAGAGACCTGAAAATGGCTGTCCACCAACATTCACCATTCTACCTGACAGAACTGGAGAGGATCTGCAATGAGGAATAGCAGAGGATCCCCAAATCCAGGTGTGAAAAACTTGTTGTATCATTCCCAAAAATAGTCATGGCTGTATTAGCTCAAAAGGGTGCTTCGACTAAATACTAAGCAAAGGGTCTGAAAAATAGAGATCTGAAAATGGCTGTCGACCAACCAACAAAAATCTAAGGGGGCCTGAATATTTTCCGCACCTACTGTATATAATGACAGAGCAATGAGAGAACATAAAGCATGATGGCAGATCGATAAGGATGCCGCATCGTCCCTTATTGTTTCAAATGGGAATGACGAAAATGCTAACAGTTTGAGTTTAAAGATGAGGTACAGCAAAAAAGGTTACGAACCAGCGAAAAGCGCTGGCAATTAAGTCGCTTCGCAGAAAATTCAGGAGACAGCACAACAACCAGGACTGAGCTTGAACAGTACCTGAGTGGCATAGATGGCCCGCTTCATAATAGTGAAGTCATCTCGGTCCAGAATGGAGTCCATATCAGGGATCTTGCCGCTGATTACAACACCATGATTTATTTATGTATGTATTTATTTATGACCATGTTTCATAACAGAAATTAAAAGGACATTTGACAACAAAGCGTTGCTTACATTAACAGTGCATCATACAGCCGTTTCCCAAACTTCTCTTTCACAGTGTGAGCAGTATCCCTGTGGAATAGAAACCGCATTTAGACAGTTTCATAAAATTAATTTTTGTAACATTGGAAGAAAAAAGACCTAATTTAGCAGAATGTAGTCATAATTGTAAAAATAATTTTTCATCAATGTGACGCAGTACTCCTTTCTAACCTGAAATTAAAACTTTATTTTCATAATACAGTATTTAAACTTTATTGTCGTATTATTTGGCCTTGTAATTATGGTTGAAATCCTTGCAGCATCTAGATCGTCAAACTTTTATAATGATTTTTAATGTCTGGTCTGAGTATTGCATTGCTATTGGAAGAGAAATTTGAACGAAAAACAGCATATCAAAAGTAAGACAGAGTACTGGTGTTGTCTGAATAAGTTTTAGGCAGTTCTGTATATGTAGTCACATCCCCATACCAGAGCTGTTTGCGTATAGCTTGCCCCTTTAAGGACTCCACATTGAAATTGTTGGTTTTAGCTGGCATAATGAAGAAAACTACCACTGTCACATCATTTCTGTGGACCTGCAAAGGGGATTGAGCATAAACAGTGGTTTAGCAGGTAGCAGACTGGTCTAAACACTTTTTGCACTTGGATTGAGGACTCACCCTGAGCAGGTAGTTAAGCCTGGATAGTGACTCAAGGAAAAGATCTGCTCCCTTGTTGGAGAACTCATAGCGCCCAGCTATGAAGAAGAATAGTGTTTTATCAAGGTTGAAGTCCAGATGTCTGTTAAAATGAACGAATGGATTATTTCACTACAGTTGCAATACAGTTGCAGTCACTCCACACCAGAACATCTCACCCCGTTCCATGATATACTGTAGGCTACTGCGTTTGCCCTCGAGTTTTTGGTACTGTATATGCTCACTTTTTTTTATATTCTTACCCAGCTTTGCCTAGCGATTTTCATTGGTACTTTTGTTTTTCATTCCTGATCTTCCTTTTGATAGTCCGACCTGGCTTTTTGCCTTGTCATATTTGCTTGTGGTTTGTGTTTTTTATTTGTCGTGTGAGCCTAGTCTCCTGTCGTGCCCAGTCCTGCTATAAATTCTTCAAACCCCTTTTGCTGAGTTACCTTGTGAGTTACCTTGTGTTTGATTGATGTAAAGGTTGAACAACCTTAATTGTTAGCCGCTACTAATATGAAAATAGAAGGGTAAAAAAACACTAAAAGTAGGCTGTCATTGGGGAAATCCAAAGAGGGAGGTTACTGCGAGATTAACCATAAACCATTGTATGTGACTCATTGATAAGTGCAAAGTTGCTTGGGAAGTTAGTGTGCAGTGCCGTGAAAAGTATTGGCCCCCTTCTCAAATTCTTAGTTTTTTATTTTTTAGCATAGTTTCCCCACTTTATTGTTTAAGATCATCGAACAAATGTACCGTAATTTCTTGTGTATAATGTGCACCCATGTATAATACGCACCCCCAAAGTTGACCTCAAAATTCTGGAAAACCCTTCTACCTATGTATAATGCATTTTTTACATGATTTTGCTTCTACCCATATGATGAAAACATGAAGTATTATCTGTATTTTGTTAGGTTTTTTTCAAATAATTATTCTGAAGTTAAGCACTTTATTTGGCCACGTAATACTTTTTTTTTTTTAATTTACTTGGTCTTATTTTGACTCTTATTCACAGCCCTACTTTTATTTAGTAAATTATAAAACACACAGTTGTGCTCATATGTTTGATTACCCAGGCAGAATTTGTAAGATGGGTACAATTCTTTAAAGAAAACACAAAGGACCAGGCGAAACACATTTAATTTTATTTAAATGCGATTAAAATTAAACGGTCAACCATTTTAGAAAAGCATTACCGTTAAATAAAACCATGAAGAAATTAATGATGGTTGTTGTTCAGTACTCAGTCATATTTAAAAATATATATATATATTTCACAAATCCTGCCAGTATGTATGTAAACTTATGAGCACAACTGTACATACAGTATATGCAGTCATACGTACCCCTGTCATATTGGAATGAAAGTCTAGGCTACACTTATTTTAAAACCACTGGTGGTGGCATATTAGAATGAAAGTATACACCTTTCCCATAACCTCTAGGTTGCGGTGGCATTTTGGAATTAAAGTGTACAGCTTTTTCATAATCACTAGATGGCGGCATACATTTATAAAATGTGAAGGTTTTTTCCATTTGCCCTAATACCTATGTGTAATGCGCACTATTGACTTTTGACAATTTTTTTGGGGGGGGGAAATGTGCATTATACACAAGAAATTACGGTAAATAGCAGCCCAAGATAACCCAAGTAAACATAAAATGCAGTTTTTAATGGTAATTATATTTGTTCAGGGAAAAAAAAAACAAAAAAAAACTATTCGACGCCAACTTACCCAGTGTGAAAAAGGTGATGGCCCCCTAAACCTAACAACTGGTTGGCCCACCCACAGCAGCAACAACTGAAATCAATCATTTTCTCCAACTAGCAAAGAGTCTTTTACATTCCTGTGGAGATAATGTATTTTGGCCCACTCTTCCTTTCAGAATTGTTTAAGTTCAGCACCACTAGAGGGTTTTGGAACATGAATGGCCTTTTTAAGGTCATGCCACAGCTTTTCAATCGGATTCAAGTCCTGATTTACACTAGGCCATGCCAAAAGTTTTTTTTAGTTTTTTTTTTAAGTCATTCAGAAGTCGACTTGCTGGTATGTTTTGGATCGTTGTGCCGCTGCAGAACCCAAGTGCATTACAGCTTGAGGTCACGAACGATGTCCGAACATTCTTGTTCAGGATTTTCTGCTAAAGAGCAGAATTCATGGTTCCATCACTTACAGCCTGTTGTCCAGGTCCTGAAGGAGCAATGCAGCCCCTGACTATCACACTACCAACACCTTCTTTGACTGCTGGTATGATGTTCTTTTTTCTGAAATGCTGTATTACATTTATTCCAGATGTAACGAAAAGTTGAACTTTAGTCTAATCAGTCCATAGAGTATTCTGCTAAATGAACGCGGACCATAACTGAAGCAAGGCCAGCTTGCAGTTCTTTAAAAGTTGTCTTGGGTTCCTTTGTGACCTCCTGAATGAGTCGTCGCTGTGTTCTTGGGGTAATTTTTGTTGGCTGGTTTACCACTGTTCCATGTTTTCCTCATTTAAGGATAATGGCTCTCATCGTGGTTCAATGGAATGCTTAGGCTTTACAAATAGCTTGGAACCCTTTCCAGACTGATAGATGTCAATTACTTTATTTATTGTCAGTTTTTGAATTTCTTTGGATTGGGGCGTTTTCTTGCAGCTTTTTGAGATCTTTTGGCTGACTTGATTTTGTCAGACAGGTTCTATTTAAGTGGTTTCTTAATTTGAACAGGTCTGCAAGTAAGTAGGCTTGGGTGTGGTCAGTAAAAATGACCAAAATATAGGAAAAGGGGGTTCAAATCTTTTCACGGCACTTATGATCTTATGATCATTATCAAATTTCGGTCGTTTTGCTGTCACACAAAAAAATACAAAAAGGTCAAAAACAAGGCAGAACACTCTTGTGGAGTTCATTTTGTAGATGCTCACTGCTTTATTGAATGATACCGTTAGTAATATTAGAAAAGAAAATCAATCAATAAGAGTCACTTACCCATAGAAGTGTCCTCTGACAAACTCCTGAATGCGAGCCTTGTTGATGGAGTGCAGGTTTTGAAACTCATGCATGGCTGAGAACTTTTTTACATTCAGCCCGTTAGGAGTCACCAGATCTGTTCCGTTAACACATTAAAAGAAGAGAAGTGTTCCTGAGTCGACGTGGCAATATCCTGAACACAACGATGCCGGTTTTCAATGCAGTGCTATACTAAGGTAGAGTTTGTTGTGAATAGACCTAGGTAAAATTTGCTGATTCACAGAGCACAGCGCAATGGCCAATTTAAATGGAAAAAAAAAAATCCTAGATTGTGTTTACCTAACAGAGGGAATTCTATTACATAATGTACAACCCCAATTCCAATGAAGTTGTGACATTGTGTTAAACATAAATAAAAACATGGCTGTATTATCTCAAAAGGGGGCTTCTACTAAATACTGAGCAAAAGGTCTGATTTGCAAATCATGTTCAACCTATATTTAATGAAATACATTACAAAGACAAGCTATTTAATGTTCAAACTGAACAACTTTATCGTTTTTAGCAAATAATCATTAACTTAGAATTTTATGGCTGCAACACGTTCCAAAATAGCTGGGACAGGGTCATGTTTACCACTGTGTTACATCACCTTTTCTTTTAACAACATTCAATAAACGTTTGGGAACTGAGGACACTAATTGTTGAAGCTTTGTAGGTGGAATTCTTTCCCATTCTTGCTTGATGTACAGCTTCAGCTGTTCTACAGTCTCTGTTGTCGTATTTTACGCTTCATAATGCGCCACATATTTTCAATGGGAGACAGGTCTGGACTGCAGGCAGGCCAGTCTAGTACCCACACTCTTTTACTACGAAGCCACGCTGTTGTAACGCGTGCAGAATGTGGTTTGGCATTGTCTTGCTGTAATAAGCAGGGGCGTCCATGAAAAAGACGTTGCTTGGATGGCAGCATATGTTTCTCCAAAACCTGTATGTACTTTTCAGCATTAATGGTGCCTTCACAGATGTGTAAGTTACCCATGCCATTGGCACTAACACAGCCCCATACCGTCACAGATGCTGGCTTTTGAACTCTATAACAGCCTTGATAGTTCTTTTCCTCTGGCCTAGAGGAGACGACGTCCACAATTTCCAAAAACAATTTGAAATGTGGACTCGTCGAACCACAGAACACTTTTCCACTTTGAATCAGTCCATCTTAGATGAGCTCGGGCCCAGAGAAGCCGGCGCCGTTTCTGGGTGTTGTTGATAAATGGCTTTTGCTTTGCATAGTAGAGTTTCAAGTTGCACTTGAGGATGTAGCGCCGAACTGTATTTACTGACATTGGTTTTCTGAAGTGTTCCTGAGCCCATGTGGTGATATCACCTTTACACATTGATGTCGGTTTTTGATGCGGTGCCGCCTGAGGGATCGAAGGTCACGGGCATTCAATGTCGGTTTTCGGCCTTGCTGCTTACATGCAGTGATTCGTCCAGATTCTCTGAACCTTTTGATAATATTATGGACCGTAGATGATGAAATCCATAAATTCCTTGCAATTGTAGGAGGAACGTTGAGGAACATTGCCCTTAAACTGTTTGACTATGTTATCACGCACTTGTTCACAAAGAGGTGAACCTCGCCCCATCTTTGCTTGTGAATGACTGAGCAATTCAGGGAAGCTCCTTGGCACCCACCTGTTCCCAATTAGCCTGTTCACCTGTGGGATGTTCCAAACAGCTGTTTGATGACCATTCCTCAACTTTCTCAGTCTTTTTTGCCACCTGTCCCAGCTTTTTTGGAACGTGTTGATGCCATAAAATTCTAAGTTAATGATTATTTGCTAAAAACAATAAAGTTGATCAGTTTGAACATTAAATATCTTGTCTTTGTAGTGTATTCAATTAAATATAGGTTGAACATGATTTGCAAATCATTGTGTTCTGCTTTTATTTATGTTTAACACAACATCCCAACTTCATTGGAATTGGGGTTGTAAATTAGATGACAGAATGACAATGCTGCTGTATCTACAGTATATTGAATGAACATCTAATCTATGTCATTTACTAACGTGTAATATGTAACATTTTAGAATTTTAAATTGCAAGGGTATTTACTTAGCTTTACTCTTGCTGCAGTGCAGTGTCGCTGAGAACTGAGTTTGAAACAAAAGGCTTATAATTTGTAAACTAAGTCAATAATATACAGTATGCATATGCAAAATGGGTTCCTGTGATATTTGGGGGAGGAATAGTATAGTTTGTATAGGGAAATATTAATGTGTTTGTTAATTTGCGAAATACAAATAATACATGTTTATTGTTATTCGTTAATGATCAAATTATCTCCATTATGGTGAAGTTAAACTATATAAATGTCCACCTGGCTTCCTGTGTAGAATGTGATTGGCCTCCACCGCAGTGATCTGCGAGACTGTTGTGAAGACATGAGAACAATGAACAGCAGCTCTCTCCAAGCAGTAGCGATGGTAGATCTGACGTTCACCGGCCTCCTTGTCGATGTTGAACTGCAATGCATAAACACAAAGACAAAAAAAAACAAAAAAAAAAACATTGACAAACATTTTACTCTCTCAGGGAGGGCAATGTTGCATTCTTCCAAAGTGAAATTTGTATTTTTTTTGTGATGAAATGTATTCCTAATGATTAAGATGATCATTATTAAGAGAGCTCGTCATGTATATATATATATATTGTTATTAGCGCCACTAAAAGAAGAGAACTGCATTTCTTCAAAATGGCAAATTTGTCTTCAGCCAAGCCCAAATTTGTCGAAGTTACAACGAACCTTCAGTCGTTTTACAAGCGGCCCGTGTTCAAAATAAGCAAAGTGGAAAACGAATAATGTACTGTAAACGATTCCATTCATAAAACTGATGAACAAAATATGGATTTACTGTTCAGGTCGAACTGTGTTTGTTTGTTGTCAATTATCCACTGAGCCGGTGAGTGGCCTTTAGCTCTTACCTTGACCTTTACAATGAGCCAATTACAAACTCCCACGCTGACCCATTTAAACACATTTCAACATCTTTAACGATACTCTAAGTCCTTGTAAAGGTCCACAGTCTGTGTGAGGGTGCCTTTTCCCATATTGGCCAGTTCAAACAATTGTAAAAGTTAGCATATATCAGTTGTTTGCATGGAATTAAATAACACTACGATCGATGATATTCTATGAATTCTGCTATTGTATTTACATTAACTGCTTGAACCAATTCATAAATCATGTATATGCTGCAGCAAAAAGCCAAAATGAAGCATTGCATTCCTATTAGGTACTTCCTGACTGACTGCCATGAGTATTGGAAAATGACGTGAAAACGCTCATAGGATCTGTACAGTTGACAATAATGTGAATAACATTGGAAAAGTACACGACGGCGATCTCGCCTATATTTGTGACTACCTTATCTAAGTTGTTGTAAAAGTCAACGTTCCCTGCGCAGAGGTATCGTCCCAGAAGAGTTGCGTGAGTAGTGAAGACTGTCGCCATGGGTATCTTCCGAGAGCGACAGAGAATGAGCCCTGGACCTGCCTGCCACTCGTGGAAATGAGCAATGACATTGGGCTTGTCTCCAAGCTGGTCTGTTAACTGAGGGGAAAAAATAAAAAGAAATGTGCAAAATAATTTCATTACGCTGACAGAATTCAGTTCCGTTTACCAAGATCAAAATGTACTTCTGTAATCCAAGAAATTGCAAATAATAAAATCTAAAGGGGGAAAACTTTCACCGGGACAGTAGCCATAATCCCTGCAGTGTATTTAAGGTCTGAAAGTTTAGCTGGCATTTGTTATGAGTGCTGGTCACAGTTATTCCTCTCAAAATGGACTGAAGTCAACCACAGGACGTCTCACACTAATCCTGAGGAAAAACCCGCACATTCTGAGCAGGACTCATTTTCATCGCTTGTATTGATAACCATCCATGTCACTACCCAAAACTGAGAGCGGGAACTTAAATCAAAAGCTTTGCCTTTTAGCTTTACTTTTTTTGACCATGACAGACTGATGAAATTGCCCCACCAATCTGTCATCGCCTTGTTCCATTCTTCCTCGACTTTTCCACCAGACCTGATGAGAGTTAACTCCTCTACTTGAGTCACCTTCTAACCTTGGAACCCAAAGGCCACGGTCAACCCGTTTCCAAGTGAAGATTCAGATTTGAAGCTGCTGATTCTCATGCCAGCTGCTAACGTTGAAAGTCATAGCTCGGTCATGAAGCCATCTGGGCCACGTCACCAGCTAATAGCAAAGATGATATACTACTTTTCAAGTCTGGATTGCACCTAGAAAATCACTCCATGAAAACAATGAACAGCAGATTACCTACCCAAGAGAACCAAAACACATGTGGACTGGCCTTTCTCAGTCAAGGTTCTGACTGTGGTTTGGTTCACAGAGTCTTTTGGAGATGTACTTGGGGGCTTTCTTGCTGTAGCTTCAGGATACAGTGGATCCAGAAATTATTCAGACCCCCTTACATTTTTCACTCTTTGTTATACTGCAGTCATTTGCTAGTTTATTTAGTTTATTTTTTTCCCTCACAGCACCTCATGATTAGGAAAGCCACACAGCTGTCCATAGAATACCTTACAGCTCACAGTGCATGTCAGAGCAAAGGAGAATCATGAGGTCAAAGGAAGTGCCTGAAGAGCTCAGAGACCGAATTGTGGCAAGGCACAGATTTGGCCAAGGTTACAAAAACATTTTTGCTGCACTTAAGGTTTCTAAGAGCACAGTGGCCTCCATAATCCTTAAATGGAAGATGTTTGGGACGACCAGAACCCTTGCTAGAGCTGGCCGTCCGGCCAAACTGAGCAATCGGGCGAGAAGAGCCTTGGTGAGAGAGCTGAAGAAGAACCCAAAGAGCACTATGGCTGTAAAGAAGAACCAAAAATATCAATGTGGCTGAGCTTCAGAGATGCAGTCGGGAGATGGGAGAAAGTTCTAGAAAGTCAACCATCACTGCAGCCCTCCACCAGTCGGGGGTTTATGGCAGAGTGGCCCGGCGGAAGCCTCTCCTCAGTGCAAGACACATGAAAGCCTGCATGGAGTTTACTAAAAAAAACACCTGAAGGACTCCAAGATGGTGAGAAATAAGATTCTCTGGTCTGATGAGACCAAGATCGAAATTGTTGGCCTTAATTCTAAGCGGTATATGTGGAGAAAAGCAGGCACTGCTCATCACCTGTCCAATAGAGTCCCAACAGTGAAGCATGGTAGTGGCAGCATCATGCTGTGGGGGTGTTTTTCAGCTGCAGGGACAGGACGACTGGTTGCAGTCGAAGGAAAGATGAATGCGGCCAAGTACAGGGATATCCTGGACGAAAACCTTCTCCAGAGTGCTCAGAACCTCAGACTGGGCCGAAGGTTCACCTTAAAAAAAAGACAATGACCCTAAGCACACAGCTAAAATGACATAGTAGGGGCTTCAGAACAACTCAGTGACTGTTCTTCAATGGCCCAGCCAGAGCCCTGACTTAAACCCAATTGAGCATCTCTGGAGAGACCTGAAAATGGCTTTCCACCAAAGTTCACCATCCAACCTGACAGAACTGGAGAGGATCTGCAAGGAGGAATGGCCGAGGATACCCAAATCCAGGTGTGAAAAACTTGTTGCATCCTTCCCAGAAAGACTCATGGCTGTATTATCTCAAAAGGGGGCTTCTACTAAATACTGAGCAAAAGGTCTGAATACTTATGGCTGTGTGATATTTCAGTTTTTCTTTTTTAATAAATCTGCAAAAATTTCAACAATTCCGTTTTTTTCTGTCAATATGGGGTGCTGTGCGTACATTAATGAGGAAAAAAAATGAACCTAAATGAATTTAGCAAATGGCTGCATTATAAGAAAGAGTGAAAAATTGAAGGGGGTCTCGAATACTTTCCGTACCCACTGTATCCTGAAGCTACAGCAAGAAAGCCCCCAAGTACACCTCCAAAAGACTCCGTGAACCAAACCCCAGCCAGAACCTATTCCAGGACTGGAAGATGCAGTGTGCAAAATGTTCCGAGGGTTCTTTTTTGGACCCACTCCCCAGCAATACAACGAATAAAAAAAAAAAAAGTGACCTCTTTGAAGAACCAGGCTATGAGAGATCCTATGATGAGGGAGTCGTTTGCTTCCCGGTCTTGGTACGGCAGGCCAATGTTGCAGTTCTGCCACAGGTCTTCCTTCCAGCGGTCCAGGTTCCAAGCGGCAGAACCGATGTCAAAAAGGATCACGTAGGGACTACCCTCAATTAGCCAGCGACCAAAATAAACCTATGAAAAAAGATCAACAAACAGTTGCTTAAAGCATTTTCAACCAATAAAAGTCTTGTTTGCTGAGTAATATCAGATATAAGCAGATATTTTAACACTATGTCACTTTAATCCTCACATTTGCCCATATCAGACTACAGGATACACACAGTAAGAGTAGGTGGTCCATGGTGTACAATTGCCATCTAGTGGTTAAATGCATCAATGGATGAAAACAAATATATAACATAAAATAAATATTACATTTAACAAGCATGTAATGACTGTTTAATGCCAGGGTATAAGAAACCATTAAGATAAAAGTCATTATACATGATATATTGCTGTTCCACAACATATTTAGTCATAAATCCCTTGATTTGTTAGACAGATATACTAAATTGTATTTCACACTTTATCTCAAAATCCAAGTCCAATTTTCTATATTATTGTTTAAAAGAGAACAACTTCCATATTCAAATATAATATAATACATACATAATGTCTCCCACCTGGCAACCATTTTGGATCAGAGCATCCATGGCCTTCCTGATCGCAGGAAAAGGCGGCTCACAGGCCTCCACCTGTGTCTTAAAGTTGTGTTCGAAGTACGGCCCCAGCATGAAGTAGTTCTCCCCCCACTCGTCCACAGTGATCTTGGCCTTGGTCTGGATCACCGTGTAGATTCCACCGACTGCACCAACGCAAAGCAAGACCAATAAATGCATGGATTAGCGGTTGTGTGTTCTTTAAAAAAAAAAAAAAAGAAACGTTACAGAAAAGAGACCACTGTCCCAATTTTTACAACATTTACAAAGTTCACAGATCTGTTGCTAGGCGGAGTTCAGGCAGAGTTACAGGTCCGTAAATACACAATTGGCAAACGCTTGTCAGAATTGTTTTTGTTACAATTGTTTTTGTTACAATTGTTTTTGTCTCCGTGATGTGCTCGGCGGAAAGATTTTGCTTCAAAAGCCACCACTGATTTTAAAAACATTTCTCGATTGACAGCCCTAATATATATAGTCTGTAATACTACTAACGACATTAATTATAAAATATTACCCCTGGAAATGTATTTGATTTTAAATGTTACTATGTTAAGAATATTATTATAATAGATCTTAGAAAAGAGCGTGTTTTTCATTTGCAATTCCTTGACTTATTCTGATTCATTGTTGGTTAAGTATTTGATGTATTTTGTAAATATATTGTCCATTTTCTGCATAACACCAAATGCGAGTTAACAATTAATGTTATTCTGCCGCGTATCTCCAGTGGTCGTGGCGTTGTGTAACATAACATTTTAAATCATGTGGAAGTGTTTTTTTGTTTTTTTTCCCCTTCCAGTGTCATTCTTGGCAAAGCAAACACTGATACGAAAGACCATTGATGCTTACTGATTCCACAATGACGTTGAAATGACGTTATATCAGAGGACAGCACCGGTGAAACACCCGAATGGCCTCTGCAGTGGACAACGTGACCACTTTGGGTAAAGAAACAACAGCAAAGAAAATTCATAATAAATAATACTTTTTTTTTTTTAAATGCTGCTTTCCAACCAAATAAATCCTGACCTTTTTAATGACTGGTAATGATCTAAAAATATATATAGGAGAAAAATCATATATATATATATATATATATATATATATATATATATATAAAGTAATTAGCATTTTCAGAAAACAACAACAAACAACACAAACACAAATTATGAAACTTCATTTTGGAAATCTAACAGTGAAGACATTTTGTCATTAAAAGTTTGAAAAATATTACTTGGAATATTTTTTCTCTCTCTTAGAAACAGTTATTACCTATGAAAACGTATTGATGTAAGTTTCACGTTGGAATGTGATACAGTTCATGTTTTAACATAAGTTATCATGTTTAAATCTAAAGTTGAACATGTTAAACGTGATCTTTATCACATTAAAACGTGAAATGTATACTGAATTCTTTCATGGTGTTTCGTAATTACCCTTTGAATGATAACACCTGCCAATAATTCAAACACTCAAATCAGTAAAATAAATGGATTTTCAAAAGGTTTAGTGGAGTAGTAGGAGTAGTTTATTGTTATTGATCACATTATATTAAAATGACTTATATATTCTGCATGCAAATGTATGGCAACAAAAAAACATACTCCCTTTTAATGCGTTTTTAATAGTTAAGGCCACAAAATAGGATTAGCTGGGACCATTTGTCTGGTTTAATGTGTAACTTTTCAAAGGCATTGGATTGCATCCACTTTCTCTGGCTTTCAATATTTACTCTGTGAGGAGCGCAGTCACCAAACATTGGCTCTTAAAGAAAACAGTTTAAATTAATTCAACATTTATTTTTATGTAATCCCCCCCCCCCCCTCCCTCCTCTTGAGGAAACATGAAGCTATAAATATAATGACTTCATTATAGGCAAATTAGGTCCAAAGGAAAGGATTATTACAACGCATGGAATACTCATGTGCCCTGTGGAGCACCGAAACAAAAACAAAACGTCGAACCTTTATTGGTGACTTCCCAGGCTACCTCGAAGAGCAGCAGGTCTTCCACGGGCAACTCATCCTCCTCCCAAGCTGGCAGTATGCCACTTAAAGATGTCATCGACAAAGACCGTGACAGTGGCATCTTAAAATGTCTCCAATTTTTTAAAAATAATAAGAATTTCAAAAAAAAATAGAGACACTAATAGTTGATGATACAGAAAATGATACAGCAAACTGTAGGGGAATATCTTCGAAATAGGTCTGCACCTGCTGGTCCAGGACTCAGTATTGGACCGTTAGGAGACAGTAGGACAAGATAGATATGGTCTAATGGGGGTAAAGAACTCCCACCCCGCCTCCTGTTGCCAACCTTTAGACCACATACACACACACAAACACACACACACGCACACACACACACACACACACACACACACACGCGCGCGCACACCACGTGACGGTGAAATTTGGTTGAGTGACGTAATTTATGAAGAGCTGATTGTGGAAGGTACAGAACGAATCTCAAGTAAAGGCAGAATGTTCACTTTTAAAGCGGAAATATTATGGTACGAAAAAAACAACAACAAAAAGTGTTTGGGTTTTTTAGTAAGGGGAAAAAAAGCACGTGTGTTGTGCGCCACTGCTTGCTTCAAAAACTGTGACTGTCGATGCTAACCGCTAGCGTGTCAATGGTGTTTTGCTTTGTTCGTTAGCATTAAGGTACGCGGCAAAGCTATGGGGTTTGTGTCAAATACACAAAGTGGAATTTTCTTTGTTTTATGCTCAGTTTGACAGTAAACTTCAACTGTGAGTGGCATTAAAGAGCCTGAAGCGTTTTTTTTTTTAAATATATTATTTAATATTTGCCAAACTGCTGCTTATTGTAAAATGAATTGTGTTTGAAGTATGCTATAATTCTTGCTCCTTGGGTTGTTTTGACAAAAGCGTGTCAGAGACATGTTTTTTAAGACACCCCGGGAACTGTTTTAAATTGTTGGTGGGGAAAAAATACTTAAGATGTCTCTTTTAACCCTTGGATGCATGCGGTCACTACAGTGGACAGCTACTTACAGGAATCTCATTAGTCATGCATCCGAGGGTTAAAATAGGATAAGCCTGAATTCACGTCACGTCATGCAATAATTCACGTGAAAGTGATTCTGGTGTTTACATACTATTATAAATGTAAATGGATGAAATGGTGAATTTCGTAGTGTTTCCCTGAGTGCCCAGTAATAGTTTAAAATCAGCTTTGTTGGCGTACGTCAACGTAGAAAGCAAATGCGGCAAAGACATTATGTAGCGGCTTTGAATCACTGTTCCCCTACACTTATTTAAATGGCTGAAGCAAACTACAACCTGAGGTGTCGACATTTCTGAGAAAAACTTATGAATGATGCATTTCTGCACCACAATTTACGGCCTCTGGGACGTAGATGCACGTGATTGGCTGCGAGATGCCGGGGCACGAGGTTACCTATTCGAGTGAGATATAAAACAAGTCGGAATGGAAGACAGTATTCATATCGTTTGAGTGGCAAAATATAAACAAAATACTTTTCGGCTTTTGGAACGCAACAGAGGAAGGTCGTCTCCCAAGATGAAGCTTGCAGTTCTAGTTGTGATGTGTGGGCTGATTGTTGTTCAAAATCCCAGGTGTCTAGGAGCATCTCTGTCAGGATTTCTAGCTGAGCAGGAATTACAGGGAACGGGTAAGCTGCTGGAAGCATTTTGAAAGTGGAAACAACTTTATTTGTATATAGGTAATGTATAGTGCTTTAGTGAATTACTTTTCATTCATTTGGTGCAGCCAACTATTGCCACTATTAGTGTGTTAGTTAGATTACTTTAACTAATTATACACTAACAAATGTAAATTGAGGGAATGTGCTATCCAAATAATGTCTTATAATTCTATAGTCATGTTCCAATATCATTATCTCATGTAGGCTCTATGTGACCCCCTTTAATTTTATATAATTCGCAAACAGAGACATATGTAAACCAAATGTATTATTAATCTACAAATAACAATAATAATACACATTGTATACAGTATAATATATTATTATATTATATATTATATTATTACAATGATTGCTAAGGTTAATGTCAATGTATTATTTTTCCATATTGAATCATTGACATTATGATTTAATTATCATTGAATTTGCGGTCACCATTTATTTTCTTCTATTCTGTCAGTCTTCTACGAAACACGGACAAAAATGTCATATGTCTAAATGAAATTAAATATATGCACATAAGTAATGTCAATGATGATAAGCCTATACAGTTGTAGTAACAATGACTATGTAGAAAACTGTGTATGACATCACAGCCGGAAAATTTAAATAGCTCTTACGTGGCAATTATATATCATTAGACATGACAACTAAAACAACTGGAATAATAATAATAGTAATTAATAATATTAACACAGTAGTAATATTTGTAATAATGTAATACTATATTTGTTTGAACTTGTAGGCTATGACTGTCATGTTGAGTTTGACTAAACTACTGTCATTAGTGCATGACTTTGATTGGATGGTATCCTTATATTTTATTACACAGTTATTACAACCATATTATCTAACACATATAGCACATATACACAGTCGGATTTTGCAGTTTTTCCAGTTCTGAGTTATTGTCTTAGTTCTTTTACAGGTCTGAGCTTGATTCTCTTGCTGTTGCATTAGGTTCCATCCGCACCCGAAGAAGTACTGTGGGCGACTTTTTGGAGGATCCGAACCTGTGTTTCTCCCTGAGAGAAAACGACACCCAGCAACAGCATCAGCAGCATCTCCTGTGCAACGACCACAGGAACAAGTTCAACATCAACCCATTTGGCCTTCGCTTCGGGAAGCGCTACAATCATGGTTACATCTACAGGAGAGCTGTTCAAAGAGCCAGAGCAAGTAGATTTTCACCTCCAACGCTCTTCCGGCGACAACTGGAGGTGCTGACCTGAAGCAGACTCGTGTGTCCCATGTAGGACTACAAATGGGAAAAGTGTAAAAGAAATTACATTACTTAACCTCTGTAGTTACTGAACACTTAAGTAAGAGCAATGTAACATTATTAAAAAGCTTTACTGCACTGTACTACTTTAATTTCTGTAGTGACTAGGTTTGGCACAAGGTGGCAGTAAAATACTTGTTACAGTCTCTCTTTTTTTTTTTTTTTTAAATCTTGTACAGCAGTCTTTTCTGTCCTGAATGCACTGGACACATCAATCAGAAAAATAAGAGTGAAGGTTATTTCAACTCATGAGAGCAGTCAGGCCTTGATTTTTGGTTTGTTGTGGTTATTTTGTTTAGAAGCATATTGTATTCTGTTTATTCGACATAAGGCTTTATTTTTCAGTCTTGATTTACAATGCAAATCATAAATAGGTTCAATGGAATGATTTCAGATAATATTTCAAATCTTAATTAAGGGGCACTTCAATAAATGAGTTAAGCTTCATTCAATAATTTGTATTGATTTATTTCCAACTTGTACGGCAAGGAAATAACTTAAAATTAAGTCACTGAACCAATTTGATTTTTCACAACCAATCAGCAAAGAAAAGTAGTCAAATGATAATATTGAAATTCAATTTGTTGTTTATTAAACTAACTCAAAGTCAAAACAGAACCTAGACATCTCAACCACATGGTTATCATATATATATTATATAATATATATATATTATTCTATTCTGCCAGTCTTCTAAGAAACACGGACAAATGTCATATATGTAAATAAAATGAAATATATGCACATAAGTAATGGAAATGACGATAATCCTATACAGTTGTACTAACCATGTAATGACTATGCAGTAAATACTTATACACACATACGGCGGAGTAGTTGGAAACGCGAAGAAGATGCCTTCATCCAGCGGATAGAAAATGGCTGATGATCCATCCATCCATTTTCTGAGCCGGTTCTCCTCACTAGGGTCGTGGGCGTGCTGGAGCCTATCCCAGCTATCATCGGACACCCTCAACTGGTTGCCAGCCAATCACAGGGCACATACAACCAAGCAACCATTCACACTCACATCCACACCTACGGGCAATTTAGAGTTGTCAATTAACCTACGATGCATGTTTTTGGTATGTGGTAGGAAACCGGAGTGCCCGGAGAAAACCCACGCAGGCACGGGGAGAACATGCAAACTCCACACAGGCGGGGCCGGGATTTGAACCCCACTCCTCAGAACTGTGAGGCAAACACTCTAACCAGTCGTCCACCGCGCCGGGAAATTTTGACAAGATATTATAAATGGACTAATGTTCAGAAAAAATACAACTGATTTTGAAATTGGGTTCAGCCATGGAATAAATCTGCACTCGACTGATTGGTTTACTAATGGTCATTTTAACATTCACATTTGATACAAATTCAAAGAATTACTAAAAGAAATATACAGAAAGCTCATTGTCCATGGGTTAAATTCATTTATTAAGTGATTGTATCACAGAATAACATACTAACAATTGATTGTTTAAAAGAAAATGTGCTTAAGGCTCCATGACACACTCTTTCCACGTCTTTTGTACTCACCTAAATGTGCTCTAGCATTTCCGCTTAATAATATTGAAAGACGATGAAAACTGCTCGTGGAGTTTTGGGCTCTGAACTAGACATCAAGGTCTGTTTCTTTGACTGTTGGCAAGAGGAACAGAATTGTGATCCAGTTTGGTTGTGAGTCACGTACACAGTATAACGATTACTGCACATCAATCTACAACGCCTTGGTAAAACACTGCAGTTTACTCACAGTTCAGGAGAAAATGTACTCATGTTTTGAAAGGAAAGCCCCAGCCTACATTTCAGCTGAAATGACACCCTCCAAAAACACTGACATTGTGCTTTAAAAGAATGGTAAGGTCTGACCAAGAGGAATGTAGTAAAATGACATTGTGCATGATGACAGACTTCTCGGGATCGTGGTAGTCTAGCTAACGAATGTGCTGCAGTGTTCAAACATCCTTGAGGTCCCTCTGGATGCCCCAGAGAGTGTCAGCGCTCTTCTTCAGCTGAGCCACTTCGCCCTCCGTCAGGGTCATGTTGACCACGCTGCCCACGCCACTGCCGTTCAGAACGCAGGGCAGGGACAGGAAGACCTCTTCTCCGATGCCATACATGCCCTAAATACACACATGTAGTTAGTTCCAGAAGTCTTTGGACTAGTAAATTGTTTTTTTTTTAAATTATTCTTGCCTCTACTGTGTGCTTTGTTGATGACTCACTCATTGTCAGATTGTTCGACACTTATTCATGCAAGACGCTACAGCACTACCCCGTGAATCCACTACGCCTCCAAACATGAGTCCTACGTTAGCACTTTTGTTTTTCTGTCCCTGTGGCTGTTGGGGATTCTGCTCCAAAGACAACAAAGTCCGAGTTTCCCCGTCCTACTCTCTGTGAATTGTGGATTAAGATAACAATGTGTGGATTACGGAGCATTGCACGACTTTGCCCCAAGACAAACTCCCAATTTTCAAAGTCTCATTATCTTGACTGTGAAGTTAAGGTGGAGTGTTGATACTTATTGGAGGTTTTAAAGAGATTTATTATTGGGTGTAAATTTATATCCTGGATTTCACGTTTCTATTATTCTCCTGAAGCAAATATAAGCACCAACGGGATACAATTGCAATTTTTCACACTTGGTAGAGAATCCCAATTTAGAAATTCTTTTGGACTCCAGGGACTATCCAATCATACCCGTATCCATGATAATCACCTCTTTCTTCCTCCCAACACAGATGTACAGTAGCTCTCTGTCAGGCCTCTTCAGGCTAAGAGATAGCAGTGTTTTTGCAAGTTTCAGCGATTTACGTGCAAAATCCAACCGCCCAAAATCACACTTATTTCCATAGTTCAAAATTCCTAACTTTGTTTACATCAAACTAAGCATATTTTCCAAACATTCCACCAAAGTCACGACTGGACTCAATTTTGGACATCTCCCAAAACGAGAAAGGTTTCATCTCCAAAATTTACCACCAAATTTCCAATGTTAGCAAAATATCTCTTTATAAGATAAAGAAAGCTTGGGAATAAGAAATTGGTACAGTTATATATGACATATTGTTCAAATAATAGTAGTACTAATAGTACAAGTACTAGTCATAATAGTGTCTTATATTTTTCTCTTTATTTTTAAATGCTTTTAAAAGCACATTGACTTACCTTGTGTATGAAAATGTACTCTGTAAATCTGCTTTTCTTTTTTTTCTTCTTTTATATATACATATATATATACATATCAAGTCCCACCACTATAAACAAAAGCAAATATTTCAAAGGGTATTATTTTTGTGCGCAATCATGCATCTGACCTTGACCATGGTGGAAACTGGGTGGATGCGGCTCATGTTCTTGACGATGCTCTCGGTCAGGTCAGCCACGCTCAAGCCGATGGCCCAGTTGGTGTAACCCTTCAGCTTGATCACCTCATAGGCACTGGCACACAATGCAACACTGTTAATGTAATGTTGACATAATGTCACCCTGAATCTTTTTTTTTTTTTTAAAGAGCCATTTAAATTATTTCCAGTCAAAGCATGAAATAAAATGAACCTATAATTTTCTGAGAAAAGAAAACCATTACTGTCGAGTGTGTTCATAATTGCATAAGTGAGTGTTAAAATACCCAGCTCTTAATACCCAGTAGCCTGAACACTGGTGGACAGATTGCATTAAGCCAACCAATGTTTCACAGAACAATCCCATGAGGCCATTTGTACTAAAACCCGCCGTCACCGCTTGGCCTCAAATAACAAAGGCACTCTTATTTTGCCCACAGAGACAACAGCATCAAAAACAATCAATTGATGTATTGTCTCTTTTTAAACACCAGGAGATGATTTACAGGCAGGATAAACATAACAGTGACAAGTAGAGTCTTCAACTTACATAAATATATAAATACATTTAAATTACTCCTACTCTTGTTTCTTTCTATTCAACTTTTGTCTGTAAAGTTATTCATATTAAGGGTCTCAAACAGCATGTTAATTTTCAGTGAAAGTGAACTGCAACAAACACCAACTGCCTTCATGTCTTCCCTCACGACATCCACCAACCTTCTCTTTGGTCTTCCTCTAGCTCTCTTGGCTGGCAGCTCCATCCTCATCATCCTTCTACCAATATACTCACTATTTCTCCTCTGGACGTGTCCAAACCATCGAAGTCTGCTCTCTCTAACTTTGTCTCCAAAACATCAAACCTTGACTGTCCCTCTGATGAGCTCATTTCTAATTTTATCCAACCTGCTCACTCCTAGAGTAAACCTCAACATCTTCATTTCCGCCACCTCCAACTTTGCTTCCTCTTGTCTCTTCAGTGCCACTGTCACTAATCTAACTGTTCCTCCACCTGCTCCCTGCTTTCACTGCAGATCACAATGTCATCTGCAAAAATCATGATCCACGGTTTCATGATCCACGGGGATTAACCTCATCTGTCAGCCTATCCATCACCACTGCAAACAGGAAGAGGCTCAGGGCTGATCCCTGATGCAGACCCACCTCCACCTTAAATTCGTCTGACACACCTACAGCACACCTCACCGCTGTTCTGCTGCCCTCGTACATGTCCTGTATTATTCTAACATACTTCTCTGCCACTCCAGACATCCGCATGCAGTACCACAGTTCCTCTCTGGGTACTCTGTCATAGGGTTTCTCTAGATCTACAAAGACACAATGGAGCTCCTTCTGACCTTCTCTGTACTTTTCCATCAACATCCTCAAGGCAAATAATGCATCTGTGGTACTCTTTCTCGGCATGAAACCATACTGTTGCTCGCAAATACTCACTTCTGTCCTGAGTCTAGCCTCCACTACTCTTTCCCATAACTTCATTGTGTGGCTCATCAACTTTATTCCTCTATAGTTCCCACAGCTCTGCACATCACCCTTGTTCTTAAAAATGGGCACCAGCACACTTTTCCTCCATTCCTCAGGCATCTTCTCAGCTAGAATTCTATTGAACAAGCTGGTCAAAAACTCCACAGCCACCTGTCCTGGATGATTCCTAGCCACAGGAATGTCATCAGGACCAACTGCCTTTCCATTTTTCATCCTCTTTAATGCCTTTCTAACTTCCCCCTTACTAATTATTGCCACTTCCTGGTCCACCACACTTGCCTCTTCTACTCGCCCTTCTCTCTCATTTTCCTCATTCATCAACTCCTCGAAGTATTCTTTCCATCTAGCTAGCACACTGCTGGCACCAGTCAACACATTTCCATCTCTATCCTTAATCACCCTAACCTGCTGCACATCCTTCCCATCTCTATCCCTCTGTCTGGCCAGCCTGTATAGATCATTTTCTCCTTTAGTATCCAACCTGCCATACATGTCATCATATGCCTCTTGTTTGGCCTTTGCCACCTCTACCTTTGCCCTGTGTCGCAGCTCAATGGATTCCGTTCGCCTCTCCTCGGTTCTCTTAGTGTCCCACTTCTTCTTAGCTAACCTTTTTCCTTGTAAGAGTTCCTGTGAGGTTCCACCACCAAGTCTCCTTCTCTCCTTTCCTGCCAGAAGATACACCAAGTACTCTCCTGCCTGCCTCTCTAATCACCTTGGCTGTAGTGGTCCAGTCTTCCGGAAGCTCCTCCTGTCCACCGAGAGTCTGTCTCACCTCTTCCTGAAAATCTGCACAACACTCGTTCTGTCTCAGCTTCCACCACATGGTTCTCTGCTCTGCCTTCGTCTTCCTAATCTTCCTCTCCACCACCAGAGTCATCTTACACACCACCATCCTATGCTGTCTAGCCAGACTCTCCCCTACCACAACCTTACAGTCGGTAACCTCCTTCAGATTACATCGTCTGCACGTAAAATGTAATCCACCTGCGTGCTTCTACCACCGCTCTTGTAGGTTACCCTATGTTCCGGCCTCTTCTGGAAAACAGTGTTCACTACATCCATTTGCATCCTTTTTTCAAAGTCTACCACCATCTGTCCCTCCAAGTTCCTTTCCTGGATGTCGTACTTACCCATCACTTCTTCATCACCCCTATTTCCTTCACCAACATGTCCATTACAATCTGCACCAATCACGGCTCTCTCTGTCGGGGATGCTCAGAACTACTTCGTCTAGCTCCTTCCAGAATTTCTCTTTCACCTCTAGGTCACATCCTACCTGCGGGGCATGGCCACTAATCACATTATACATAACACCCTCAATTTCAAGTTTCAGCCTCATAACTTGATCTGATACTCTTTTCACCTCCAAGACATCCTTAGCCAACTCTTCTTTTAAAATAACCCCGACTCCATTTCTCTTCCCATCTACACCATGGTAAAACAATTTAAACCCTGCCCTTAAACTTCTAGCCTTACTGCCTTTCCACCTGGTCTCCTGGAGACACAATATATCAACCTTTCAACTAATCTTCATGTCAACAAACTCCTGAGATTTTCCTGTCATAGTCCCAACATTCAAAGTCCCCACATTCAGTTCTAGGCTCTGTGCTTTCCTCTTCTCTTTCTGCTGAAGAACCCGCTTTCCACCTCTTCTTCTTCTTCGACTTCGACCCACAGTAGCTGAATTTCCACCGGCGCCCTGCAGGTTGACGGTGATCGGTGGCACAACAATATTGTGCTAAACTAGCAAAATATAAAATTCTGGATAAAAAGTATTTTTTGATCTTTAATACTCACAGGCATCTTTTCTTTATTGGCTATGAAAATTAAGAATATTACTGCCTCTTACGGAGTCACTAACAATAGTAGTCGAAGAAGAAATCTATTCTTCGTTTGTGTCTGCATGATTGTATTACACTGCCTCCTAGTGGCCAAGATGGGGACACCAGAGAGAACAACACAATGAAATGAATTACAGCATTAAATCATCAAACTGTTGAATCCATCCATCCATCCATTTTCTGAGCCGCTTCTCCTCACTAGGGTCGCGGGCGTGCTGGAGCCTATCCCAGCTGTCATCGGGCAGGAGGCGGGGTACACCCTGAACTGGTTGCCAGCCAATCGCAGGGCACATAGGAACAAACAACCATTCGCACTCACAGTCATGCCTACGGGCAATTTAGAGTCTCCAATTCATGCATGTTTTTGGGATGTGGGAGGAAACCGGAGTACCCGGAGAAAACCCACGCAGGCACGGGGAGAACATGCAAACTCCACACAGGCGGGGCCGGGGATTGAACCCGGGTCCTCAGAACTGTGAGGCTGACGCTCTAACCAGTCGGCCACCGTGCCGCCACTGTTGAATCCTTTACATTCTATTTAAGTTTGTTATTACTCTATTTTTGTATAAAGTAAATTATTATAGTGCTGTTTTTCTTGATTGAAAAAACTAAAACAAACCTTTTGGGGGGGAGGCGGAACAGATTAACGGCATTTCCATTCATTTCATTTCACACGTTATTTATATTCTTCATTCTACATTACATTACAAACAGAGCGCGTTTTTTTGCATGTACTCTGCAGTAACGTGGGGCATTTGGCTAGCAAATCTGCCTCACGGTCAGAGGTTCTGGGTTTGGAATCTCAGCTCGGAACTGGATCAGTGGCCATTTACTCTCACGCGGCGTACCTGTCCACCACAGCCTTATGTGTGGCCTTCCACTGTTCTTTATCGCCATCCGTGCCGATCTCGGGATTCAACTTCTGCAAGTTGACGCCAGCGACATTTGCACCACTCCACACAGGCACTGGAATAGAGGCACCACAGGAGTTACACCCTAAAGGTCCACAAAGGTGAGTATGGGGGGTTGGGTTATGGTACTGACGACTTCACAAGTGCTCCTTTCCTTGTCACAAAGGTCACTCAAAGCAGGCTCTTGTTCTTGACCTTTGATCCTGGACACCCACATTTTGACTGTGAGGTAGCCGATTGCAGCTTCCCCATACACATTTTGAAAACTTTAGAAAATGTTTAGTTGTGGTTCCCCTTCGAAAGCAAGAAATTCAATCACAGCTCTGTGCTAACCAACAATTATGTCAGTCCTAAAATGGCTGACCGGAACCGTACAGGCTTAAACAAAACATGTGTGATCAAAATAAACCTTTAAAGAAGTATTTAAACTACAATCTGTGAAAATGTCAGGAAAATGTTTCAATTATTAGTAGTTTAATTTAAATTGGGCTCATTCCTTTTTGACGGCCCTTGGACTTTTTCATATTTGAAAAACACACAAGGCATGCTAAATAATCATAGACAGTTGAGCCTGTTCATTGTGAGCACTCACCGCTGGTGTCTCCATGCTCACCCAGCACCCAGCCGTTGAAGGAACTAGCATGGATGCCAAGGCGTTCGGCCATCATGAAGCGAAAGCGGGCCGAGTCCAGGTTGGTGCCGCTGCCGATGACGCGGTGTTTGGGCAGGCCGCTCAGCTTCCAGGTCACGTAGGTGAGTATGTCCACTGTGAAAGGGTGTGTTTGAATCAAATAATGACAACACACATATGCAACCACATTACATTTTTCAACAAATATGCCTCTAGTTTCAACTGCCTTCATCAACTGCCTTCAGGTCCGACCTCATGATACAGTAGACCTCAACGTACATCACCATTCACTTATCGTGTTTTTCTTGCAGCTTTTTCAACACTTATTTAAAAAAAATAAGTACCAGCTTCAAATGGATTCAAGAAGAAGACAAAGAATATACTGTACATCGGAGATTAAAGTAGATACAGCTGTGATTGAATTGTAGCCGCTTGTCCTTTGCCTTTGATCCTGGACACCCACTTTTTGACTGTGCTGTAGCCTATTGCAGCTTCTTCATAAACCTTTTGAAAATATTTAGTGGTGGGTTCCCTTCCAAAGCGAGTAATTCAATCACAACTCTGCTTCTGACAGATTTAAATAAAACTTTTTTTTTAATTTATTTATTTATTTAATAAAGCTACAAACTGTGAAAATTTCTGGGGAAAGAAAATCTATTATTAAAAGCTCGAATTAAATTGGGATCATTACTTTTTGACTGCCCCTCGTAAATTGCATTTGTGACCAAATTTTGCAGGTGTATGTAGCCTTGTGAATAATCTAGCCACTCAGTTTCAGCCCTTACTTCCAATCCACATGGAATAAGGTACACGTTTAGCATGACAGATTGCACAGAGGGCTCTGTCTCCTTTTCAAGCCCAAAAAACATGATAGTCGACGCCACTCTCTAAACGTCATTGTGGAGTAATAAAGTCGACTAGTCTGTCCAAGCCGTACTGTATACCCTATGTATTTTACTGCAACAACTGTAAACCCTGCACAGCTGTGTTATATTTACCAGGGTTGGAGACAACGATGAGTGTGCACTGTGGGCTGTGCTTCATTATCTGAGGGATGATGGACTTGAAGACGTTTACGTTCCTCTGTACTAGGTTGAGTCGGCTCTCGCCCTCTTGTTGGCGGACTCCGGCAGTCACCACTACCAAGCGAGAGTTGGCAGTAACTGCATAGTCTGGAAAGGGAGAATGAGAGTTATTGTAATCACGCGGGATTATGATAAGGTAGCGCTAACTGTAGCAGTGTATTCTGACCTTTGTCCGCAACAATCTTGGAGGTCTTGAGAAAAAGGCTACCGTGCTGCAGGTCCATCACCTCTCCCTTCAGGCGATCCTCCATCACATCCACCAGAGCTAGCTCATCACACAAATCCTTGCAAAAGCAACAAAAGAATCATTTCCCAGAAGCAAAATAAAAAAGTTGGGGGGGGGGGAGGGATGAGGGATTTTGAGTGTACGGTGTAATTTTTTTTGTGGTAAAACAAACACTTCATAGTAAAACATTAAACAGTAAAAAAAATAATAATAATTTAAATAATTAAAATACATTACAAGCAATAAAATGTACATAGTGTTCAGTACTACTGTGCATTACTGCATGTTAAAGAGTTTAAAAGGTGTTTAAGAGTATATAAAGTGTTGATAAGAGTATGGTTGAGGTTAATAGAAGTGCTCGGAAGATTAATACGAATCTGGGTAGGTTCTTTAAAATATGTATAAATATTAAAAAATATATATGTGTGTCACTACTTCTTAGATTTCACCTATTGTGGGGGTGGTCTGGAAACTAACCCCCGTTTCACCTATCATGGGTGGGTCGGGAACATATCCCTCGCCATATACGGGGTTCACTGTACTTACACAAATTCTTCATAAAAGAGAGGGAGCTGTTTTACCTGTGAAGGTGCGACCAGCTTCATATTTTCCTACATTTTAGTTTCCTATAGGTGGCACACCGTGACAGTACTTTTGATACTGAGTGTCTTACCCGCAGTAGGATGCTGATGGCGCAGGCCATGCCCACTTGGCCCACTCCGACCACCGTCACTTTGTTCCTGGGGGGCTCTGTACTGCTACCTGGTACGGGGCTAATGAGTTTCTGTAGCACCGACGACATGATGGAGCTGCAGGGGAGCAAACGATGTGTCAAACAGCACAGAGGTTGTCTTCTGCCATCTTGTCAACTTTGGCTGACTCATGCACATACTGCAGTGTCCTTAAATAAAGATAGCAGAAGAACGCGCATACAAAGGCCACAACATTTTCACAGGCACAATCTAATGACATCCAAGCTAATAATCAATTTCTACCTGCTTTTTTTTTTATAGAATTAAAAATGCTCAATTTTGATCGACACTGCCAGATGTATTAATTTACCAATGTGATTAAATTGTGGTTGTTATGGCGAAATTGAGTGCATCCTGAAAACTGTAGCTGTTCACTCAAAAGAGGTTCCACGGTAATATATAATGGTTATGAAGGTAATTTTTCTTATAACTACTTGTAATGACCCACATTTACATGATTACTTTAAAATACAGATAAATGTAGTTCAATATGCTCTTAAACAAAATGGAAGATATCAATTAAAATTTAACATTTACACTGAAAAAAACTCAAAATCTTAGAATATTGGTCTTATTTCTCTTCAAAACTAATCTGATTACACTTAAAATTAGACTTATCCAGTAAAAATTGATTATCTTGCAAATGGAAAACAATATTTGTAGTTAAATGATCCAAGGCGGCACGGTGGCCGACTGGTTAGAGCGTCAGCCTCACAGTTCTGAGGTGCGGGGTTCAATCCCCGTCCCCGCCTGTGTGGAGTTTGCATGTTCTCCCCGTGCCTGCGTGGGTTTTCTCCGGGCACTCCGGTTTCCTCCCACATCCCAACAACATGCATTAATTGGAGACTCTAAATTGCCCGTAGGCATGACTGTGAGTGCGAATGGTTGTTAGTTTCTATGTGCCCTGCGATTGGCTGGCAACCAGTTCAGGGTGTACCCCGCCTCCTGCCCGATGACAGCTGGGATAGGCTCCAGCACGCCCGCGACCCTAGTGAGGAGAAGCGGCTCAGAAAATGGATGGATGGATAAATGATCCAATGTAATTAACGTGGAGTTCCCCAGGGATCAATCATTGGTCCAATATTATTTATCCATCCAACCGCTTAGCCTCACTAGGATTGCGGGCGTGCTGGAGCCTATCCCTGCTATCTTCGGGCGAGAGGCGGGGTACACCCTGAACTGGTCGCCAGCCAATCGCAGGGCATATATAAACAAACAACCATTCGGATTCACATTCACACCTACGGGCAATTTAGAGTATTCAATGATAATCTACCATGCATGTTTTTGGGATGTGTCTGGAGCACTTGGACAAAATCCAGGAAGGTACAGGGAGAACATGCCAACTCCACACAGGCAAGGCCGGATTTGAACCCAGGTCCTCAGAACTGTGAGGCAAATGTGCCAACCAGTAATTCACCATGCCGCCCAATATTAAATAATAATATATATAGAAAATATATATAATATAATATATATAATATAAAATAGTAAATAATATTTATAAGACAAATACTCGGTAAGAGTTAGAGTTTTTGCAGTGTATATCCTTTAAGTGTGTTGCTGGGCACACTTGATGCGAAACCTCGAGCACATCGCAAGTCACAACTGTTATAAATAGGAAAATACAGCTAATTGACTCAAAAACGAAAATCTGCCATCAATTGAACCCATGCATTATGTACATGCTTATTTACGGTGTGTCCAAAAAATTACCGAATGCTATCAATCTCAAATGCATGGTTGGTGACAAAATGGGGACACCGTGCACAGCTAAAACTGGTTTCCAAGTATGCAGATAAAGCATCCACTATGCTCTAATGTACCTCATGCAAATTAGTATTGTCGACCTATAAACGGCCAGTAGTTTGGGTTAAACTGGCGTCATTTCCCCTCTTTTCCTCGAAAATAATCAAATAATGTATGTAAGTTTATCACATTTTAATCTTTTTTTAACTCATGAGCAAGATGCCTCATTTTAGCCTCCCAAAAAATCAGCCAAATGTGATCTAATCAGGATGAGCAACCATACTCTTGTGTATACACCCAGTCGGTACATTTTTTATTTTGTAATAAAATTTCTGATTATTGAACTACCATTGAGCTTATGTAATTGTTGAGTGCGGCCAAGTACTGCACAGTACTCCTTTTTTCCCCCCTTAATATATATTATTATGTATTATGTTATGTATGACTCATACCATTTTAGTTCAAATTATCTCAGTCACCAGTGAAATATACGATTATTAACCAGTTAAACTACCAGTTGTTGAAAAAAAAAAAAAAAAAATCTTTATAAAACCTTTTGTATATGAGGCGATTATGGAGCTCAAGCGACACAAACGCGTCTTTTAAATCTCTTTGAACGTGTGTGCTCGAATGATGTGATGAGTGTAATTTGGCGCATTTCAACTAAAGGCATCCATTGCTGGTGCGTCGGTGCACACGCACGATCGCCCCCACCCCCAAACCATAGACGACCGCAACGACCATTCCAATATAATAATCAGACGACTTACGTTTTGCGGGGTTTTTTATATCCGTTATTTGAACCTTGTCAGGGGCAGGTGGCGAGTCTGAGAGGCGAGGATCTAAAGTGTGGGAGGAGGAAGAGGATGAGGAGGAGGGTGGATGAGCGTGAGGATTACGTGACGATATCCAGCCAACTTTTTTTTTTTTTTCTTTTTTTCCTCTCTTCTTCTTCCATGGCAGACAGGGTGGCATTGTCTCCTGTGCTAAATAGCTGAGACGATTAAAAACAAGGTCACATTGTCACTTCCAGGGATGACTGAATTGAAACCATTTCAGCACCCTGAAAATATTTGGAATAAGTGGATTAACAAAGTCGGTCAGGCACGCGTCGCTGATACTACAAGTCCCACAATGCACCAGAACAGCTGGCTGAAAAGCAACGTCCCATTTTCTTTCAAACAAATAAATTAATTAATTACACGACACTATGCCTAACGAATACATTTAGTAAGCAAAATAAATCACATCTGACTCCAATTTTGTTGTTATAAAAAAAAAAAAATAATACAAATAAAAATGTAAACTCTTATAAAGGTCATTTTGCTACATACTGGAATAAAAGTACTTAATTTTCGGCTGCACAGTGTATTTATGCATAATATTAAAACTTTATTTTCAAAGATTGACATTAAACTGGTAATAATACATCTCTTACCGCTGATTAACTAATAGGTTTATATGTAAGATGATCATGTGTATACTTTCCCAGGAATATAACATTAGTAAGGGTAGATATTCAAGATCATGCAGGGGGCATCTTACTCCATATGACAGGGGGGGCGTCTGGCCCACAAAGTTATATTTGTACAGTTTTACATATTTCCAAACAAGTATGTATATATTTTTTTGTTCAAACAAATTAATCACCCTCCACAAGGCTCTCATGTTAAAATGGTATGGAAAATGAATGAATGAATTTAAGATCGACCGTCACAGTTCAGTCAAAGCCAGTTTGCAGATCATTTCACTTCACAGTCGAGATGGTCAGGCTTTGAAGATGGTCAGGCTTTGAAGACAGGAAAGTTGCCTTGGGTCAAAGTGATGCAATGTTTCGTAATCCACAGATAGTAGGTCACGAAATGATTCAGATTTCACTGTTGTCTTAAGCCACGATTCACAGAGAGCAGAAAAGGGCCAACTCCCACCTTGTTGACTGTGTAGCAGAATCCCGAACAGCCACGGGGACAGGAACAGATCGTGATTGGCTGACAGTTTGGCTTTCTGTCACGGCAGACTGTGACAGCCTGATTATATAAAAGACTTCCATTCACCTGATGTTGACTGGCAACCAGAGCTCATTTTAATATTATAGGTCTTAGATTTCAATCAAATGTCAGTAAATGCTTAGGGTGGGTTTAATAGCAATAACTACACCCTCCAAATGCACATTGCACCAACAACCCAAACTGCAGCCGATGGTGTGACATATACCGTTTGCATGAGAACATGTTGTACCCTGCAACCCGTGCTGATGCTGCCCACGTCACAGCATAATGGCGGTGACGATACAGGCTGGTACCCAATAGGACGTAGCGGTTGTGCTTCGCTCCCCATCCAATGGAATTAGAGGATGCTCATCTCTTAAAGGCACCAATGGGCTGCATGAGGAGCTTTTGTGTGGACGTTTGAGGACCGTTGCATTTGAACCATGAAGTGAGTGAGAGTGTGCGGGGGTTTGGGGGATTAGGCTTGGAAGGAGGCGGGGCTGTCGTGCGATTACATAACAACACAATGGCCCATCATGGAATGCCTCACGCAATTATTTCATCCTCCAGCTTTAACTGCCCTCTATATTCACATACAATTTGGGGCGAGAAACAGCTATCACTTGCATCGCCAGTCAAATAATGTCTTATAATATGATCTGCACTAAATAGTTTCCCAGTAGCTGCATCTGTCGGATAATGATTGTTTACGCTCGTGTACAATTTGGGTACTTTTTTTTTCTAGTTTTTTAACATTAAAGCGGATCCAACTACCGGAGACAAATTCCTTGTGTGTTTTTTTGGACATATTTGGCAAAATAAAGATGATTCTGATTATCTTTATGGACAGAATTCTAGGTGCAGGGGGTCCGGTTGCGTGGCCTCAGTATTCTGTCTGTGCTTTTTGCAAATGAGATGGTTCTGATGGCTCCATCGTTCCACAATCTTCAACCCTCACTGGAGCGGTTTTAAGACGACTGTGAAGCAGTTGATATGAGAATCGGCACTTCCAAATCTGAGGCCATGGTCCTCAGTCGGAAAAGGGTGGTGTGCCCTTTTTTTGAGGAAGAGATCCTGCCCCGATTAGGAGTTCAAGTATCTTTGGGTCTTCTTCACGAGTAAGGGAAGAATGGAGCATGAGATCGACAAGCAGATCGGTGCAGCGTCTGCGGTGATGCGGACTCTGTATCGGTCTGTCGTGGTGAAGAAGGAGCTGAGCGGAAAGGGCAATGCTCTCGATTTACCGGTCAATCAACATTCCTACCCTCACCTATGTGTCAGGAGCTCTGGGTCGTGACTGAAAGAACAAGATCGCGGTTACAAGCGGGCAAAATGATTTTCCTCCGCAGGGTGTCCAGACTCTTCCTAAAAAAATAGGGTGAGAAGCTCAGTCATCCGGGAGGGGCTCCGAAGAGTACGAGAGGAGCCAGACGACGTGGCTCTCTGCTGAGGTGTTCCAGGCACGTCCCACTCGGAGAAGGCTCCATGAAGATCCAGAACCCAACTAGTACTCCGCACTGGAACTTTTCACTAATTGGTTAATTCTGAGCCCAGCCACATCCCAGTTGTATGAGGGTGTGCACACTTGTGCAACCACATTGTTTCAGTTATTTTTACTTCCCCTCTCGAAAATATATAAATATATTTTTGGAAATACTTGAGTCTTACAGGTTATATTAATGGTGTTTTTTTTTTTATTTAATGATTTAGCTTGGTCTAAATTTTTTATATCACAGAAACCTGGCATTTGAACGGAGCGTGTAAACTTTATATCCACTGTATGTTGATGGACGCTAGGACAAGTCTACATTGCATGTACCTCTCTCTGTATTCTGCCATAGTTTTCTAGTCCACCCCTAATGCACCCCCGGCCCCCTGCCCTTCACACTCACACACACACACAGAAAGGCCCCGCGTTCATGTGACCTGGAACAATATCAAGTCCGCTCGAAAGCCTCATGGCAAGAGGCTTCAAAGTCAATGAATGGACGCATCAATGCATGTGCCATTGTGGTGTTTCAGTGCCTTTTGTTCTTGCTAACGCTTCGTTTTGTCCGCGACGGATGCCAACAGCCACCCACTATCACCCGGGCGGGCTTTGAAGAGTGTACAGTTTTGTGTCATGGGGCCATTAGGATGTTTAAAATCAGCGGTAATATGAACTTTCATGGTGCAAACCTACAGTTTAGATCCGCAGGCCTGCTGAAACTTTGATTTGTATTTGATTGAATTGAAATGAGATTCGCCTTTATTAGTCCCACAATGGGGAATTCACCATCACCCATCTGTCTGTACAGGGTTCAGATTTTGTAGCCTTCAGACAAAATCTTTTTGAATATCTTTACCGTAATTACGATTGGGTAAAGACGTGTAATGGGCTTAATGAGGAGTTACGATCATTTTTGCACTTATATCGACAGTTTGAAGGGCAACCCGTAAATTGTGCGACTCACACAATTTTTATGATGCTGTTTATGTCTTCAACATTATGCACTTTTGTCTTTACCGTTATGCCGTCAATAGGGATTCCCTTTACTGTGAATGTCTAAAATTTGAAATCAATAACTTTTTGAAAATAGGACTCTAAGTGTGGCTGTTTCAACATGGGAGACATTTACTTTAAGAAAACCAAGGTGTCCATATTATAAAAATACAAAATTACAAGTGTCTTTACCGTTATTGATCAGATTATATGAAAATGACCCATAAATACACAAAATCTAAACAACAGTGAACCCGTAGAAAACTGTCTATATAAGTTCCATTAGAGGTGTGTCGACTACTCAATATGAAAAATAGTTGGCCTTTAGAATAATGTGGCGGTTACCCTCATCAGGACTCAAGATGTGTCCGGTTATGTAATGTTTAATATTCGTATGTACAACCCCAATTCCAATGAAGTTGGGACGCTGTGTTAAACATAAATAAAAAGCAAATACAATGATTTGCAAATCATGTTCAACCTATATTTAATTGAATACACTACAAAGACAAGATATTTAATGTTCAAACTAATCAACTTTATTGTTTTTAGCAAATAATCATTAACTTACAATTTTATGGCTGCAACATGTTCCAAAAAAGCTGGGACAGGGTCATGTTTATCACTGTGTCACATCACCTTTTCTTTTAACAACATTCAATAAACGTTTGGGAACTGAGGACACTCATTGTTGAAGCTTTGTAGGTGGAATTCTTTCCCATTCTTGCTTGATGTACAGCTTCAGCTGTTCAACAGTCCGGGGTCTCCATTGACGTATTTTACGCTTCATAATGCGCCACACATTTTCAATGGGACACAGGTCTGGACTGCAGGCAGGCCAGTCTAGTACCCGCACTCTTTTTCTACGAAGCCACGCTGTTGTAACACGTACAGAATGTTTGGCATCGTCTTGCTGAAATAAGCAGGGGCGTCCATGAAAAAGACGTTGCTTGGATGGCAGCATATGTTTCTCCGAAACCTGTATGTACCTTTCAGCATTAATGGTGCCTTCACAGATGTGTAAGGTACCCATGCCATTGGCACTAAAACAGCCCCATACCATTACAGATGCTGGCTTTTGAACTTGGCGTCCAAAACAGTCCGGATGGTTATTTTCCTCTTTGGCCCAGAAGACACGACATCCACAGTTTCCAAAAACTATTTGAAATGTGGACTCATCGGACCACAGAACACTTTTCCACTTTGCATCAGTCCATCTGAGATGAGCTCGGCGCCGTTTCTGGGTGTTGTTGATAAATGGCTTTTGCTTTACATAGTAGAGTTTCAAGTTGCACTTACGGATGTAGCGCCGAACTGTATTTACTGACATTGATTTTCTGAAGTGATGATGTCGGTTTTCGATGCAGAGCCACCTGAGGGATCGAAGGTCACGGGCATTCAATGTTAGTTTTCGGCCTTGCCGCTTACATGCAGTGATTTCTCCAGATTCTCCGAACCTCTTGATGATATTATGGACCGTAGATGATGAAATCCCTCAATTTCTTGCAATTGTACGTTGAGGAACATTGTCCTTAAACTGTTCAACAATTTTCTCACAAGACTTGTTCACAAAGAGATGAACAACATCTTAGCTTATAAATGACATGGCACCCACCTGTTCCCAATGAGCCTGCTCACCTGTGGGATCTTCCAAACAGGTGTTTAACGAGCATTCCTCAACTTTCTCAGTCTTTTTTGCCACCTGTCCCAGCTTTTTTGGAACGTGTTGCAGCCATAAAATTCTTAGTTAATGATTATTTGCTAAAAACAATCAAGTTTATCAGTTTGAACATTAAATATCTTGTGTTTGTAGTGTATTCAATTAAATATAGGTTGAACATGATTTGCAAATAATTGTATTCTGTATTTATTTGTTTAACACAACATTCCAACTTCATTGGAATTGGGGTTGCATTATTGTTTACTTCCGGATTGTCACGGTCAAGTGTTGATGCTGATGGGAGAATTTATTTCATGTGTTCAGTGAATGTAAAGACAGCCATATCCCATACAGTAAGTGTCACTTCTAATGTACATTTAAATTAAAAAAAAAAATTGGATGAAGACATTGAATCGAAATTTAGAGGCAAGTCTAAGCCCAGCCAAAAACTGGACTAAACTGTCCTTGATGGCTCACTCAGCCACTGCCATCCCCTACAAATCAGTATATTCATGTACTTTTTTGTTATCACACTTTTACTACTGAAAACACAGTATGTGGACAGTGGAAAACATTTTAGAGCTTTTGATATTTCCTCCAACGGCATAGCGGTGACACTACCAATCCCACACAAATGGGCTCCATTTCCCGCGACCCCCCGGGCTCCAATAAGTAGGCCCGGCGAGGTGCATCCTCTTTCCTGCTACAGATCAGGTTGGCAGCATACAAACTGCCTACTTTTATAAGCAACCAAATGGATTCTAATGATGGTTGTGTGTGTGTTGCTTTGACCCAGGGCAGGCATGCGACCATTAGATGATGCACATCCGTCTTTCCACATGTGGCACATTAGGCTTCACACAGTGAGGCAAATGGGGCCTCGGGGTGGATGATAGTTTTAGGAAATTTCGCAACATTGATATTTATGACTATATATGCATGCGTCTTGATGTTAAAGCGGCACATAGACAACCACTGGGCAGCTGTACCGGGAACATAGCTGTACCAGAAACAGAACAAATCATGCAGAGGGACGCTTGTTTGACGTAGTAGGGGATCATGGGCGATTCTAGGATCGGAGAGGTTCAGGGGTGCTGAGCTCCCGACCAGACAAAACAAATTTCAGTGTTTTGCACATTTTATTGTACATTGCCACATTTCTGAAAGAAAAGCCCAACACTTTGGGGGAAAGTCTGTGAGTGAACTATCAAACAGCTCGGGGCCTACAGTCTTAAAAAAATGAACGTCTTCAAAATTTACAACCAAAAATCTTCACGTGGGTGCGGGAGAGCAGACTTCTCCCGAGTCATGACACGGTGACTTGTGACGTGGAACACAATATAGTCAATGCAGAAGCTACTTAACAAAAGGCAAAGACTATAAATAAAAAACATCTTACACTATGTCCTTTTTTTGTATAAAAGTGGGTTCCCCAGACAGCAAGAAATATTTTCCAAAGCAAGTTTTTTTTTTTTTTTTATGACAACCCCTTTTTTTACAAGGCTCACAGCTCCAGTAACCTTTGGGAACACTCGGAAAACATCGGCATATATCCAGAAGTGTTTCTTCTTTTTCGGTTTTGTGAGATCATCTGTGATCACACGAAATTAGTGGTGGAACAGTCTTGATGTGTGGTGAAAATCCTTGTGTACCAGGCCTAACACGGTTCATCACTAAATCTACAAATGCATGTTAAAACTCTACCATGAAAAGCAAAAGCCATATAACACCCAAAACACCACCAGCTTCTCTTTGAACATTGGAGTGCATTGAATATAGGTTGAAAAGCATTTGAAAGTCATTCTTTTTATTTACATTTTACACATCCCAACTTCATTGGAATTGGGGTTTGTATTATTCAGTTATTATATTTCATATTCAATGAGCAATACTCTACATAACGTTTACTGCAATCGCAATCTACGAACTCTTAACACCTGCACCCAAGCACATTATGGGGGTAACATGTAATAGTTTACACTTTAGTAAGCAAACATTGCTCCATTACAATTCTATAGAAGCAGATAAAGTTTAAAAATAAGAAACTTTCCCAAGGAATTGTTTTTAATTTCCATTTTCAAATCACAGGAACAGAATAAAATCATAAGTGTTGCACACCAAGGGAATACTCTTTGCCCATCTCTTGGTGAGCAAAGACAGACAACACCAGCTCCTTTATCACTTGATTTTGCATGTTAAATATACATGAGTAGTTATTGCCCACATTGATTGATACAGCTGGACTGGGGGCATAAATATAGAAAACTGCAGTGTGCACTGAATGGAAGTTGGGAAACCAGTTGTCATGTGACAATTGCCACCTAGTGGGGGGAGTGGTGGTGGGGTTGCTACTCCACGCCAAGCTTCTTCTTCAGGGACTCGGGCATCTCAGGGGGGGGTGGGCGTGGCAGACGGAAGTACACCTTAACCGAATCATAGATGAACCACTGCAGAGCCGTCAGGGTACCGATCATAATTATACGGGCAATCAAGCCCTTCCACACACCTGCACAGAGCAGACAAGACAGATATATATATATTTTTTAAATATATATATATAAAATATACATATTGTGGTGACAGATTCATGATATGTTGAAATAAAATTGGTCTCACGTGCGTTCCACTTCAACAAAACGGAAGCATTATTTCCTTGTAACTATCCAGCAATTTACTTGCAGAGTACAAATGTTTGTTCTCCAAATGCCTTTCTCAGATTATATTTTCTCCCCCACAAAAACAGGACCGAAATTTGTTTAAAAGATGGCAAGTAATGACGACATTATTCAAGACTATACTGGGCTCTGATCACCTATGATCCCGTCAGCAACCATTAGATCGTTCTTTTATTCCCCCTTTAATGTTTCCCACAGTACTGAAATCTATTTGTGGTGGTGCGTATCCGGTGGCTGGCCAGGGCTTTTTGAGGGGGGAGGGTGTTAAAGTTAAACGGACACTTACCGAATATCTTGATAAATTCAAATATGTCAACAGCAAAAATACAATCGCGTAAATAAATAAAATGTGAACTAAAACAGGGTTCTTCACGAACGTTTCCATTGGTAGCACTGGACCATGCATGATGTAGTGTAGCCTTACGTAGTTGGCATACCATAACTTTGTATATAATTAAGATTGACAGTGACTTGAGTCATTTCTGCAAAATATTTTACTGCAAATATGACATTTGCAACAAGCAGTGGCTGACTAAACAGGTCTTTTGTTTTATATAATCTTTAAAAAAGACAATGGAAACGTATGCATGTTCAGATAAATCCATAGCATAAAAGCATGCAAGTGTATATAACAGTCAAGGAAGAGTTTAAGATCATTTTAGTCCACAGGTTTAAAAAAAATAAAAAATAAAAAAGTGACAATTACAGTGGACAAAGAACTAAATTCTGCTTTAAGAACTATAGTCATTGCTTTTTAAATAAACTAAGTTATAAGGGTACAGATAGATAACCGCACAACTGTACCGTCAAGCAGAATTTCCTCAAGTCTACCATCCAAAAAACAAGGTGTTTAACGAAAGTCCTGAATAATTGTCCGTCCACCTGGCTAGCAACACTGGGTGATCCCGGTCTGCAGAGGACCGGGTGGCCAGTGGTGCAGGTAAGCCGGTGAACAGGTAGACTGCTCTTACACGCCAATGACTCAAGCACCTCCAACGACACAGCCAGAAAGCTGCGGAGGGGCTCAGCTCAAGAGCACAGCACCCTCTAGAGGTGGATCTAAGGAGCGTGTAGATAATTTTAAAAAAATAAAATAAATTTCATGAAATAAAAAAAAAAAAAACCTTGACACTGACCTTTGGGTCCTAGCCTCTTGAGGACCTGGACCGCAGTGCTTCCCTTCTCCTTGTTCAGCACAGACACCACAGAATCAGCAGGGTGCGACACAATTGCGCAAAACACACCAGCTGGACACAAAAATGAAAAAAACATTTGATTATTTCAACTGAATTTGAAAAAACAGTACACATCCAGTCTGTTGTGCAGTGGACCCCTACATATTCACAATTTGGCAATTGCAAATTCACCCATTGGTGGATATATTTTTTTCACCTATCCTTCGTTGTTTGCGGGAAAAACTCACCATGTTTTTTGTGGTTTAAAAAAAAAAAAGTCCAGAAATTATTTTTAAATTGTGACAAAGTACTGTCTACAATTTGTGTATTTGTTGTATTGTAGCTTCTAACTGACAAACAGTTACTGTTGGCCCTAACCACGCAAAACAAAACAAAACAAACTAGTTGTCCGTTTAACCAAACTTCCACAGGAGAAGGTTGTTTTGTGTTAGGTTAAATTCTGTATGCACAGATGCTCACTTATCCCAGTCCCCGACTCACTCATCCAATCACAGGAGCATGATAGACAAGGTGGCGGCGCCCTTGTCTTCTGCGGCTGCTTTGGCCTACAATAGTTTGGCCAAACTAGGGCTAAACACGGCATCAAAACTAACAGCTCAGTGAAACACTGCTAATCCTACCTACAACTGCCAGTTTCTGTTGTCACTGTGTAGAGACAGTGGTTTCGGGTCAGTAAACACCTAAGCCTAGCCATTCTAGATTAGTTCTAATTTATTGAGATGGACCTATATTTGTTCATCTATGCCAGCGACATATAGTTACAGGCAGAACAATTAAATGCTCTTCCACTGGATGGGAAAAGGTACAATAAACCTGTGTATCTACTTGGGATGTTAGAATCCAATGTTAAGAGTGCAATGCTTCCCAAACCCAACACTTTCTGGGGAATTGCATGAGGTCCTCCTGTGGGCAGTGCAGTTTAAAAAATATATATAATAAAAAAATTAAAAAATGTTCTTGGCACTGAACGTTTTGGTTTCAAAAGAACGACTTTTGGCGTTCTTGGCATTGAATGAGTTAAGTGTTTTGGGATTGTAGTTTGTGATATATTTATGGATTTAACCATTATTGTAGACAATAACCACTTTAAGGAGAGCATCTAGTATTCAAGGCAATTTTCTATTCAAGGTCGGTTTCAGGCCCTATTGCCTGCGAATAACGGGGGACCACTGTGTCTAATTTGTGTTGTAAATTCTATTTTTGAAGGTTACTTACCAATGTAACCAGCCACAAAGGTGACCACCAGTTGCTCAGATTTGCTGCACTCGCTGCGGGGCTTGGGGACAACATACTTGTAGAGCAACTCCACTGTGCGCTCAAAGCAGGCAAATTTCATCATGGTATAAGGGATCTGTCTCATCCACAGAGGTACCACACCCTTGTAGAAACTAGGTTTGAGATTACAACAAGACATCAGACTGCACAGTCCTTTTGTTTAAATATCAAGCAATTATGAATATCCGTTCCCCTGGCTAGCAACACTGGGTGATTTCCTATTTGTAGAGAACAGGTTTGCCAATGTTGCAGGTAAACTGGGAAACAGGTAGATTGCTCTCACACGCCAATGACTCAAGCACCTCCAACTGTACAGCTAAAAAGCTGCTGAGGGCTTCTGCTCAGAGCAGAGTGCCCTCCAGAGGTGGATCTAAGGAACGTGTTATCACTGAAAACAATTCTGTGCAGCATTTACGTATTCACCCAACCACCAATGTGACAAACCCCCCAAAAAAATGGTAAAAGGTGGTACACTTACGCCCAGAGACCCTCCTCTGCGTACATCTTGGGGACACACTCCCTAAGGTTGTTGGCGTAGCCTGGCTGGGTCTGGATACGCACTTTGACAGCCTCCATAGGAGCCAGAGCAATGTCGGCGAAGAACTCTGCACTGGCTGAGGCAGCAAGGTACAGTGATGTTCTCCACATGTAGGTGTTTTCCTGTTTGACAAGACAAACAAGGGAAAATAAAAATTAGTCTTAAGACAACCACTATGTATCCCACAGGATCACCTTCTGAATGTTGCCTCATGTAAATCCATTACATGTGGATGACAGCACAACTGGAGTAAAGTTTTAAAGGGAAAAAAATAAAAAAAGTCTCAAAGTACCACCAAAACAAAGTAAACTTTCATTAGATTGTTTAAAAACACTACAGTAACAATTTGAAACCACTGGCATATTGAAATGTTTATTTCAGAATTCCATCTTCAAAAAGAATCTCAGTGGACAGGGATGAGCACTTTCCATACACATTCGAGAAACAAAGATGTGCACCAGACCTAATCATGTAAATCAAGTTACACCACAATGAAAATTAGCATTCTTTTGCAATATGGCATTGCTAACCTCTCCAAGCAGGTCACTGTAAAAGATCTTAAACACTTCATAGAAGCCAAACTTGCAGAGTCCCTGCATCGAGTAGCCGATGAAGGTGGGTGCCCAGCCCTTCGCCAAGCCTCTGACACCATCCTCCCTCACGGTCACAGAAAACCCATTGCCAATGCTCTTGTACTTGTCTGGGTCGACCTAAGAAGAAAAAGAAATACCACATTAAGGACCATGTCATTGCATTTTATCACCAACCCTTTTCTACTAAAATTTAGCAGAGTTCTTTCAATTGTTTCTAAATGGGGGTGGTAATTTAGGAGGGAATTTGAATTTTATCAGTAGTAAGAATAATCATGACAAATTATTTGCAATTTGGCATAACATCAGTGAGACAATTGTGCATCTAATCCCTGGAACAGACTACAAGATTTTAGCGCCATTATTGGCTATTACGGATTACAGATTGTGCTCGACAGTCCTCGTTGTGACATAATTCATACCAACAATTTGGCCTTGAGGGCCAGTCATTCTGCCCTATGACACCAAAATGAAAAGTCTCCTATGTTTGATTTTTTTTTTTTTATCTCTTCTGTCTACTGCAACATCAACGACACCTCGCCTCCCTTGACCGCCGATGTCAATAATTTGACAAATGTTTACTGAAACTTCAAGCATGAATTGACAGAACGGCCGGCATAATGTTTACGTGCAAACAAGCTATCTACATGACGTCATGTTGCCTGGTTGCTAGCGGTATTAAAGTAGGTGAAGATGACCTCAAGCTCTCCTTGAAGAATGGATAGCATAAACTGTCGGGGATAACACCATATGCTTTGTTTTCTATTTGTTCTTTTTTTCCCCCAACATAAAACATTGCCACAACCAAAACTAATGTTGTTGCTGCTATGGTAATGGTTATGTGGTGGCGTTGACACGTTTTCCGGTCCAATTTCCCCCGACATAGCTTGAGTTGACAAGATAAGCCTACTGATCGTAAAAGACGGCATACGGTGATATCGTGATATATGTTGTGTAGTGTTGCCAGTCGTCTGACTGGAGACGCGGTAACATTTGATGGCAGTAGTCTGACAAGGTGCCATCGTCAGAGACCACCTTTGTCTTGAAGTCTGATCCAGGCATACGTGCAGAAAAAAAAGACTTATTTTCAATACATGGCCCTTAAATCCGGCGCGTCATTGTTCTTAATAGTCATGGAACCAGATGTTTGGAGGAGCTGCTGGATAATTGTTGCCAACATCAAGTGTAGATTCCCATACACACCTGCAGACGACACTTGACAAGATCGAGGGGTACTACTGCTGTGTGTGTCAGGCCGCAGCTCAGGATACCCCCAAAGCCACACAGGGCATAGTACTTTGAGGAGCCAAACGCGCAGCTAAACTCCTCTGTGGTAGAAGGAGGACAACAAACATGCAACATGCAAGGGTCACATGCAACACACAAAAGAAAAATCAACACCAATTCAGAGCCACATAATGGAAGAGTTCTCAAGATCTAAAGATATCCCAAAATCCGCCGTCTTGATTGACGCTTTTCCACTGCACAGCAGTCACTCTGCTTTACATGTCACCATTTATATAAGAGTCTGTTTTCCACTTGAAACTGCCAAAAAATAATGCTGCATTGAATGCATCAGCTGGACCAAGAGGCTAATAACTGAGGTGAATGGAGAAGAAGAAGAAAAAAACTTTAAAATGTGGGTATTGCCCTCAACAAGACGACAAATTGTGTTCATTCAGAGATTGAGGGCATGGCCTAGCGAGTGCCATGAGGAGCCTTAGTCAGTCGGGTTGTTCACCATGCGACGCGGTTACTGTAGTTCAGTGTGCTCCATGCTCCTTGCAAGTGTTTTCATTTATTCTCCGTGTTTCACTGTTTGTCCCCTTGAAAAACAACTGAAAGCGCATCGGTTGACCGTGGCTCTCAACGGCATATCTGAAGCTCACTTGTAACTCAAATTGGCTCACGCAGGAAGACAAAACCATGAAAAATCAAAGGCTCATAACTAAATATGTGAAGGTACCACCATACCTGGTTTTGCCAATCGAAACGCTTAAACACGGAGTACAATTGCATCGAGTCAAGTCACTACCTGGTAGTGGAAAAGGGGAGAACGCTCCAATTCATCTTTAAAAAGGACTCTTCCATTATATATGGCTGCCTCAAACATGCCACCATTTGTTGGAACACCAAAAATCTTGACATGATTTCAGTATTAATTTTAATGGACCACAGTGATGTTTTGGAGGCCGACAAGTGTACACAGACAGCTCAAACCATGAACAGTTTAAGATTATTAACAATTAATGCCACACAAACTGCAGCATTTTTAACGATTAATCAATCAATTATGATGCCCATACCTAGTTATGAATATCTGCAAAACATCAGTGTGGTCCAAGAAGTTTGTTTTCAACTCAAGATCACCAACAATAAATAATCAAATCAACATTTAACCAATAATTTCTTAAATTATAACAATGCAGTACAATGTAATAATCGTATTTAGCAGCTGTACTTTTGCCTTTCAAATAAGTCTTACCTGATAGGTCAGATGCAACGTTAACAAAACGACAAGTCGGCATAAATGTCGTGCAAAGGTCATGTTGAAATAGAGCCAGAAAATAAATTGGTAATGAACTGCCTGGTCGGAGTTGACGACTAATCCCTCACAGTCTAGTCTCCTTGACCTACACTCTTCCTCGGTTAGCCTGAGAGGATAAAAGGTCAAATGACATCACGTGTGTGGCGGGCACACAGAATCAATGAGGTTGGAGTCATGCAGTCATGTAGTGATCACTCCAATATGCATGCCGGCGGGCAGGGAACCTCACAACTGGATTATATGCATTTTTCCATGCAAAATCGAAACTTTAAAAAAAAAAAAAGGGTCACGGGTGGAGTGCAATAACTGACACAGAGCCGAAAAGACAGACCTGCATTCTGCATTTGACCAGATCGAGGGGAACAACTGCTGTGTGTGTGGTGCCACAGCTCAGAATCCCGCCAAAGCCACACAGGACGAAATACTTCTGAGAGCCAAACTCACAACTGTCTCCCTCTAAAGGAACATGTTAGATTTGGGGGTGGGGGTTGGGGGGTGAAAATGGTCCATAAATATATAATATTAAACTGACTATTTTTAAAAGAAACAAAATGTCAAGCTGTTGGTCTGACAAACTTTAGGCAGTTCAAAATGATCAATTACAAATTACCGCCTTGGCATTTAAACTAGACCTGCCAAAGCAAAGTGCAACAGTGTTGCCAGAAAACTAAGCAATGGGAGAGAAGTATGCCTAATTACAACAAACAAACTTAAAAAAAAAAAAAAAACTAAAACTACACTATGTTGATCAGCTGCACTTGAGCCACCCCCCAAAATAATAGTCGTTGCTTTAAAACCTCCAAGCAGCATTGTCTTGAGAAAAATTGGGATACTGATTTTTCCCGGCCAGGCCTATAACCAAGTCCCAAATCAATTTGTTCTACTATAACTACAATAGTCAAGTCTTAAGATCACCGTTACTGCGAATTTATTAAATAATTTAGGGCATTCTGAATCTTGTATTATAACTACCGTCCCACACGCATTCCAGTTTGACTTGCATAAAAACTGGATGTCCTTCCTTGTCCTACATTAGCGGCTTAGCTTTAGCAAAGGCCTGACTACTATCTAGATGTCACCTAAAAACACCCATTACGAATGGTGAGATGCATTTCACTTCACATACAAGTGTAAAAATATATATATATTTTTTAATCTATGCACTATGACAATGTAGAATAAGGAACAATGCGGGTTAGCGGACGTTGCTGCTAACACGAGTCCCGATGGAGGCCTGCGGTAAAAACTGGGGGGATAAATTACCGTCTGCCGTGGCGGCTGCTGCCAGTCTGCGTGTCCTCTGCACGTGAAGACTCTGCTGTGGTTCCTCCACTTTCTGGAGCGTGAACAGCGGGGCACTGAATGGATTGGCCCGGGCGAGCTGCGTCAAAGTTGAGGGATACATGGTGGTGGGGTCCTGTCCGTCCGCGGAGCTGCCCTGCAATGAGCAACAAGTTAGCTAGGACCGAAAACCCCGAGCCACCCCCACCGGCTAGCTAAACCGATAAATGGAATGTAAGCGGGTTTTTTTTTTTTACCCGAATTAACTCAGAAGAAACTGAACCAATTAACCGAGATACGTGCAAATCGTTAAATAAGTAGCATCAAAATAAATAAATCTACCAGTCCCCGTCATATAACCCATGCCGTACTAGCTTTTATGCTACACTGCAATGCTAACTTGACCGCTCCAAGGTGGAATAGTAGACAAGCAAAATAAATAATTGAAAAAAACTTATTTTATAGCGTGGACATGCAGTAGGATGTCAACCGAAAATGACTGTTTTATTTTTTTAATTTTTTTTTTTAAAACCGAGTAATTTAACTTACTTCAATGCGTCTTAAGATGGCGCCTCCGCTTAGCTGCAAACCGGCTCCGAGAGACCCAACGACCTCCCCGTACAGGTTTTGTCCTTTCGGCTTCTTCTACGCTTCAAATTGAATGCAATTGCTCCTGAGTCCACCCACCGGTAGAAATAAATCATTACACTAGTTCTCGCACTTTTTTTTTTAGTTAAGTGCTGGAAAGATGACCGTAGAAATGTACTGTAGTTGGTTACAATTATACAATTTACCGTCTTGAAAACTTAATAGTAGTCTAACTATTTCAGTTACTGTCTCAAAGTAACAATTTGATTACTTTTCTTAAACTCGCCTGAAAGCATCAACGGGATCCTTGGATGTTTCCTCTAAAAAGTGGATTAAAACAAGAATAATTTGGAAATTATTCAAATTTGTTCTTTACACAAATAATAAACTGATAACTACACACGATGAAATGTTAATACATGATGGAATTATTTTTAATTTTTTTGCATTACACATACATAATATACATGTGCACGCACGATACAAACATGACACCATGTTGACCTAATGACAAATGTGCACAATTTAGACAGTATCGCTTCATATGACACCCCAGATAAGTGAATGTTTCATTAAAATAAAGCCCAAAATTATAAAAATTAAACTGTTTAGCCGAGTGTCATCTTTTCTTCTGCATGCTGTTATGTTATGAACTGGTTTCATTGGACTTTACGAGACGCTGTATGCACTGTAGGCTACATGCGGTATGTAACATGCATTAAAGCATACCTTCAATGAAGTGTTCAGAACAAAACAATGCTGTTGTTTTTTAAAGTGCTCTATAAACAAAGTTGAGTTTCTCAAAGATTAAGTCATGGAAGTCTAAGTACACACAGATCTGAACAGTGAAACTGCGAATGGCTCATTAAATCAGTTATGTATCCTTTGTTTGCACACGGTAACTCCAAGTAATTCCAGCAGACAGCAAGTGAACTTTGACAAGTTTGATTCAGTCATTGTCACTATGCGTTTAACTGTCAACCGGAAGATTTGACGCGCTTGTGCAATCATAACTGACGACTCTGATTTAGTTTTGATTTTGTACAGTATCAATGTTTATTTAAATATCACCCTGAACTGTTTAAAAAAAAAAATTCAAAAAAAAAAATGAATGTGCAAATTCTGATGTTGCTGTGTGTGTCTATGCAGTCAAAACTACACTACCACATCTGTAATTTACTGCACGGTGTTTTCTAAACTTATAAGTGATCTGTAATATCTACGTTTGGGCAGACCGTGACAGACAAATACTACAATACATGAAAGGTGTTGTTTTTGTTTGTCTAAATGTAAACAAGAATAGCGCGCCGTTGCCTTCATCGTAACGACGACTTTTCCAACATGGCCGACCACTTTTCGTTCTGACGCCTATGATTCGCCAATGTGTCAAACCGCTGCATTGTAGCGCCACCTACTGGCAAGGAGGATCGGATACATTGAAATAAGGCCAATATCGGTCCAATAACGATGCCTTGTGTCGGTACTCGTCCATCCCTAGTTTTTTTTTTTTTTTTTTAAACAGTCTGAGTTATGCAATAAATTTATCTGTAATCCACCCAAAATCAGGATAATTTTTTTTTGTTGTCGTTACATTTTAACAAGTCATAAATTTGATCTAACAAAGGTAAAGGGCAAATATTAACCATACTGTGTATACAGCTTTTAATTGGAAGGAAGTAAACATGTTTAGTATTTTAATAAAAGTATTTTGTGATGCATTAAAACCCCCAAAATGCAACACATCCACCAGACCCAAAAACGCTGGCTGAATAACAATATGAACCCCACACAAGGGTTAATTAATGATTCAATTCAAATGTATTGAGCACAAAATGAAATAATGATGATGAAAACAAACATTTCTAAATTTTTGCATGCAAATGACTGTTTCCGGAAGGTTCTGGTCGTCATTGGCAGTCTGCTGCTGCTTCTTTCACATCTTGGCCATGGTGAACAGCTTGAGGTCGGACTGGTTGGCCTCGGGGAAAATGTAGTCCTAGTACTCCTGCCAGCCCGCGTCAGACTCCTCTTCGACCATGAGCTTCTTCTTCCTCCTCGACCTTCTCAGGTAGCAGATTCCAGACTCGTTCCCTGCTGCCGTCCAAACCGAATCCGGCCTTCCAAGACAAAAGCAGCATGAGTCTCTTCTCCTTCTCCTCAGGCTCTTGTTGGCGTCCGCCAAGATCTGATGGCACTTGTGCAGCCACTTGCTGCCTTCCAGCGACAACAAGAACTTGGCGTAGCTGATACAAACCTTGACATGCTGGGTACACTGCAGTAGTCTTTTTAAAATGTTCCTCGTGTTCCCAAACACCTCCTGCTCGATATCAAAGTCGATGTAGTACTTCCACAGAACCTCGGGCATGTCCAGTGTCAGCTGTCCAATGGTGAGCTCAAAGAGATCACCCAGGGAGGTCTCCAGCTTGGCAAACTTGAGTCAGGTGGTGTAGTTCTCCGGCGATAAGGCCAGGAATTTTTCGTAAAGCTTCCGGCAGCGATCGAACTCGTGCAGCTGAAGCTCCAGCTCGATGTAGCCCTTCAGGAGTTTGTTCTTTGGACATATCCAGATTGCCGTGCCTGTAATCTTTCTGACACCCTGCAGGTTCTTCTGTCTGATCTCAAACTGACCGTACAGCAGCCAGATCTTTGCAAAGGTGAACTTTTTGTGAGGGATCAGATCCAAACAGGCCAGATACACCTGCCTTGTGTTGTTTACATTCATGACCTCCAGTTCTTAGTAGCTGATCCACAAGTAGATGGATTTGTTGTCACTACAAATGTATATGCCATAACAGAATCAGGGAGGAATAACTTCATGACTTCAATTAAAGGCATCACAAAACACGCTTAATCGGGAAACAAATTTTGTATGCAATAACAATGACCAAAAGGTAATATATCCACGCTTCCACAAAATTAAACGCACATGCAACAGAATTACATATCTATAGTTTATTGAGTAAATTCAATACTGTATTTCAATAATTGTGACATGAACACATAATTAGGTAGAATGCAAGTATAAAGAGAACATTTAAGAAAACTCTTAAGGTTTACACTATTTGGATAAGCCTAGAAAGCTGGCTTAAGTACAAAAAAACCTACCCATCTTCAAGGCTATTATCTTCTGTGACAAGCAACCTCTTGACCACAGTAAAGTTCAATCACGCCATGCAAGTTAAAACAACAAAGATAAAATATTAGTGAGTCCACATTTGCTACAATATTTGGGGTTTTGTATAAGTGGCTGGCTTTGTTGTGATCACAATGGGCCAACATCCAGTGAGTTAAAAAAAACAAAAACAAACAATGGTGAACAATGATAATTTCAGACCACCTGTGGAGGAAAAAAAAAAAAAAAAAAGACTCGATTCACAGATATATTTAAATGTTATGAGCAAACAGTCCTCTCCCACTACATTCACCATGAACTCTATGCCTTGCTGCCACTGGCCACCTCTGAGTCAGCTGTTGAAAATGGGTTGAGGGTATTGGTTTCCATGGCTTGGTAAATAAAGAACAGGAAAGCAGCCACTATTGCCAGTAGGAGCACCTTCTTCCACAGAGACATGCCTTGGGGCACTGCTTTCATTGCACCAGTAGGGGAAGGTGGAGACAGGAGTGTGGGTGTGCTGGACAAGGGTTTAGAGGAGGACTTTGGCAAGCTGTTGACTCTGTTGATGATACAGCTCTCTGTGTAGGAGGAAGAGGTGGAGTTGCTGATGGTTTTAGTAGTTTTGGGAGAGAAGTATGAGTTTTCATCCTTCCAGAAATCGCTAGAGATCACTGGGCGCCCGGCGGCTCCCCGGATTGGTCGTCTACAAGTGGCCCTAAAAAACAAGGAAAGACTTCTCATTCGTTTATGTTGTTGGGAACTCGCAGCTATTTGTAAACAGACAATGCAGTAAAGGCATTCAAATATTGTGCTAATAAGCCAGCTACAGAGCAGTTAACAGTCAGTTCAAGCAGAATTTTGTTTTGCAATAAATCGACTGAAACCAAACTTTTCAAATCCATGTTTACAAGTAAATCTGGCCATAATTAATCTTTTGAAAGTTTGATTAACACTCCCAGACTATCTCATTGGGAACCAGTCCTCGAGCATGTATAAATGTTCATTAACTGAACATTGGGTCTGGCTTCCTGTGCATGCTACATCCTCTGTGGTTAATGGTAGGGATGTAACTATTAATTTTAGTCACAATCTGATCCGTATCACAATTTATTTTAGTTACGATTTGATTCGCATCACTAATCGTGGTTGCTGATTCGATTCAAGGACAATATTGGTTCATTTAGAATGATACAATCTGAAACGATTCAGTGGGTGGAAATCGATTCAGTAACTTTTTAGTCAAAAATACTATCAGTATGACTGAAATAAATCCTGCAAACTGGACAGTGCAGGTTAAATGTTTTTAATCTTTTACTTGTTGGGCCGGGCCAGTCTCCCCCTAAATTGCCCATAGGTGTGAATGTGAGTGCGAATGGTTGTTTGTTTATATGTGCCCTGCGATTAGCTGGAGATCAGTTCAGGGTGGGCACGCCCGCGACCCTAGTCAGGATAAGCGGTATGGAAGATGAATGAATAAATGAGTCTTTCACATCTCTGTGGAGATATTTTGGCCCACTCTTCCTTTTGAATTCAGCAAACATTTAGGGGTTTCAAGCACTAGGTAAGTATCCATAGTATTTAAAATACAATTACTTTACAAAATACTTTGCACTCAAGTACTTACATGATTCCTGTTGGACTATTGACATCATTGGAGAACAGCTCTTTAAGAACATCTTTCTCACCCACTTTGGGAGTTTGGTCACCGGCTGCTATCTTCTCCACCTACAGAGACACAGTCATCATATGCATTTATGTTTGAAAAATGGTGGCCCAATGTCATCAACTTGATTGTTTTAATTGAACTGAATTTTTGATCTGTGGATATTTTCCCTCATTAAACTCACAAATCACCAGGAAGTGAATGCCTGAGTTAACAGATGACCCCCAAACTAATTACTGTAGATACCTCACCGGGTGACCACTTAGTGCTTAACAAAGTTGGACTGGATGTGGGTTACACAAACCAGTAAAACCGTCTATAGCTATGGCTCTGTGACTGCACACCTTTGACACATTGTTCTCCTTGAACAGCGAGGACATACTACTGTGCTTCTTCACAGGGCTGCATTTGGACAGGAAGTTTGTGATTGTCTCTCGTCTCCTTTTAAGTGGCAGGTCATTTGGAGGTCCAAACTCTTCCTGCCGAAAAAGTGTGCGTGAGATTGCGACTACTGGCCCTACAGAAACTCAACAACTGTGTATGCACAAGCACAAATTTATGTATTCACCAGAACCAGCCATATGGCATATGTGAGAGTGGTTTCACTGCCCAAACGGACCCTTTTTGTTTTAGATGTCACGTGTGGAGGAAATATAATATAGAGAGAAGTCATGGTGCCCCCACAGTTGTCAAAGTTAAAATGTACCCCTGCAGTCTCACTGCCAGCCTTGGCTCCAAACACTGACCAATGGGACTCCTCATTCTTAACAGGTGAACTACAGCACATAGGAGCTAAAAGTAACAGGGTCAATTTTGGTTTAGCATACCAAAGGGGGGGGAAAGGCCCTAGATTGCTTGGGCGAGGACTTTGTTCCTCAGGGTGGCTCTTCAGCTTGAAGAAAGAGTGCGCTATTAGATGAGTCTATGAAAGCACAAAATAGAAGCAGCACAATCTGAGTGCAACACACGCTAACTGCTGGTCTTGAAGACAAACTCTTTTCTAATATTGGTTTAGAATGGCCCGATCTACCATGTGCAGAAATTAAAAATAAAATAACTGTAGTATTTCCCATTGCATAACACAAGCTCTGGAGAGAAAAGTGGGACAGTGTGCCATGAATGAGTCAGCCGAGTTGTACTTAGCTCTCGCCAAATCTGTGCCTTCCTTAACCAGTTACAGAAAGTCACTATTTGGCCCAGTCACTTTGTGTTGTGGTTTTAGTTTTTCCAACTCTGCCCCTCCCTCTCTCTCTCTCTATCATGGCATACAAATTCATGACATTAAAAACAAGTTTGTGGGGTGCCCTGTGTTGGCGAAATGGATTTTGTGCAGTGCTCAAGTTGTCTGTAGAGAGGAAAATTTAACTTGCGTAAAACTTAAAATATGTTCCTACCAAAACAAATTATAGAAAGACAAAGCTGACCTCGAGCAGAGCTGTGTTGAGAAGAGCCTCTGTTGCCACTTGTTTATGATGGAGCTAAATGGGTTTCAAACAGAGGGTGGTTGGACAAAAAGTTTTGCACATATTTTACATTCTTTGTTACAATGTCATTCTTAAAGGGGAACTAAACCCAAGATGTCAAATCTTTCTGTTGCACATTAAATGTGCACCTTTCCTTTATCGCCTGCTGTTTACTTCAATCAACAAAGTATTTATTCTAAAAGACATTTGAAACATAGCATCTGCTCTTAGCGAGAGTGCAAATTTGCAAGAATGTGACATGTATTCAACAGTTCCGGCACAGCTGAATGCAAGAATGCCAGGCTTTTGGATGCACAAATGACAGGGGGAAAAAGTGTCTTTCGGATTCCAAATCCAGTGAAATTTCCACAAAAGCAAAATATAGCGGCTTAGTGGCTTTGTAGATTGGAATTGGGCACTCTGTGGCCAAATCGAAATTAAGAAAGTACAAGGTCATCTGCGCAGATCACTTTGAACCCTGGTGTTTCGAGATTGATCTGAAGAGGCAAGCGGACTGGGTTGACCACAAACTTCGGCGGAAAATAATCATTTAACACGCTGCACTGGGCTGACTATTTCTGCTCATCAAAAGTCAAAAAGGCCAGGCAGGCAAGGGCGGTGTGGAGGGATTTGTCTACCACATATGGTAAAAAACAGATGTCCTTTGCCAGCTCATACAGTAGGCTACAAGTTTTTCTCTCTCAAATCTCTCAGCCAACACAGTTTAACGGCGCGCTCTGGGAGCAGACATGTCTGTGACATCACTTCTGCCGTTGATAATGATTTACATTAATTATTCTGTTTGATTCGTATTCCGTGAACACGTTTATCAGAGGACAGTGTTTTGACTAATGCAGGCACATACAATCTAGACATTCTTTAAAAATGTTTGGGTGTAGTTCTCCTTTAATATTTAGCAATGTAAAACAAATTCAGTACATAATAGGGCTTATTAGTGGTCATTTTCACATAACATTTCATTGGGGAACCCTTGTGAGTCTACAGAGAGAGCAAGAGAAACTGTTAGTCCAGCAAACATCATTGTATATATATATATATTTTTTTTTTATTGTACTGAATAGTACCGGGCGGCACGGTTGGCGACTGGTTAGAGCGTCAGCCTCACAGTTCTGAGGACCCGGGTTCAATCCCTGGTCCCGCCTGTGTGGAGTTTGCATGTTCTCCCCGTGCCTGCGTGGGTTTTCTCCGGGCACTCCGGTTTCCTCCCACATCCCGAAAAAAAACATGCATTAATTGAAGACTCTAAATTGCCCGTAGGTGTGAATGTGAGTGTGAATGGTTGTTTGTTTATATGTGCTGTGCGATTGGCTGGCAACCAGTTCAGGGTGTACCCCGCCTCCTGCCCGATGACAGCTGGGATAGGCTCCAGCACGCCCGGGACCCTAGTGAGGAGAAGCGGCCTAGAAAATGGATGGATGGATGGATGAATAGTACCGTGGCAAAAGAAAAAAACACCAAACAGACTATATCCTTTTTTTGATCATAAGAAAACAAACCCACTGATCAGCAAGCAGCCCAGGCATAAAAATTAATGATTTTAACTCGAAGTCTGGCAGGGCTATTAACCTGCTCAATACTACAGTACATAATACAGGTAGACTAAACCCAGAAGCGTCAGGATACCTCTGTGGTCTGTTGAGCAGTTTTTATAGTGACTCTATTAGAAACTGTCCAAACAATAAATTAGTGAGGGGAAAAAGAGAAACCTGCTGGTTTTCACACGTTTATGTTTCCTCTATTTTTGTCATATTGCAATTTATCATCAAAATAAATAAATTAATAAAATTTTCTCTCTCTTTTTTTTTAAAGGCAGTCATTTGTTTTTTACAATACTGTGCAACCCTAGCACAAGGTAAGTTTCAAAAAATTTGCAGAAACACAACTAAGCAAAAGGGGAATTGGTTGTGGACTATGGAAAATTTTATGAAAAAGTATAGTTTCGGATAAAACTTTTTTTTTTAAAATACAAAAAAATTCAAATTGTTGTTTGAGTAGGTAAAACATTAATCTAAACAGCAGGAGGAGCTGCTCAGCCAAAACCAGTAACACACACACACGGAACAGGTTAATTCTTCTTTGCTGAAAAGAATAAAACAAAGTGAGCAGAATGTTTAAGCAACAAAATGAAGGCCTTTCTGCATATTGAAATGTGGACAACCCAGAAAAACATGAAGATATCGAGAGCAGACAGGTTTAGAGAAAAAGTCAGCCGCCAAAAGAATGCCATGCCATGGAAACGGGTAATCCACATCATGTGCTTCGAGTCTGAGATGCAGCATAGCTCGAAAGGAGAGAAAGAAACCGCAGGCTCACTATGTATTGGGAGTGACTGCACTGTACTCAAAAATTGTTTTTAAAAAACAACACTTCCTTTGCAGCGTGAGGATAAATTAAAAAACCCAGATGTGTCCTCTCCTGCCCACATATCAGTGTCTATGACTTCACACTGAAACACTTCTAGTGACAGTGACAGTGCTCATCTCCTCCAGCGACACGAGAACACAAAGAAATACAATTTATTACATCTCCCCATTTTCAAATCTTATGAGTAACACACAAACATGATTGCAATCTTGGTACCTTCACACCCAGCAAACACTGATGGTCACAGATCAATGAAGGGCACGTCAGCCGCAAAAGGGCAGAGAGGAGAATCAAAGGCTACCAAACCATTATTAGTGCTGTAACAGTTTATGCTCTATAAATAAACCATGCTAAAATTTCAAGCGGTTAGTGTTACTATTTCAAATCAGCGCATATTGAGCATCTCTGAGATTAGTAGTCTTTCAGCTTCTCCCATCCAGAATGTAAATCAAAACTAAGAGCAAACAAACTGAAAAAGGACAAGGCACAAACCACAGATGACGATAAAGGAGAAGGATAGGGCAGCCAAGGATGTGCATTGAGTAAGGTATCAATCTTTCAATCAACTTTTAGAATTAGAATTTAATTTGAATCGGAAGTCTTTGGAGAGGAACCACCTGAAGTATTATCACACAGTCTGTCACTGCACGTAGAATAAGTCAGAAAATCGGGACGTCCGAGAGTAACAGCATACAAGAACTTTTCCAAGTATGACTAGAAAACAATGCAACCTGAAATGAGTTAGTTGGACAGAAATCTGTGAATCAGGTTTAGGAATTGACGAAAGAAATACACAATAACGAGGTTGGGGAGCTACTTACAGTCTTGTGCTCACTGCTGTGAGTGCGGGTAGTGACGGGTGTCTTCCCTCTGCTCCGAATTGGCCTCTCCACTACTGGAACTGGCTCAGGCGCAGCCACTAGCTCAGGCTCCGGTTCTGCTATCACATCTAAAAACAGACAGCATTACAAATAGATAAAACCCCCACCATTTAGCCATGTGAGAGTTAATATATTAGAGGCAGCATGTTACACGTAACATCAAGGGCTAACAGAAGCATAAGTCATATTACATTTTAATAAAACATGATCAGTATTTGGAAGTTTAAAAATCAATACATTAACAAATACATTCCCTTTTGGATTAATATAAAACAACAAAACGGTCACTGAACATAAGATGACAGAAGGGTGCTACTTTCAAAACGAAATTAAACTTTGTCGCTCAAAATCCTGCATACAGGATATAGAACTCCAGGTATATGCCAGGTAATGTAGGCTGTCTAGTTTTTTTTCAGCAAGGAAAGGAAGCATGTCTACAGCATGAGGCTTTAGGCATGCCCAGTCACATGATCTGACTGAAAAATAACCTCTATTAAATGTCTGATAACCTGGGCTTGTACAACAGATATTCAATAGTTTGGTATTGGTAGTTTTCGAGGTAAAAATGGCATCAAAAGGATGCCTCATCGTCGGCTTGTGTATTTGTGCGCATGAAAAGTTCTCTGTGGCTGGCTCAACAGCCTCCTGCATGAGGCCAGGTGCCCGGGGGCGCCACGTTTGCTATGTCTGCAGTATATTGTATGACAGATCAATAGTGTATATAGTAGCATCCACATGTTTGGTATCAACCAATAAAAGTACATTAAGGAGTCATGTGCATGCCCTTACCGTCCTCCTTGTCACTATAGAGGTCAGATTCAGAGTTGCCATTGTGGTTAACTTGGATCTCCGTGACCACTATCTTTGTTATTGTTGCCTGTGCAGGACCGTCATCGAGTAGCTTCATCAGTTTCTTCTCGTACAGTTTGCGGGTTGATGCTGTAAAGATAAAGTGGGATGACAAAAAAGCAATGAAAGAAATTGATCAAGAAAATTACCATAACATTGAATGTTCCTAAATATGAATTATTATTCACTATTATGTTATTATTATTAAATTTGTCTGTCTGACTGATGAGTAAATACATAAATGGTGGCAATAAGGTAACGTTTACTGCTATTAATTGTTAAGTACAGTAAATCACAATCGGTCAAAAAATGTTTTGCAAATTTTACATGGCACGTGAATTATATCACCTGTGTGCAGTGTGCAATATGAGGCAAGCACACTGTTTAAGTGAAATGTGGACTCACCCACAATTGGTCCAGCATCTACTCCATGTTTGAGCAGCTCATCCCTCAGGTATTCATCAGTCAGCGCAGTCACATCCAGCTCGTCTGGCTGAATCTTGTCAGTTTTCCTGGGTGCTTTCTGCGAAGAATACGGTAGCCTGGTTTAGCATTTAAATAAGCGATTCTGTGACCACGTAGGTGTTAGAATATGTAAGGATAGGATTGAATGATTCATTGCATTTGCAATATCATTGCGATAGGTCACAGATAAATCACAGACTGTCTGATACGTTTTGGGCAATATTTTCACTGGTCCAACACTGCGTGCATCTGCAATGAAGATACAGATCTTGTCTTTATACAACTTTGTGATTCATGTTATGTCAATCAAGTAAGAGTTGGAACTACGTGAGTGGTTCCGAGCAAATCGTTCCATTTCCAGGCTTGTAAGAGGAAAAAGACTTCTCGTCGCTGTGAACCTGCACAAATGTCCTGCACCTTCCATGAAAAATCCATTGCGGAAAGGATTTTATTATGAAGCAGCTGCTGGAAGCATTAGACAGCATTATTAGACAATAACCTGGTAGAACTCATGTTTTATTCTTTGGGATTTTCAAAAGTTTCACATATACAACCCTAATTCCAATGAAGTTGGGACATTGTGTTAAATAAAAACAGAATACAATGATTTCCAAATCATGTTCAACCTATATTTAATTGAATATATTGAAAATATTTCATGTTCAAACTGATAAACTTTATTGTTTTTAGCAAATAATCATTAACTTACAATTTTATGGCTGCAACACGTTCCAAAATAGCTGGGACAGGGTCATGTTTACCACTGTGTTACATCACCTTTTCTTTTAACAACATTCAATAAACATTTGGGAACTGAGGACACTAATTGTTGAAGCTTTGTAGGTGGAATTCTTTTCCATTCTTGCTTGATGTACAGCTTCAGCTGTTCAACAGTCCGTGGTCTCCGTTGTCGTATTTTACGCTTCATAATGCGCCACACATTTTCAATGGGAGACAGGTCTGGACTGCAGGCAGGCCAGTCTAGTACCCGCACTCTTTTACTACAAAGCCACGCTGTTGTAACACGTGCAGAATGTGGTTTGGCATCGTCTTGCTGAAATAAGCAGGGGCGTCCATGAAGAAGACGTTGCTTGGATGGCAGCATATGTTTCTCCAAAACCTGTATGTACCTTTCAGCATTAATGGTGCCTTCACAGATGTGTAAATTACCCATGCCATTGGCATTAACACAGCCCCATACCATCACAGATGCTGGCTTTTGAATTTTGTGTCCATAACAGTCGGGATGTTTTTTTTCCTCTTTGGCCCGGAGGACACGACATCCACAATTTCCAAAAATCAATTTGAAATGTGGACTCGTCGGACCACAGAACACTTTTCCACTTTGCATCAGTCCATCTTAGATGAGCTCGGGCCCAGAGAAGCCGGCGACGTTTCTGGGTGTTGTTGATAAATGGCTTTTGCTTTGCTCAAGTTGCACTTACAGATGTAGCGCGAACTGTATTTAGGGTCTTTGGTTTTCTGAAGTGTTCCTGAGCCAATGTGGTGATATCCTTTACACATTGTCGGTTTTTGCTGCAGTGCCGCCGGAGGGATCGAAGGTCACGGGCATTCAATGATGGTTTTCGGCCTTGCTGCTTACATGTAGTGATTTCTCCAGATTCTCTGAACCTTTTGACGATATTATGGACCGTAGATGATGAAATCCCTAAATTCCTTGCAATTGTACGTTGAGGAACATTGTCCTTAAACTGTTCGACTATTTTCTCACGCACTTGTTCACAAAGAGGTGAACCTCGCCCCATCTTTGCTTGTGAATGACTGAGCAATTCAGGCAAGCTCCTTTTATACCCAATCATGGCACCCACCTGTTCCCAATTAGCCTGTTCACCGTTGGTTTCTGATGAGCATTCCTCAATTTTCTCAGTCTTTTTTGCCACCTGTCCAAGCTTTTTTGGAATGTGTTGAAGCCATAAAATTCTAATTGAATTATTATTTGCTAAAAACAAAGTTTATCAGTTCAAACATTAAATATGTTGTCTTTGTAGTATATTCAATTAAATATAGGTTGAACATGATTTGCACATCATTGTATTCTGTTTTTATTTATGTTTAACGCAACGTCCCAACTTCACTGGAATTGGGGTTGTAGAAGAGAACATCAAAACATTCACAAAGAGCTGCAACATATGCCCAGCCAGTAGTCATCAATAAGAATTAGACAACTGCTTACTATGAACAGAATTACAGTATTATAGCTGTTTTTAAAATACCCCTTTCAAGTATTCGGACAGAAATAGTAATACTGTTGTTTAAGTTCACTCTGAGATATGGGAATTTTCAAGCTCCAAAAATCTGTACAAATAACACACCCAGTGTGGTTCAAGTCTGTAAGTCAACTGAGGAATGTCAAGTTTGCACTTCATTTCCTTAAGAATGTTGTCTCACATTTCCATCAAGTTACAGTCCTCCGCCACTCCCATTCCTAATCAATCCAGTGTAGATAAAGTTGTGACAACTTTGCTCTTATTCTTTTAAAAGCCATTAAGCCACTTTCAAACTGTCTTCATGGTAAATCGGTGCAGAGGCATTACATAAGAGCCAGCCTTTATTGGCCTGTCCCTTTCAGCCAACTCTTGGGCGGTGCACGGACACACAGCTGTAGTGATCTTTCACATTCCAGTAATTAGATACATTAGATTAGCTCGGCAGTGTGTCTCGGGTGTTAAACTTTATACTCTCCTTACACACTGCTGATAGATACTATGCCATAAATTTAGAAGGGTCAACTTCAACCCACCCACCCTACATCTGTACCTTTTTCACAGAGCAGCAAGCTGGGAAAAAGGTTTAGTTGGCCATTGAGAAAGCAGCTACAGTATATATCGCTCTTAACACATTCACAGACTAATGATGTGCATCTAATGAACTGCATAGTGAGTGAACAGGAGGAGGCAACTTAGCAATAGCCACATGGGAGAGGCTAACAACAAGCTACTCTGATACAATTGTAGTACACAACTGCACTAATGATTTGAGGATCAGGATATCAGATTACAAAGAACAACATGGCTAGGATTTGTAATCTCGCCAGAAAGAGAAATCAGCATAGAGTAATTGTCTCTAGTCCCCTGCCTACATGAGGCAATGATGAAAGTTTAACCACTAGCTAACTTGTGTGGCGTACAGAGAGTGAAGTTTCTGACCTACTGGTGATCGACGGATGACCAAAATTACGTGAAAGGCGCTGTGCCTCGTTCTAGAAACATTAGCCAGGTTTACATGGAGAACTTTTTTTTCATTCCGGTTAAAATCATTCTGATTGAAGATCTCTGGTCAACTGATCTATTCTGATTGGGTGTATAGATGTGTACAACATTTAATTGGAACCGCCGTGTGACTTCTTCGTGAATGTCACGTCATTTATCAAGACGGAGGGTCCGTTGTCTATTCAGCAGAGGAGTTGGGATTGTTTTTAATACGTTTATTTAAAAAAAAACGTGTGATAAAAACAACTTGCAAGTAGTTGGAAAGATCGTTATTTACGCCGTGCTTTAACGATGACGTCACCGCGCATTTATGTCGAGACGAAGCATGCGCACACAGAGCTTTTCCCGGCTCTATTCCAAATGACTGTGGCGAAAATTTATTTCTGGTCGGTTTGGGAAAAGGAATATTCCACACCTATGAAAATGAATGAAATGCCATTCGGATTTGGCCCGTTTATTCCAATTGAGGTGATTGTTATTTGGAACATTTTCATTCTGTTTGGGCTTGTAAACCAATACTAATCGGAATCGAAGGCTTCATGTAAACCAGGCTATTGATACATGTTCGGACTTACCATGACAATTCACTTTAGACCAGGTGGTACGGTGGCCTGGTGCAAAACAATATGACAAATTGTGAAACACTTTTACATTCCAGAAAATTCAACAAAAGCCAAAACATTTGAATTCCAGAAAACAACAAAAAGGAAAAACTATTGAACATTTCATAAAGCAAACAAAAAAACAAAACACTTTTACATTTCAGAAAACACATGACCAAAAGCAGAAATACTTTTACAAAAGACAAAACAAATTAAAAAAGACGAAAGACCCGGAAAGGGAAGGTCCCATTTCATAGACATTCTTAGAAATCTCACGCCCTCTCTTGGAAAGACCCACCATGCTTCAACACGATTGACTCCAACATAGCGGGAAGGGTAGGCTACGCAGATGTAACTTTTTTCTTTTGTAATTTGTTTCGTCTTATGTTAATAAAGTGTTTCGGTTTTTGTTAATTTGTTTTACGAAATGTAAAAGTGTTTCACAATTTGTTTTATTGTCTTACACTTCCAGGCCACTGTAAAGTGTGGACACAGCTGACAGGTTACCCGGTCAGTGCAATGCTTGACACTTAACGTACAATCTATTAGGAAGAACAAAGCTTCATGCTAGACATACAGAACCACTAATGACTGTTGTATTGCAGACTGACACCCACTTCTCAGTTGCGGACCTGAAGCACTCCACATCATGTAATGAATGTGAGAGCCACACTTCAAGAGGTTGTCTCACAATATTTCAGGCATTTACTCAGGCGGACAAGACTTTATTTGAGCTCCAGCTAAGTGTTTCATAACCACAACAGTCTGGTTTCGGAGAGTGGGAAAAGAGGAAGGCAGAAATACGCCATGTTCCCTCCCCTGTAAACCACACCCTAGCTTTGAAAGAAACATAACTGAACCCTGATGTCATAGCTGGATGTCAGCCCACAAACTCTGTGGAGTAAAGTCTATACAGTCAGAGTGCATCAGATTTTCCTTTACAACCGCTCATTGCAGCCTGCATGAGTAACGAAGTAAAACAATGAAAGATCCAGCGTACAGTGCTGTACATTTGAATTTTGTTTCAATTTATTGCAGTTGAAAATTAGAATTAGTGCTTCCGATAGAAGTACTAAAAAATAAATAGATGCGAGCTCCCCAAAATGATTAATTGATTAAATCTATGAATTGCCCAGCCCTAGTTTAAATATACATTTCTTCTCAGATTTATTTTGGGCAGTACTAATAATACTGACATTTATTTATTACACTGGGTCATGGTTTCTAGGCAATTCAATTTTGTAATACAATTAGGATGCAATTTTGTCAGATGCATTTGGCCACCAAGAACAAATTTTACACCGTTTTTGCATTCCACAGAAATAAGCAACGTATCAACACTATCTACATACCGTATTTTCACAACCACGGGGTCTATTTCTGTATTTAACACATACATAAGGCGCACCGTATTATTGGGCACAGGCATGGTAAAACATACGCTAGCTTAAAACATACAGTAGCATACATGCACGCTAAAACATACGCCTGCATGCATGCAAGGCAGCGGGAGCTAAACTGAGTTCGGTTGTACTTTATTGAAGTATTTAAAAATATACTCACATTAGTTTTTGATCATGAATTATCCCGCGGCTGCTCGATTCCCATGTTCCTCCGCGGAACTGATAGCTCGCAGTTTAAACTGTGCTTCGTAAGCGTATCTCTTCGTAGGTGCCATTTTTGGGGGTCCTTAGCCAAACCGATGTTTTGCACAATGCACATACCGGCGCTATGCCTTTAGCGTCCTCTTTCACGCGCACCCTTCCCCCTTTAACGTCCGCATGCTGTCCTCAGTCACGTCCGCCTTTCCTCTATATAAGCAGCGTGTCGGCAGGAAATGCTCCCAGTCAGTCAAGTGGAGCGCTCATCAAAGTCACACAAAAACATTTACAGATTTTGGAACTCTGTGCCCACATAAGGCGCAGCGCATTATAAGGTGCCCCGTCCATTTTGGAGAAAATTTAAGACTTTGAAGTGCGCCTTATGGTCGTGAAAATACGGTATTTTCAGGTCACTACAAATATGCGCTGCGAGCGAGGGGGGCTGGGGGAGTTTGCAGAGTTATGAAGAGTAACAGTGTTGATAATATTTGAGGTGAGTTTGAATTGAAAGAAACCATGAAGTTATATTTGTGGTGATAAGTGATTTGTGACCCATGCCAATGATGTGACAGTGAGAGCATCAATAATTGACACGCCCATAAAATGACAACATCCAGGAGCGTAAGTACCACTTCTTCAAACATTTGTCCCTCCTCACTCCTCCATTGTTCTTGACTCCTTATGGGATCTCTGGAGGTAGGAGCTAACATGTAAACAGATGAGTGAAGATCAAGGACCGGGGTGGTTGCAATTAAAGAAATTAGATTTAACCAGTCTTCCGACACAGGTGTCTTTATGAGAGGAGAAAATCCATCACACATGACAATTCATACATGTTTATATTCAGCCTTGCGGTCGTTATGTGAAAAATGTGAGGAATGAATTTTTGTGCAGAACATTCATCCCCACCTCCTCAGATACCTGTGCAGCCTATAATCACTCAAACGTGTGTACCAGTTAACATGATGGGTAACACAGCAGCACATCCGCAAAGGGCTTAATTATGGAGAAGCTCCATAACACAGCACTTTATTGCACATATGGGGTGCAATCTGAGTGTTATATTTAACCTGAAGCATTTCCTCAATAAAACAAGTGAACAGGATGAAAGCTCAAAATATCTGGTTTTTTTTTTTTTTTTTTAAACAGCGTTCCGAGTTGCTACTAGCAAGAAAAGAGGAACTCTCCATATTTTTGTTTTGTTTAAATGTGTGGTTAACCACCTGTACACACAGATGTCTTTCAAAAGTACGACGGCGTGAATAGAACAAGAGCCCCCCACAGGTAACCAAATAAGGCCTGTATGATGTAATTTCACACACACAGTTCATACAATCATGTCAAGTGGCTCCCCAAACAAGACGTCCGCCATCACGTGTTCTGAAATGTAATGTGATCAGGCTGTAGACAGTGTTATTTACAATGAAACCTGTTAATTACTATTTACAGTACATACTGGTAAAGCCCAAACCACAAACTAAAATTACAAGGAGTTATAGGACTTCCGGAATATAAATGTACTAAAGGTATTACAATTTGGAAACTGAACAAAATTTGAGATTTCTCAAAAATTGCACAAAAACAGCATCTCGTAAGACAGCTCAATGAGCATCTTGAGAAATAAGTGTTTTCAACAGAAGGGTGTCAAGTGATGGCAATGCATCATTGACCGACTTCAGCAAGGACCCTTTTCCAATCCGCCAAAGAGTATTATCTTACAAACTGAGCTATTATTATATTATCATACAGTTGAATTAGTTTACTTCACAATTTAAACAGTTAATAAAGGCGTTACAATGGTGATAGTTTGATCCTGGAACTGTCCATCCATCCATTTTCCAACCCACTTATCCTCAACAAGGGTCACAGGTGTGCTGGCGCCCATCTCAGCTGACTTCGAGCGAGAGGCGGGGTACACCTTGAACTGGTCGCCAGCCAATTTCAGGGCACAAATGGACAACACATTCACACCTATAGACAATTTAAGAGTCTTTAATCCACCTGCAATGCATGTTTTTGGAATGTGGGAGGAGTACACAGAGAAAATTCACGCAGGTACGGGGAGAACATGCAAACTCCACACAGGCGAGGCTGGACTTGAACCTGGGTCATCAGAACTGTGAGGCAGATGTGCTAACCAGGCGTCGAGCTCCTCCAGCATGCGGAATAATGCCGCGTTTGGCATTGTGCAAGACAAGGAAATTGTTTTTTTTAATCTGTGTTTGTATGCACAAATATTTGCAATGTACAACCCGTATCACTGATTTCCAAAGTGAAAGCAGACGTTTGCAAATGTCTTCTTTTGATTAAACACAAAGACAATCAGTCTGCTTTCATTGAGGAACGCAGCAATCAGAATATTTACTGTTGACAAGCTGACATTTCAAAGATTTGGACAATTTTAAGTTAAACTATGGCTCTAAATGATTAATCTATTATCAAAATAGTTGTCCATTGATTTGATAATCAATTAGATGTTGATTAATTGAACATTTGTTGCGCCTCTACTTGATTTGTTTTGTATATGTGACAAGGTGGGGCAATTTTTCCTTTCGTACCTTTTTCTTGTGACACCCCATATGAAAGGAATAGCTTCAACATGAACGTTAAGAAAAGGATGTGAGAAAAGGAATAAACACCAGAAGTTAAGAGTACAGTAGGTAATTCATTTTTACACCTTTGATGGTGACCGTTTGACCCCGGAACAAATTATTCAAACTGGCATTCATCTCCACAGTATTTTTTCCTCCCACCTGAACAACTTGCGATTGATTGTTTTAGACCATTTAGTTCCACTGCACTTAAGAGTCAAAAGTTTAGGTTAGTTGTCATTTCACAGGATTCGCATTCATGAACGTCAAGGCAAAATAGTTGCATTTAAACATGGATTTAATAAATCGGGTGGAAGGGTGATACCCAAATGTGATCTCTGGACAAAAAGTCCAGTCTGGGCACTCAGTTGGCTTTAAAAGTCACGCAAGCCCTCGCTTCCAGTTGTTGACTGAGGGGGATTATTAAAGAAGAATGTTGACAATTTCGACTCCACAATAAACCATTCGATGCATTTTACGGACTTCAAATTCAATCAACAGCAAACTGATGCTCTTGGAATTTTTCCACTTTGTCTCATGTACAATATTTATAAGCATGCACACACCACACTTGCTCCATATGGTGGTACTGTTTCCTTTGAAACCAACTACTACTTTGTTTTTCCCCAAGTTTTGATTCCATTCCCAGTTTTTTTTTTTTTTTTTTAAATATATCTTCTGCACCACTGAATATCACAAACTTAATACAGAATTAGAAATGCCGCATTTTGAATTTACATTTAAGCATTATATTTATTTTTTTTGGTCGATTTTTAATACGTTAAATCACCGAAACGGGTAGGTACTCACTTTGCCGGAAGAGCGACTCCTGCTGGACACCACAGGCGGGGGCAGCTCCTCGTCACTGGAGAAGGCGTCCAAAGTCGTGGCGGCGACACGTTTCTTGTTCTGCGCGGTCAAATTTTCCAGATAAAGCTGAACGTACACGTCTTTATTGTGGTTGCCGCTCGGGAGCTCCACGTTGTGCGCCAGCAACTCGCTCTTAAGCTTGTCCTTGGTGAGCTGCGACGGGTCGTCCATGTATTCCGGCATGACGGCGGGTTACAGCAACTGGCGTGAACTGGCTAGCTTAAAACTATTGTGGGGGAGAGAAAGAGAGGGAAAAAAAAAAAGAAGCAAGACCTGCTGGTGGAAATACAACGGCCCAGTGGCGCCTCTTACTGGAATTATTCCGCAGAGCAGGATATTCGCTTTTAAAATGTGCAACAATGCGTCACTGGGTGATTAAAAACCGCAATAACTTACTGTTGTAGCTTCCTTCTCTGTACTGTGAAGGCACGTTTTAACCGAGTTGACGAAGTGCTGGGGCCTGTCGGAAAAAGGAGGAGGAGTCTGTAAGACCGGGCGTGACACACTGTCTGTGATTGGCTTCTACTTAGACACGTGTGGTGTGGGTGGCTTTCTTATTGGTCAAAAAGTGAAGTGAAAAAAAAAAAAGTGGCGATGATTGTAAATGATATGACGTCACTACCGGTCTTTACAAAAATTTTTGAACAGTATTTTCTATCCTTTCACTTTATTGCACATGTCGCCTGTCACAGCTCTCAGTATGTTAGATAAACATTTTCTTGCCATAATTTGTAAACTTTCTAAAAAATATATCTAAAAAAATTAAATACATACTTTTTTTTTCCTTTATGGAATGTGTTTTGTTTTACAGTACTCACAAAAAGTTTGGAATATGTAATTTTCATGGCCCACTGAAATAACCCTCATGCATTAAGGTAAAGGCATAAACAGCTTATAAAAATCATGTGAGTTGCACAATTTACATGTGTTGCCTTTCAAACTCTGTGGATACAAGTGTATAAATGATCCTAACGACTCATTAAACGATTACACTTTTGTCTTTATACAATCGTACTAACGGTATAAAGACCTGCAATAGTTCGGACACATTCACAAATTCATGCATACCCCTTCAAATCCCTGAAATGACACCATCATATAATGTGAAAATGACCCAGATTTAACTTTTCTGGATGAACGTAAGTACGTAAATTTTATGAGGGGACAACAACATTGAGACAACAGTGTTGATTCACATGAAAGGTGCACACATGCAGAAACCATTACTACCCACCGTGTAGTTTGTCTACTACACGCTGGCAAGCACTCCACTTTTGTTCAATGTTGCCACAGGTCTGCACTCTGCTGACATGTTAATCTGCAAAGTTAACATAACAAACTGTGACGTGCTCTAAACTTCTGGGGCCCGTTTCTCTCGGCCTTCATTTTCAACTTCTACACGTCTCATGAGAGCATCTCTTGATGTTGCAATCAACAATATGCAAAATGTCCACACAGAAACTAAAGTACTAATTTCTTCCAGTACTGTATTTTGCCATGATGACACAATTGTTGAGGAAGTTAATGCTCATGTTGTCAAACATCAATACACCAATGTATCTACTGTACATTGCAAGATGTTCGCTATTGTTCAGCCCTTCAACTGCTTGTACAATTAGAAGAACATTATGTACATTGCAAAGGCAGCTGTCTTTAATCTTTAAGACAACCATCAGTTTTTGATGTATCTAGATAATAAAGGTTTTATGATGGAAAGTTTTACTATGGGTCGTAATTCCTATGGAAATATTTGTTTTGAAATACCGTATGTTCAAAGCTAACTGGCCCTGTGTGGAAAAAACATTGCCCCCCCCTTGTTAAATCAAAAATGAACTGTGGCTAATCAAATTTTTTTGGGTTAATTTTCATGACCACACCCAAGCCTGATTACCTCCAGATCTGTTCAATCAAAAAAAAAAATCACTTAAATATAACCTGCTTGACAAAATGAAGTCGGCCACAAGATCTCCAAAGCTGCATCAAGATGCCACGATCCAAAGAAATTTCTAAAACTTTAGGATTCCAGTGAACCACAGTGAGAGCCATTATCTACAAATGGCCTACAGAGATTACCCCAAGAGCACAGCGACGACTCATCCAGGTTACAAAGGCGCCCAGGGCAACATCTACACGACTGCAGGTCTTCCTTACCTCATTTAAGTTCAGGAAAAAAAAAATTAAAATCTGAATGACTCCCAAGACTTTTGGAAGAAGTCTACAGACTGATGAGAGGAATGTTGAACTTTTTGGGAGGTGTGCGTTTTGGGAGGGGCAGCCGTGGCCCAATGGTTAAGATCATCGCCTGCCACCGTGGGGGACCTAGGTTCAAAACCCCATCCGCCAACATCCCCCGGACTCACGGCTGTGGTGTCCTTGAGCAAGACACTGATACCCCGAAATGCTCCCCGGGCGCTTCAGCTGCCCCCTGCTCCAGTGTGTTCCACTAACGTGTATGTGTTCACTGTGATGGGTTAAATGCAGAGAACAAATTTCGTGTGCATGGATGCATGTTCATGACAATAAAAGATGATTCTTCTTCTTCTTGTTACCTCTGCTGTAAATGTAACACAGTATTTCAGAAAAAGAACCAACATACCAAGAGTCAAACATGTTCTTCTTTTCCTGGAGGCTGTGAATAGAACATTTCCTATTAATTGCTGTTTTTGTGTACATAGTCAATATTTTGTTTCTTATTTAGAAAACTGTACTACAGAGGTGAGTTCTATCTGATGCTCTGGATCCTCTGCACTTTTTTTTGTTTTGTTTTGGGGAAGAAAATACAAATCAAGACCAAATGTGCATTTATTGGCAAAGATATGTTCAGAAGCAAAAGAATAGCAGATGGCCGCTATCACTGGCGTCATGAACAGGTGCTTAGGTCAGTTGCTGAGAGCTTAGCCTTAGCCAGTAACATCAGCAAACACCATCACGCCCAAAAGAAAACTGTTGCATGTGTTGAAGACGGATTGAAACACAGGACGCAGTCAAAACCAACGACGACGTTCTGCACAGAGCCGCTGACTAGCAGCTGCAGGCTGACCTGGCAAAGCAGCTGAAGGTTGGCCAGACATCATTAGAAATTCGGGTAATTGGATAATTGGGCTGTCCTTTCATCAAGACAAACTGTGGCACTTTCTTCCATTTTTATGTGGTTTAAAAAAAACACCCAAAAAATTTTACTCATCTTTTCTTAATTCACTTACCTGTTTGTGCACTAAATAAATGGACATTAAAAAATATACCCGAGAGAGCTCGTTTACCTAGAATTCGTTCAATTAATTGTGTTATTAAACTCTTATAATTAAAGCCTGGTGCAGTTATGATCTACTCCCATAAATAATACATTACAATGCTTACTTTTCCCCCAGACACACAAATCTGCCCTAAACCACTGATCGCGACTAATCGAATTTAATATCATTTTGCATTTTCATATGTTGCAGATTAAGTCAATTTTGGGTTTGAATGATTTTAAAATACTTGAAGTACTAGAGGTCTACTTTCCATTTATCAGAAATCGATCTAAAGCCTGCAAAAATAAAATAAAAATAAATAAAAACCTTGACAAGCTACCAGCAAAAAGTTTCAAGGCTTTGGGAGTTTCCTTTTTTCTGTTCGGAGAACCACCTAAAAAAAAAAAAAAAGTACAATATGCTGATTACATACAGTATACCCTAACTCTAAAAGTTAGCACTTTTGTTTTAATGACCAAATAAACTCTACTTTGGGAAGTGTCTGTCATCTTATATCTATATTATTAATCTTTTGGACATTGCATTTCTGCATAGCCGACATAACATTATATGGAAAATCTGCCTTAAAAGTCAAATAATAGTTGGAGGTTGAACAGTCATCATGTGTCATGTTTTGCTTTTTGATTAGCTTCTTTGACAGACAGATATGCATATCTCTAAATACTGTACAACGATTAACACATCCATTGCCATTGACGGCTTTAGAAGTCAAATATCCATGTTAACTGGGAAGGCTGGCAAGTGAATGAGTTAAATATTGTAATATAACCCATAAATATTGTATCATATAACTCCAACACCATCTAAAAACGTCGCTAGGTGACAGTATGACTCTGTAAACACCTTCCGGTTCCCTCAGTTCCAGTGCCTTGAAAAAGTATTCATCCCTCTGGAACTTGTTCACATTTTGCCACCTTGACAGCCACAAACTTAAATATTTTTTGTTTTGTTTTAATCGACCTTCCATACTTTGTAGCGCTGCACATCCCGACACTGATTTTTTTTTTTTGCCTATTTTTCTCTGAAAATAGCTCAAGCCCAGCCAAGATTGGATGGACAGCATCTGTGAAGAATAATTTTCAAGTCTTGCTACAGATGCTCAAGATTTAGGTCTAGACAGGTTTTCTTCAAGGATTGCCCTGCAATTAGCTCCATCCATCTTCCCATCAATTCTGAACAAAAGCATCTCCACAGCATGATGTTGCCACCATGTTTCACAGTGGGGAATGCCGATGATTTGTCCAGGGTGAATTTACAACTAAGGAGACAGTCACCCTGTTTATTTGGTTAACTTATCCTTACATGTGTATGACAAAAAATGCTTTGATGCTAATTTAAAAAAAAAAAAATGCCTGTACAGGTAATAAAGGATGACTACGTTGGAGCCTGGAACAAATGAATTCACAATATACTGTATGTAATGGAAGAAATGAAAACTATAACAACTAAAACAGCATCATAGGATTGTGTTCCATTTTGGAGGTTCCACTCCAACACTGTAACTAACTTAAGACAAGCCCAGAAAAACAGATTTTTAGGTTCGTTTGTTATGCTTAAGATATCAAGATTCCAGCAAAAATACTTTTTTTTTTTTTTTTTTTAGTGACAAATATTTATACAAAATACCGTAAACACAATTTGTACAGCTCATTCATGGGGCAAACCTTGAATTAATAATGTAATTAGTCTGACCTATCGGAGTTTTAGCCACTGATATGAAACAAGCTACTTTGCCAAACAAACAGAAATGACATGTAAATGAAGCTTTTCCAACAAATGGTATTTGACTGCAAAAGAGGTTCCTTTTCTGGCTGTTGGCAAGCCACATTACATTGGAGATGTGGCGAGCAGCTAAACAGTGGAGCAAGACAAAAGGGACCTCTTAACGGCATCTTTTGTGGATGTGCTTAAATCTGAAGTATGACAAAACCAGTTTAAAATGGAATCAAACCCTCTCTCCTACTGCAATGTCCAGCATTTAAATGGCCTACACGCCAAGATACAATGTCACTTGTTTTACATGGACTTTACAGTAATCTCAAAAGCCTTATGAATCTCCTCATGAATTTGTTTACCTCTTAAATACACATTCCAAAGTGGAATTGACAAGCCTGATGTTTGATATCATATGGGTTAGAAGTACTAGCTAGTACTAGTAGTAGCTGTGAGACCCCAAAAAAAATAAAAATAAAAAATAAGTATCTCATAATAACAGCACAAATAAAATGCTGCACTTAAAAGCTTTTAAGAATTTAAAGCAGAGGCACAAAAAGGACAATACGGCAAAAACTGTCCACTACTCATTCTTGCAGAAGTCATCTTCGATGTTTCGGGGATGCCTTCAATTCCCCACTTTCATGTGAGATTTCATCAACTGGAAGGGAATATAGTATGGTAACTCCTTTGAGTAACAGACTGATGACCTATTTTTGATGGGCAGTGATGACCAGTATAACAGGCAAACAGAAGCAGTCTTTCCGTCTTCTTCCGCCAGCAGGAGGGTGTTGTTATCTGAATGTATAACCTGAGCAACTTTGAAATCATTTCCATTGGCAGATTACGTTGCTTTGTTAAACCTGCTATATTCAATCGAAGCCTTCTTTGCAAACAAGATGTCAGTGTTATACCATGGTGTTGCTCTCGCCCGCTTTGTCCACATACTGAAAAGAAAAGAAAAACAGCAAGCATGTTGACTTTCATTTTCCCCGCCAACAGAAGAACATGTACTGCAGCTATATATATATATATATATATATATATATATATATATATATAAATTAGGGGACACGCCACAGGAAAACGGGACAAACACGATTGACAGTGATGCAGTTGGCTGCACATATTCTCAGATCAACTCAAATCTGTCATTTATTATGCACCCTTGTGCCAGGTATGCACTCTAGGTGGCGCAACCCTGACATGCGGGCGTTCTCTGTCAAATCCAACACTCACTATTGGAACAACTACAGTCACCGTAATGGCGTAATTGTGAGTTAGCTTTTGAATCTTTTTTTTTTGGAACGTCAGTGGTAAAATGTGTTTTAAGTGACACGGCTGCGGTCTGCTGCACAAGATGGTTACAAGGCACCGCTAAACTGTACAACGGCAACCACGCATGCGTTTCTATTGACGGACCACCAAACATGTATTAAGGCATATGCACAATATTCTGATTAAATTACTTCCATTTGATTTATTTCATACAGGTGTGCAGGTCAGCGGTGCTCACATTTCACTGGCGAAGATTAACTTCCGCATTTGCTACGGAAGTTACTTTCAGGTTTAAAGTGTGCTATAGTTTCCAAACGCGGTTTCTCTGCCACACAGGTCTCAGGAAAACTTCATGCTACATGATTTACAGCCAGCCTCAGAGTTCAATGAGTCACGCCTCTTTGGTGGACGTAAATAACAAAAGACTTGCACACTAATGGGAGAATATAGCCATGACTCCAGCAACGCAATGTGTCGTATCTTGTCACAGTTACTGTAACTCAGAATGAGTCACTGTTTGACAGTTTGGCTTATTTTTACACTTGAGTTTCAAGTGATCATTAAAAGGCGCATGAGGTGCAAATCCCCTTTGCATCATGTCAGTTGTCATTCAATAAAGCTTGATTGTTTTTACATGAATATCAACAAGAATAAACTTGTCTTTACACTTTTATGTTCCTTCAAAATTGCCTTTGAAGTTAACAAAGGCAAATAAAATAAAAAAAACTGTTGCAAAACCTTAACCATCAACCCTCGCCTCCACAACGGATTGTGTACCACCTTGGAGATTTTTAGCGGGTGAATGTTTGTCTTTCAGTCTCTGGTCAGTTAAAAAGAAAGGAAGCCATTTTAGACATTAATTGGATTCTATTAATTTATGTTGTAATTGTCTGTATGCCCTGTGGTGTGAGCCCTTAAAGTTAAAACTATGACTACTACATACTTTATATTTTCATCTACTGTATATACATGAACAATAAATACTAAATTAAATAAATAAAACTAACTATACTTACGGTGGATATAAAGGTCTACACAGCCCTGTTAAAATGCCAGGTTTTTGTGATGTAAAAAAAAACAAACAAAAAAACTAATGATAATCATTTCAGAAATTATGCCACTTTTAATTAGAACTATAAACTTGTAACTTACTTGAAAAACAAAAAATATTTTGGAGTGCGAGTTTAAAAAAAATAAAAAATAAATAAATTTAAAAAACGGTCCCTGCATAAATGTGCACACCCTCTTATAACTGGAGTACTGTAGTCACTGATTAACCTCAAATAAAGTTCAGCGGTTCTAGTAGGATTTTCCTGACATAAGATTTTTAAAATCTTACCAGATATTTCAAATTTGAGAGACCCCACACCATCGTGCATACTGTTTAGTTGGCCGGGGGTGACTTGAAGTAAGGTTAACCTCCACATTTTGTTATTATTTTGCTTATTTAGTGATCGGCAAAGCATTTAAATGATGCTTTTGCTGTGGTTTAGATTCACAGCAGTTGTTTTGTAATGTTCATTTGTGTTGTTTGGGCAGATGTGGGCGTGTCCTGTTAGATCAGCAGATATCGATATGAGATTTTTATGCACATTTGGAAGGGAGCCGATTCTGCTCAGAGGCTATCCGATTCGATGAGTTTCTTTCCCCTGCCGTGACGAATAACCGAATCGTGCCACTTGAGCGCAAACATCTAAGCCAGCCTAACTTTTGCATTTTATTTTTCCATTAAACCTCAACAGATTCCTGAAATGATTCAGAAAAACTGACATTTTAACAAGGGTGTGTTTTATATCAACTTCTTATTGCATTACATGCAAGCAAGGAAAATTGCCAGTGACTGACCACAAGTGCTGATTATCCTACGAAGGCTTTGAAAAACAAAAAAACAGAAACAGTCAAAAATGTTTTTGTTTTTTTTCTCTTTTCTCCCACACACCAATGCTGGGGCATCTTCATTAAATCGAGTTACTTACGGCATCTGCTGCAATTACACAGTGTATAAGGCATCTCATATGTCTTAATGACCACAGACTAAAGCACACATTTACCCGGGTGTTGTTTAATAAGCTTTTTAATTGTTGAAATATTTCTATTTACAGTGCGGTTAATGTCTATCGGTTGAAGTGTTTGATCTTGTTGATTAATCACCTAGAAGCACATGCTCTGAGCAATCATAACAAGACAAGGAACGATGCACTTGGATCATACTTACTGCACTGATGAAGGGTAGGTTTAGGATGGAGCCAAGGACAGGTATCCTTCTGATGAAGCCTATTACAACAGGAAAGAAGCCTCTGGACCAGTGACAGAAGAGGAAAGATGAAAACAGAGACATGGGTGTTAGAATTTGCGTTGTTTATTCATTATTGCTTGCCCTTTCAAATGTAGAAGGGAGGAAAAAAAAAAAAAATAATAAAAAATAAAAAATAAAACGTACAGTCCAGTTCCTAAAGTTTCACCAGATTGGCTGAGATCACGCATGATTACTGTTAAAGCATATTTTAAAAATCTGAAAAATTCAGTTGAACTCTAAATTGCACCACTTTTGGTGCATTCCAAGTGCAGGGTTTACTGTTGTTGGTGTCCTCTTACCTAAACAAGAGGAAAAATCCATATACTTCCAGCACAACACCGATTATAGGCCAGCCAATGAGCACCACAAACACGCCTCCCAGGAAGAAACTGGTGGCTTTCATTTTGTGCTTTTGGAAGAAGAAGCGGAAAGTCCTCTCTAGGCCAATGACAAAGGCGAGTCCAGCAACAAACAGGATCTAGTGGACAAATAAATAAATAAATAAATAAATAAAATGACATGGTGCAGTATTAGAAGGTGAAACCAAATTGACTAATCTTATGATTCCATAGTATACATCGAATGTAAAATGGCAAAACACATACAGTACACCCACGCAACGGAATATACACACTCACGTTCCCAATTGCCAGGAGTGCTTTGTCAAAGAACAGGATCATCCCAAAGAAGAGGAAAAACACGCCGAAGCCTGTTAATCCCATTCCGATTTCTGTTGGACAGACAAGACACACATCCGTTCAGTTTTCTTGATCAAAAAAAAAAAAAAAAAAAAAACCCATTGCAGTTGATGTGAAACAGCTTTGCGGATTGACTGATGTGAGAACCCTCTTAACTCTGACAGATGGCTTGTTCACAGGGGCTTATCTGAGCTGAAGTTTACAGTTTCATTCAACGAGGGAAGTGCTGCTGTATGCGTAGCACTCTGGAGAGAAAGCTGCTAAAGAAGGCCGTAACACAATAATGAATCACATTTGTTTCATATGTTATACAGTAATCCCTCGTTTATCACGGGGGTTAGGTTCCGGACCACCCCCGCAATAGGAGAAATTTGGAAGTATCGACCAAAGATTTATTATGTTCATACATATTTTAAAGCTGTATGAACCTTTTGCATACTCTTACACCTTTTCAATATTATGCATATTTTATTCCTTGTAATATGTGTTTTAATTTTTTTAAACAGTTTTGTTTTAGGCTAGGATGTGTTTATGTTACTCCAATTTTTTTTAACAGCATACACTCAAAATCCTGCAATATAGCGAATGATGCGCGATATGAAGCTGAAAAAAATAAAAATCAAATTCACAATAGGCGAGTCGCAGTGGACGCTCCAAAGTTGAACAACCCCAAAAGTCAAACAATTTGGAGTCCAAACCAATATCACTTGTGCTGTCACACTAGATTTTGTATTTTAAAGGATTAACTTCACAGATGCATTGTTCTTTCCCTGGAAATTTTGGGTGTGAGTGTGTATATTTGTTTGAAGAAGGCAAAGAAGTGTTCCATCTCCATCAAGTTGGTAATCTAAATGGTCCCTCTGTATAAATGTTTTTTTTTATGACAAAATAGAAATCCAAAATAAAAGTCTTGAAGGTGAGAAATTATTTATCTCAGCCCCAAACACTTGGAAGGCCATTTCTGACTTCTGAAATACTTGACTTTTTTTGTAATGATATAAATAAAACAAAAAACAATCAGTCTTATACTACTCCCAATAGTGCATAGTTTCATGGTGTTTCTCAGTATTTGCATGCAATTGAATTTATTAAGGAATTGCAGTTTGAATACAACCATTTTACAGAAATTAAAAGCTCATAGAAAGCATCCTCAGACCCGCTAAACTGGAACTCAAGCTTACTCCACTGGTACAACAACATTTTATAAATGTTGACAAAAATACTTCATAAATGCAAAGCTTAAGACTAAAAAAAAATGCAAGCGTAAGCATAATAGTGTGTACCAGACAGGAGGATCATACGTTTTCCACCAAACACCGGAATACATGTTTTAATACAAGAGACACAATTCCGCTATCAAATATGTGAGAATTAAATATTTTCATTATGGTTGCGACAATAACATAATTATTAAGGACATAAATCGTTTGAGACTCCAAAAATAAACTTGACAAATAGGCAACTGTCCAACGACGACCTAAAAAACACTTGCATGTTAGGCAATTATGATATATTATAATCAATCATTTCCTATGGCAGGTGTGATTTCAAATATTTGCCCCTTTTTAAAAATGTTATTTATTTAATTTAAAAAAAATCTGAACCGCCACTATTTTTTTTTTCGTTCCTACTGTAGTTCATTATAAAATGTTCCCAATATTCCAAAGCAAATGCAAACATTTGAAATATCTATTTTCCGGATGTTGTATACATTAAAAAAAAAAAAAAAAATCAACTAAATTTAGAAATAAAACGTTAGGACACAAAACAAAGTCACTGAAGTGGAAAGTTGGCATGGCTTGAACTAAATGAAAGCTAGCATTCCTAGCCTCGGATGCTAACAACTCAATAAGCCGGGTTCGTAGAAAAAGGGAAAAAGCTACTTGGATGGTAAGCCTTACTTTGCGAGTCCGTTAAGGAAATCATCTTGGCACTAACTTGACCGGCGAGTGTAAACGACAACTAAGCGATTGTAGAGTTCATTTAACAACCATTAAGGTTGACAGCTGCCACTGCAGCAACAGCCACGTCTTCCGGAAACACACCCTCGCTCGATGACATCTTCCGGAATAACCTCGTGTTGCATTCAAAGGAGCAAATTTGGTAACACTTACTGCGAGCTTTCAAATGTAAGCAAATATTAGATAGCCACTTTATTACTATGCAAAATTGAAAAATAGATGTATTTTAAGAAATAAAAACATTGACTTGTTGGGATATTTTGTATTTTACGGTGTTTTAGTCGGCTTCATAACACGTGTTTCTTGAATGTGCTGATTTACCCCCCCCCCCCCCCCCCCACACACACACACACACTAGGTTCGGTGTCAGACAAATTCCACGATGCAAATAGAACTCATATTTAGAAACTTTATATATATTTTTTTTTTTTACTTTTTAAGGCATACTACATTTTATTTTTTTTACGCGAAATAAAATGGTTGACTTGGCGAGTTGTATTTTATTTGAAAACGAACGTGGTGTCTGGTTGATAACCTGGGAGACAAAGCCCAGGGCAAACGCGCCGAAATGTTTAGTAGAACCATAGTAACCGTCAAGTAGATTCAGCAACAAGGAAAACGTTCTGAACGGTGTTTGAATGGTCAGTTCTTTTGTCACATATTCGTTAACCCTTGTCCACCCTTAAGCATGTGCTTTTTTTAGCATAACTAGCTGCGTTCGATCGAGAGCTTTACTTTCCTTTCACGTGCTGGTACCTTAGCTAACTTGCTACTTCATGTGTACGATCTCGTCGAGTTTACATTAGTTAGCGCAGGTGGATTCAACATGTCGAAAAGTCTGTAATTTAATATATATATATATATATATATATATATATATTTAAATTTTTCATTTATGTACGTGAACTCGATTTTTTATATATATATATATATATAAACGAATTAATTATTCCATCCTAATGCAATTGCTCTTTCTTCTTCTTTTTTTTTTTGCAGGAATCATATTTATAATTTTGTCAGATAATTCACGTCTGTTCAAAACATGGACGACCGTGGTCACACAAATGGTGAGTCTGGTTCCACTCAAAAATTACTTTGCTCTCCAAGTACTGCACCGGCACAAAATACAGTAGCGTAGTAGGCCTAAGTGTTCACAAAAAAAAAAAAAAAAACAAGACAGGTTTTATTTCCCAAAAGAGTATTTAATATTGTAAGACACTATAACGTTATGTACTTTGAACATCAACATTGCGGTTAAATACAGGAAAATACAAAACTGCTTTCTCTCACATTCCCCCCAAAAAAACGCATGTTAGGGAAATTGCAAAAATGAATGAATAAAGTATTAATTGAGGCCTTTTTGGAACTTTTGTAAACTTAATTCTGGGTATTATAATTGTAACATTTACTTAATATTTGGGCGGCACGGTGGACGACTGGTTAGAGCGTCAGCCTCACAGTTCTGAGGACCCGGGTTCAATCCCCGGCCCCGCCTGTGTGGAGTTTGCATGTTCTCCCCGTGCCTGTGTGGGTTTTCTCCGGGTACTCCGGTTTCCTCCCACATCCCAAAAACATGCATGAATTGGAGACTCTAAATTGCCCGTAGGCATGACTGTGAGTGCGAATGGTTGTTTGTTCCTATGTGCCCTGTGATTGGCTGGCAACCAGTTCAGGGTGTACCCTGCCTCCTGCCCGATGACGGCTGGGATAGGCTCCAGCACGCCCGCGACCCTAGTGAGGAGAAGCGGCTCAGAAAATGGATGGATGGATGGACTTAATATTTGAGTGTTTTGAACTTTTAACTTATGTGGCATATTTTCTCAGAATATTGTGCTTGATCTCCAAATGATACCACTTTTTGTAATTTTCCACGATACCTGGGAATATTGCAATCCAGTTGTTTGACATTGCAAACTAGTATACACATTGCTGTTGTAAATATCGATTGTACCTTCATTAAAATGCCAAGAAGGAAATTCGGTCATCGTCATTTCGTTTTTGAAACCTTTTAATTTTCTTGTAACATTTGTAAATTTGTTCCATTTTCAATGTGTTCCGTTCCAGATGTTCAGGCAGAGCTGGACTCTGTGGAGGCGGAGCTGGAGTTGGTGGAGCTACAGATCGAAGAGCTCCTTGAAAAGAAAACCCAGTTGAGTTCCCGCAAGAACGTGCTGCTGTGCAAGCTGGAGGAGGCCTGTGATGCCGCGCCTGCATCATCTTCGTCAAGCCAGCCGTCTAGAACTGCTTTTGAACTGAGCAAAGAGGAAATGCGGCAGTATGATGGCACAGGTTCCTTCCACATTACTACGCTTCTTACCCTGTACAATATGCTCACCATTTGAACTATATTTGTGATGCCTCCGAATTTTAAAGGAGACACTGCAATTTTGTGGACAATTTAAAACAATTACCTGGTGTTTTAACACATTCACTGCCATTGACGGGTTGAGAAGTCAAAATGTCAGACCTTTTGGGGATGTTTTTTTTTTTTTTTTAGACTTTGTTGTAGGTCTATTCATGCTAGACATCTAATTGGACAATTTGAGGGAAGCGCTACATTTGAAACCTTCTCGAGGATCCTGGTTACATCTGTCGTAAAGAGTATGTTGTTTTTAGTCTAACTTTAAGCCACTCAAGGGTTGCACAGACGTGCAAAGTAATTGACGTTGTTGGTTCGCAATCCATCGCACTGTAGTGTTTGTGAAATAAGTTTTTTTGTCATTGTTGCGTTTCATGCATAGCGATACCTTGAGATGCAAGTTTAATTCTTGATTGAAAATGCCTTTTTATCTGTTGCAGCCTATCCCCAAACAATAAAATATCTTGTAATGTATCTTTTTAATGAGGCAAAATAGCCCTTCATATTATTTTACTTTATAAAAACATTCAGTAATGACATAATTAAAAAGAAATAGTATTAAACAGTTTTTGTCACATTGAACCAATGGAATGCTGCTCCTTCTGGTGTACCGGCCTTTGCCACATGGGGGCAGTACAAGACAGGCAGACTGATATACTGTTCATTGAGGCGTTATTATGAATCCGAGGCAGGACAAGCCCAGCTGCAATATGAGTAGCTGCTGCGGATGAAAAATTCCCAAACGAGAAATGGGGTATTGTATTTCCTGAGTGTAAATGCTCATATAGTGAATGTTATTTTTCTTCGACTGTGGTGGTGGTGGTGGTGGTGGTGGGGGGGGGGGGGGGGGTTATTCTGGAGAAACCACAATTCATTTTAAGGGGCTTTAGGGGGGCTAAGACAATAAAACCAAAAACACATACTACCAAATAATTTTGGGGAGGCTGGAGAATTTTTTAGGGGGTGCCTCAGACCCCCTAAAAAAGTCCTAGCGATGCCACTGGTGAGTACTGAACATCACTGTACATGTTGCCACACCATTTGTTTTCAATCCTTTTTTTAAAGGGTTAAATCACCGCAACAAGCCATTTGTTAATTAGCATTAGCAGAAGTGTTTTGTTGTCTTTACACTTGTGTGACAAAGTTATTAAATAGTCATTGGTCATTCGCCAATAAAGTTAACGCTTGATATGAGTGAGCCAATCCGAGCCATTCCCAAAAAATCTATAATAAAGGATTTGTCATTAAAATTAAATGTAATGATTTACAACCCTCAATCAAGTACATGTCCTTATTTACTGTGAATTGTTTCACCTTTTTAGATTTTGCGTGGTCCAAAGATGTGTCTCAGCACCTGAAGGATTCATTTCGCCTTTCCAAGTTCAGACCCCTGCAGCTGAGGGCCATCAATCTGACCCTGTCTGGAAAAGATCTATTTTTGGTGATGCCCACTGGAAGAGGAAAAAGCCTCTGCTATCAGCTACCTGCAATCTGCTCCGACGGTATGCTCAGACCTAAGCGCATACCGTATTTCAGGTTCCACAATGAATGAAATGTAACACTGTATATTAGTCCACACAAGTAAACAAAGTATGTATGCGTGTGCTGTGCATGCATGGTAGGGTTTACACTGGTTGTGACTCCCCTGATATCGCTGATGGAGGATCAGCTCATGTACCTCAAGTCCATCAACGTGCCTGCGGTAATGCTCAATGCCTCTAGTGGCAAGGTAATAACATGGAGTCATATTTTACTCATGTTCAAATAATCATTTTGGAGGTTTTTTTTAAAAATTATTATTATTTTTAAACCGTATGGGACAGCACAGTTCACGTTTGGGTCTTGGTAAGGGAAAGTATCAGGGATGTGCATTGAACATTGAAGAAATGACTCTACTAGAATGTAAAGTAATCACTGTGCAGCTTTACAACAGGTTAAATTTACTGTGCCCTCAAAGTCAACACACAACCATTAATGTCCAAATCCCTCATCTTCATTTGCAAAGAAGTGGTTGACTTGGAGGTGTGCTTGGGCTCGTTATTATTATATATTTCAGCAGTTTGCAACATGACGACTTCGCGAGTAATACTTTTTGCGGTTGGCATGTTTTGTTTATGTTATTCACATAAAAATTTTTTAGCTATGAAGGATTCGGTGAATGCACGTATGAAACTGTGGGGTAAACAAGGTTAAGAACCACTGATTTAAACCAATAGTAAGAGTCAGTTTAAGTAAACTAAACAGTATGTCAGACCTGGACTGAAGTTGTATGGATAATCAAATACACAATATCCACGTTCAAATCCTCAGGTGTATTTTCCTGTATTGACAGGAACACTCTAAGACAGTTTTAGCTGGCATGATTGACAAGAAGGCACCATTTAAGCTACTTTACGTGACTCCTGAGAAAATTGCCAAGAGCAAGATGTTTATGTCTCGTCTGGAGAAAGCCAACAATGCAAATCTTCTGAGTCGCATTGCTGTAGACGAGGTGCACTGCTGCAGCCAGTGGGGACATGACTTCAGACCAGGTAATTAATTTGTTCAATATGTGAAGGGAACAGATTTTGACATTGTGAGGTTTGCACATGCACTGTCATATACATGTGTATTGCCTTCTGCAGATTATAAACTGTTGGGCATCTTGAAGCGACAGTTTCCCAAGGTCCCAGTAATTGGGCTCACAGCTACAGCAACCAGCAGCATCCTCAAGGACTGTGGAAAGATCCTTTGTGTGCAACAGCCAATCACACTCACAGCCTCATTCAACCGAACCAATCTCTATTATGAGGTACAGTATCCGTGACAGTCACTTGCGTTCACTTCCACAAACTGCTAACTCAATCTTGCATCTCAAAATCATTTTATGAAATGTAAAAAGTTAATCATACTTGTGACAAAACTTGCAGTTTATTGAAATATTAAAGAAACGGGATTGTAAAGCAAAATGGATCACAATCATGTCTTTGTAGTAACGTAATTTCTCATGTATAATGCACATCCCCCCCCCCCCAAAAAAAAAAATTGTCAAAAAACAGTGCACATTATACATGGGTATAGGAGGAAATGGAATAAACTTTCACATTTTATAAATGTATGCCGCCATCTATAGGTTATGAAAAAGCTGTACAGTTTCATTCCAATATGCCAGCACCACCTAGAGGTTATGAGAAAGGTGTACACTTTCATTCCAATATGAAAGTGTTACATATGACTACATATATGTACAGTTGTGCTCATAAGTTTACATACCCTGGCAGAATTTGTGAAATATTCTTTTTTTTTTTTTTTTATTTTGTATTTTTTTTAAATACGACTGATGACTGAACAACAACCATCATTAATTTATTTATGGTTATGTTTTGTTTAATGATCATGCTTTTCTGAAATGTTTCACAGTTTAATTTGAATACCATTTAAAATAAAATTAAATGTGTTAATTCTGAACACAACCACATATGAATTATAAGAGGGTAAGCACAAACTTGTTATATTTTTTCAGTTGTTTATATGTACTTCCCCTCTCGATTAAAACAAAAATGAAATTAAAATACATTCACTGCCATTGGCGGCTTTAGAAGTCAAATATCCATGTTAACTTGGAGGGCTTGCAGTTTTAAGTTGTACTTGTGATAAATCACATTAATGGTGGAAAAAGCTTTGAAGTTATTTCTCTTGGTCGTTTTTTTTTTTTTTTTGGCATTACAAAAACAGGCATTTGAACAGGGGTCTATAGACATTTTATAACTATTGTATGTTCTCAGTTGTCCCTGTATACTGGGAAATAAAAAAGATTTTCTCGTGTCTCTTGGTTAAGAAAAAAGGCTTTTTTTTACTGCTGCAAAAAATGCACATTTAATTTTTAGTGTCAATCTCTTGATGAACCACTGAACATCTTTGTCTCTTAGGTTCGTGCTAAAGTTTCTGATGCTCCATTAATAAATGACATTGCCTCACTGATTAAGAACCGATACAAGGACCAGTCAGGTACTGCAGTGAACGAGACTAGTAATAGCTAAAAATGACTGTTTTAAAATATAAATACATGTTTTAATAATAGGATTTTCCTTTTATACTGCAGGGATCATATATGTGTTCTCTCAGAAGGATGCAGAGTCGGTGTCCTCTGAACTCCAACAGAGGGATATCTTGGTCGCTCCCTACCACGCCAACTTGACCCCTGACGATAAGTCTAGCACTCATCGCAAGTGGAGTGCTGGGAAAATCCAGGTATTTGCGATTCAAGACCCAATTCCCTAATGTCAATTTGACACTAAGTGTAGGGACCAACAAATTCACTCCAGTGGAACCTCTTAAGTCGAAAGCCCCTGAGTTCGACATTCGACAGGCTACATGCCAAATCTGTCCCATCGAGTCTATGACCAGCACTCGCAAAGTCGTTAAGAGGTTAAAGTAAAATGTGGTGCTTTTGTATTCAAAGCATTTTTTTTTTTTTATCTTGAACAAGAGTAAAAACTTGTCTTTAATGTTGCCAATGTAGCAATATTCATCAATACATCTGTGCCACAACCCACACATTTGAACCATTAGTGACTCTATCGGACTCACACAAAAAAAGATAAGTGGTATGGATGGATGGATTTTTTTTTAATTAAGTGACAGGGGGAAAAAGGTATTGGACTGTTTCAACAAAGCAGTGTCTGAATTTTTCTTACTAACTCAAATATTTACCGTATAAACAAAAAAATCTACAGGATTTATCATTCCTTTGAATCACTAAACTAATATTCAGTTGTATAACTGCTGTTTCTGAGAAGTGCTTCACATCTGTGTTGCATGGAGTCGAACCAATTTCTTGCATGTGTGAACAGGTTGATTTGACAACATCCCACAATTTCACTGCATTTCTTGGTTTTGTCTCAAACATCATTTTTTATGTCATCCCACAAGTTTTCGATGGGATTAAGGTCCGGGAATTGGGTTGGTTATTCCATAAATTAAAATGTTGTTAATCTGGAACAAAGATGCTGCTCGGTTAATTTTGCCTCCAAAAATGAATTCAGTCATGAGAACCGTTTTCTGATTAAATGACATTTATTGGATTTATTTCATACAGAATTAGAAAGAAAACATGCTCTCCTTCAAAGTGAAACGTCTTTTCAAATTTCAAGCGTGTTTTATTTTTCTTGGGTTTTGATGAAAATTCACAAGTCTCGGGAAAACTCCATTGATGTAACAACCATGAATCACGGCTCTTTAGTAAGGCCGCCGTCATTCACAATTTATGCGTGGTAATTTGTGTCTAGGCAATTAAAAAAGGATTTGCACACAAATGGTAGAATTATTGAAATCTACACTGCTGTTATTTTGAGCACAGACTTCTTTAAGCTACACACACAGCGCTCTTATGTCCCAGTTCTCCACCAATCAAAAGCCCTTTTCTCACCCTGATATGTATCCCGGTTCCTTTTGGTATCCCCGGCAATTAGGAACACACAACAGCTCTATGAAATAACAGAACATTCAATTGAACTCTTAACAACTACTCCAAAGATCGGTTCAGTCCAGTCCATTCCAGTATTGTTTGTTATTCTTGATTTTACTTTTGAATATTATAACAAATAAATTAGAAGTTTGCCATTATCCACTGTATAAGGAAGTAACACTGACAAAACTGCTGGTGAAGTTAAATATGAGTCTGTTTGCCTATAGGTGGTGGTAGCCACGGTGGCATTTGGAATGGGAATAGACAAGCATGATGTTAGGTTTGTCATCCATCACACCATCAGCAAGTCAGTTGAAAACTACTACCAGGAGAGTGGACGGGCAGGTACAGTAATATAAAAGAATATCTAGACACGATATTCTACTTTTTACTTACGGAATATTTGTTTGAGTCTCCAGGTCGAGATGATCTTCCAGCTGACTGCATTGTCTACTTTGGCTTTTCTGACATCTTCCGCATCAGCACAATGGTAGTGATGGAGAATGTTGGTCAACAGAAGCTGAATCAGATGGTGACTTATTGCCAGAATGTTGACAGGTAACACCTCCACACCTTCTTAGTCTTTTACAGACTGTTTTATAGATACTCATGTGATCTCGCTTTGCTGTTGGCAGGTGTCGTCGCTCTCTCTTGGCAGTTTATTTTGATGAAGTGTGGGATGACAAACAATGCAACCAGATGTGTGATAGGTGCCGCAACGGAAAAGGTTTGTGTGTGAGATATGAGCAGTCGGTCAGAGCTTATTATTTTTTAATAGTGGGATAATAATGTGGAATGTTGGATGGTGAACGTTGGTGGACGGCCATTTTTAGGTCTCTCTAGAGATGCTCGATTGGTTTTAAGTCAGGGCTCTCGCTGGGTTATTCAAGAACAGTCACGGAGTTGTTCTGAAGCCACTCCTTCGTTATTTTAGCTGTGTGCTTAGGGTCATTGTCTTGTTAGAAAGTGAACCTTTGGCCCAGTCTGAGGTCCTGAGCACTCTGGAGAAGGTTTTTGTCCAGGATATCCCTGTACTTGGCCACGTTCATCTTTCCTTAGAATGCAAGCAGTCGTCCTGTCCCTGCAGCTGAAAAACACCCCCACAGCATGATGCTGCCACCACCATGCGTCACTGTTGGGACTCTATTGGACACGTGATGAGCAGTGCCTGGTTTTCTCAACACATGCCGCTTAGAATTAAGGCCAACAATTTCGATCTTGGTCTCATCAGACCAGAGAATTGTATTTCTCACCATCTTGGAGTCCTTCAGGTATTTTTTAGCAAACTCCATACGGGCTTTCATGTGTCTTGCAGTTCCGTCGGGCCACTCTGACATAAAGCCCCAACTGGTGGAGGACTGCATTGATAGTTTACTTTCTAGAACTTTCTCAATTCTGCCTCTGAGCTCTTCATGCAGCTCCTTTGACCTCATGATTCTCATTTGCTCTGACATGCACTTTAAACTGTAAGGTCTTATATAGACAGGTGTGTGGCTTTCCTAATCCAGTCCAAACAGAATAATCAAACACAGCTGGACTCCAATGAAAGGCTGCATAACCTTTTCAAGGATAATCAGAAGAAATGGACAGTACCTGAATATATGAGTGTCACAGCAAAGGGTCTGAATACTTATGGCTGTGTGATATTTCAGTTTTTCTTTTTTAACAAATCTGGAAACATTTCAACAATTCTGTTTTTTTCCCCTGTCAATATGAGGTGCTGTGTGTACATTAATGAGGAAAAAAATTAACCTAAATGATTTTAGCAAATGGCTGCACTGTAACAAAGAGTGAAAAATTGAAGGGGGTCTGAATACTTTCTGTACCCACTGTATATACATTAAAATGTGCAATTAATGTGATTTGTGGTAAATCATAGGAAATCAGTCAACCAGCATGATTAAAGATTTTTTTTTAGTCTTACAACTTAAAATTACACTACGTCTGTAGTCCTCCACCAGTAGCTCTCGTACTTTCTGTAAAACAGCCAATACTGATCATCATCTCTACAGATGTCCTCCCCACGGACATTACCCAACATGCCAGGCAGGTGGTGCAGATTTTGGAGCAGGCAGCATCCATGGATGAGAAGCTGACTCCTCTCAAGTTGGTGGAGGCCTGGATGGGGAGGGGCCCCGCCAAGCACAGGAAGTTAATGGAGACCACCAGACTTTCTCGACCACAGGCTGAGGATGTGATTGTCCACCTGCTGCTCCAAGGATACCTCAGGTTATTTTTCATATTGTGACTTCTATTTTCTAAACAGAATACATAGGGGCTGATTTACTCGAGGTTTGTGTGTGTGAATAATTGCACGTTCATTCCACAAACACAATCGTAATCAGAGTGCTGCGTTTTGACTAGTGCTGGGACATACAATGTATTCTTGCTTTCAACTTTTGGGGGTTCAGTTCTTCTCTAAGGTCTAATTTCCTTGTTTGCCCTCTATTTTCTAGGGGAGATTTCAGTTTCACACCATACACCACCTACTTTTACTTAATGCTGGGCCGCAAAGCTCCCCTGCTGAAGAGCCAAACACACACGCTGAGCATGAAGATGCGAACGACATCGCCTCAGTCGTCATTGGTGAGTTCAAATTCTTCCCTTAGCATTACATATACACGCTCATTTATCTGATTTATAAATAAACAATTAATAAATTCCATTGACCCAAACGTGATGGATTTCTCTCGTCAATAGTTATTGCCAATCTCTGGAGCATGCTTAAACTAACCATTATATCATGTCCAAAATTGTATACTGCTTGGTCCCGTAGTCCCCCCAACTACACTATGGCAGTGTGTAAAGATGAATAAACTGGCTATAAATCCCATATTCCAAAATGATGAAGCCTTCCTATTACATTCCCATCTGTTATAGCAGCACGCCCAAATTTAATAGATTTTATTGTAGAAACCAAAACTCATGGGCTCGTAAAAACTTGTTTTGGGATCGAGAACGCACTGACAAGGGGAGGGAGGGAGGGTGGGGGGGGGAGAGATTGCTATGATAGGAAGTCAGAGTATTGCAAGAATAAAGATGAAAAAGGACAACCTTTTTACACGGAAAAAAATTCCAAATAAAAAAAGTATTATTAAAAGCATAAGTAATAAAGTCATAACACTTTTTTTGTGTGATAGTAACTTTATTCTCATGACGGCGTGACTTTCCTCATTAAATAATGACCTTTTTCCAATATTACAACTATATTTGCCCAATATTCCAACTTTATCTTTAGGACTTTTAATTGTAATTCAGCCTTTGTAAATTTAAAAGGAGATTTTGATTAAATCCAAATATCTGCTATTATTTTAATCACACCAATTTAGCTCATTATAAGTTAGCTTAGTATTACATAGACACAGTCATCTGATTTATAGCTGAGTTTGTTTGTTGACGTATGAAACGTTCGTTTTTTTTTTGTTTTTTTTTCCAACAAATAAAGTACAGTATGTATAGTGTATTATTAACTAATTTACTGCCATCGACATCTCTAGACGTTAAGTATTTTTTTTGTAGGGAAGTTGTGTAGGAGGGTCTGGCGCAGCCTGTGTGTGAATGCCAAGCTTTCAAACAACAGTAATGACGAACAGATCCCTGTAGATGGCAGCTGTGTAGCGCTTTGGATTTGAGATCAGCACAGCTTTTGAATAGAAGATAAAGATTAGGGGGTGACTTTTGGCTCGTCCCGTCTATTATGAGGGAGAGAAATGGCAATAGGTTGGAAGTCGGACGAGTTTAGGCACCTCACTATCAAACAGAGTATGGATATGTATAGTATAAACAGAGTTTGTGTCACGGTAGTTAGTGGAAAGTGTGTGTCAAAAGCAAAATGGAAGCTCCGATCACAAGCTGATCCAACTTTTGTGGGAATCCCTCCAGTCAAAATCAGCCTCAGTGTTTAAGTATTTACATTTAATGGCCTGTTGTGCAATTTGTCTAACCACTTTCTTCTTACTTTCAATTTGTATTGTACGTGCCTTTCATCAATATCACATAAAAATATTGTCTCACATTTTCTTATTCCAAAATCCAGGTAAGTCACCATTGAATCACCGTTGTTTTGACTTTTGCCAAGTGTATTTCATTGTTGTGTTCTGTCTTGTATGACCAAAAAGTGACATGCATCTGCTTTTCCTTAGTTCTTTAACCTGATTAATCATATATGAAACCATTCTAGTTAACTTAGATAATTATGAATCACCACACTCTTGGATTTGTTTTCTTGATTTCATACGGAACTCTACCAGCTGATAATAATAATAATAATAATAATACTGCATTTATCAAACTGTAGGTTACTGTGGCAAGGGATCGCTAAACTGAGCAAACAGATTTATTATGCAGCATTTGATCATTCGATGTAACAGTGTCTGTTTACAGTATGCAGCTTAAATTTGTTTTACTATATGATGAATATGTGCAGTGCTTGAGCAAAGTTTTATTGCTCAATCAAATAATGGGACAAAACAATACCAAACCAGTTCTGTGTTACATTTACCATATTTCTCCAAAAAGAGGTATTCGGTCTATTAAATGCCATTTCCCAATTTATCACTGCTGCGTTAGCAACTTGAAAAAGTTCACCAACAGTTGTGGTCAGAAGCTTACGTAGGATTTAGTTTAGTGCAAAAAAATCTGAATGTTCTTAAGATTTTCTCTAATCCTCACAGAGTCCAAAATATATATACAGGTTCAAACATTCACGTAATATTTTATGAAGTGGTGCTTAAGGCTGTAGAACAGGGGTGTCAAACTATTTTTTGTCGCGAGCCACATTGTTGTTGTGGCTTCTCTCGGAAGGCCGTTATGACTGTGAACCCATATAAAATTGTCTCATATAATGACATAAACACAACAAATTGATGTATCCATCAAGTTTTAAAATCAGAAGCCAATAAAAAAAAGTGTTAAAACTATTATTATATTTACAACCCCGATTCCAATGAAGTTGGGATGTTATGTTAAGTTGTGAATACAGAATACAATGATTGCAAATCATGTTCAACCTATATTTAATAGAATACACTAAAAAGACAAGATATTTCATGTTCAAACTGCAACACGTTCCCAAAAAAGCTGGGACAGGTGGCAAAAAAGACAGAGAAAGTTGAGGAATGCTCATCAAACACCTGTTTGGAATATCCCACAGGTGAACAGACTAATTGGGAACAGGTGGGTGCCATGATTGGGTATAAAAGGAGCTTTTAATTGCTCAGTCATTCACACGCAAAGATGGGGCGAGGTTCACCTCTTTGTGAACAAGTGCGTGAGAAAATAGTTGAACAGTTTAAGGACAATGTTCCTCAACGTACAATTGCAAGGAATTTAGGGATTTCATCATCTACGGTCCATAATATCATCAAGAGGTTCAGAGAATCTGGACAAATCACTGCATGTAAGCAGCAAGGCCGAAAACCGACATTGAATGCCCGTGACCTTCGATCACTAGGGCGGCACCGCATCAAAAACCGACATCAATGTGTAAAGGATATCACCGCATGGGCTCAGGAACACTTCAGAAAAGCTATGTCAGTAAATACAGTTCGGCGGTACATCCGTAAGTGCAACTTGAGACTCTACTATGCAAAGCAAAAGACATTTATCAACAACACCCAGAAACGCCGCCGGCTTCTCTGGGCCCGAGCTCATCTAAGATGGACCGATGAAAAGTGGAATAGTGTTCTGTGGTCCAACGAGTCCACATTACAAATTGTTTTTGGAAATTGTGGACATCGTCTCCTCCAGGCCAAAGAGGAAAAGAACCATCCGGACAGATATGGACGCAAAGTTCAAAAGCCAGCATCTGTGATGGTATGGGGCTGTGTTAGTACCAATGGCATGGGTAACTTACACATCTGTGAAGGCACCATTAATGCTGAAAGGTACATACAGGTTTTGGAGAAGCATATGCTGCCATCCAAGCAACGTCTTTTTCACGGACGCCCCTGCGTATTTCAGCAAGACAATGCCAAACCACATTCTGCACGTGTTACAACAGCGTGGCTTCGTAGTAAAAGAGTGCGGGTACTAGACTGGCTTTGCTTGCAGTCCAGACCTGTCTCCCATTGAAAATGTGTGGCGCATTATGAAGCGTAAAATACGACAACGGAGACCCCAGACTGTTGAACAGCTGAAGCTGTACATCAAGCAAGAATGGGAAAGAATTCCACCTAAAAAGCTTCAACAATTAGTGTCCTCAGTTCCCAAACGTTTATTGAATGTTGTTAAAAGAAAAGGTGATGTAACACAGTGGTAAACATGACCCTATCCCAGCTTTTTTGGAACGTGTTGCAGCCATAAAATTTTAAGTTAATGATTATTTCCTAAAAACAATAAAGTTTATCAGTTTGAACATCCATCCATCCATTTTCTGAGCCGCTTCTCCTCACTAGGGTCGCGGGCGTGCTGGAGCCTATCCCAGCTGTCATCGGGCAGGAGGCGGGGTACACCCAGAACTGGTTGCCAGCCAATCGCAGGGCACATAGAAACAAACAACCATTCGCACTCACAGTCATGCCTACGGGCAATTTAGAGTCTCCAATTAATGCATGTTTTTGGGATGTGGGAGGAAACCGGAGTGCCCGGAGAAAACCCACGCAGGCACGGGGAGAACATGCAAACTCCACACAGGCGGGGACGGGGATTGAACCCCTCAGAACTGTGAGGCTGACGCTCTAACCAGTCGGCCACCGTGGTTGAACATGATTTGCAAATCATTGTATTCTGTGATTATTTGTTTTACACAACGTCCCAACTTCATTGGAATTGGGGTTGTATTTCAAAAAGGTGATTGGTAACATAAAATGCTTGCAATAGCTCAACATTATACAAGTAAAGACACCAATTTTGGTATTTTAATCATGAAGTCAACACACGTGATTTGCTTTACGCGGGCCACATAAAATGATGTTGCGGGCCGGATTTGGCCCCCGGGCCACCAGTTTGACACCTGTGTTCTAGAATGTCTTTTAATTCAAATAGCCCAAGGACTATTATCTTCTTGTTAGTGATCGTGATTGACTGAAGCTGGTAGTTTAAAGGATAAAAAATAGTTTGACAGCACTTTTTGGATCAACCAATATTTAGAACAACGGTAAAATGAACTAAATGGCACTGGGTGACGATCGAAGCAGGATAATTCAGCTCTACAATCTCGCAATTATTATTTTTTTGTTTGTTTTAAGATGTACACAATTTGGGTAAGTCTTTTTGAGCAATTCCTAAACAAGATCAGTTCAAACAATTTGACCAAAATTATGAACTGTCATCCTCAAATGAAAGGAAATTGGTTAAGAAGTATATACTGTACTATACTGTATGTGCACATATAGACTATTTCCTGGCTTGGCTTGAGCATTTCACTGTCTTTTTATGCTTTCGATTAACAATTACCACACTGGCATGAAGGAAAATCATAATTTTGTTTATTTGTTAAAATGTGTAAATTTAAAATATTAGTTTTCATTTTGTCTAGTGTAGTTTTTTTAATGTTCTGGAAGACTTCAGACATTACTATAGTCAAGAATATAGTACATTGTCGTTGTGTGTTAACTTTATAATCAATATAAACAATTGTTTTGGGACACATAATCTATATGCTCAGTTTAGCAATTATCCTTGTATGTGAGTTTTTTTTTTGTTTTTTTTTTCCTTTGGGCTGGTTGGGCTGTTTAATCCCGCACGGGTAAAGACTGTCGTCGTTAATGGCCAACAGGTAAAAACACAGAGAGACGGGGAAAAGCCAAAGTGGGAAAGGGATCAGATCAGAGTGATGAAGACGCTCCTGTGTCCAAGAAAACCAAGAAAAAGCTCACATAGTGCCCCCCCCCCCCCCCCCCCCCCCCCATCCCACCCAGAGGAGAAGCTGACTAAGTACAGTCCATCATTCTTTATTTCTTGCTCATCGCATGGCAATCTACAGACACTGGAATGATTCGACTTTAACTAATAAATGCCTAATTGGTACTGAGCAGCAGGATTGGTTGATTTCAATTTGGCACATCCTGGATGCATGATGATCACGGGCTCCTATTACAAGTTACGGGATGCGGAACCTCTAAGGTCGAACACAATGCGTTCCGGGTTGCTGGTCTGCTTCGGATTAGTTCGGAAATAGTGAAGTCATGGAAAAGAGACGTAATCTTCTCCAGGGTCAAACAGACAGCTTTACTCGTCATTGTTAGCATTGTCGTATGTCATGAATGTGTAAAAAAAAAAAAAAAATTAATAAAATAATGAACCACTGTTAATATTAGGATGTAAAAACAATAGTGCTACCTTAACTTCAATGATGAAGGGGTAAAGCGCCTCACACAAACCACAAACAGTCTTACCTTAAGTGTAAGAAGAAATTAGGCACTGTCAAACAAAAACAAAACACTCAGGTCTTGAGTGATGTACTGTGATTGGTTCAGAGTTTTCGACTGATTTTGAGGCAGATTTTCTCTGGAATATATTGCTTTTTGACATTAGAGGTTGCACGTTGTACTGTTTTATTCTGAATTTCATAGGGACAGACATTTTAAAACATGCACATTGTATATTTATTAACACATTCCTGCGCAAGAGGATAGAAATAGGGGGGGGGGGGGGAGATTGCTATTATAGGAAGTCAGAGTATTGCAAGAATAAAGGTGAAATAGGACAACGTTTTTACAGGGAAATTCCTAATAAAAAAAGTCTGACTAAAAGCATAAGTAATAAAGTCATATACTTTTTTGTATGATCGTAACTTTATTCTCATGACAGCGTGACTTTCCTCATTAAATAATGACCGTTTTCCAATATTCCAACTTTATTTGCCCAACATTCCAACTTTATCTTTAGGATTTTTCATTGTAATTCAGCCTTTTTTTCTTCTTCTCCCCAGTGTGGCCCTGTTGCTCCTTTTGTCAATTTAAAATGAGATTTGGATTAAATCTAAATATCTGATATTATTTTATTCACAACAAGTTACCTTGCTCGTTTGGAATCCCAGACACTAACGTCACTAACATTCTAATAATCACAATGGCTCTGCTTATGGTGTTCTCTTCTCACGCAATAGGGAATCATCCAATCCACCGATCTTTACACCTTGCTACATTTGATTTAAAATGCCAATAATGGTTTGAGTAATTTGTGTCTTTAATGCTATCATAACATTTTGGGATAAACTTGCAACAATTCTATGCTGATACTGGTTTTCATTGTGACAGGATGTGCCAGCTCCCAGTGAGGAGATCATTGATAAGGTCTTACACTCTTTTGTTAAGGAAAACCGCTGTCTCCCCCAATCGAAGCAGAAACAATTTAAAGCATACAAGGACCTGTCGAGGAAACCTAACGTAAACCCGACTGATGAGATGGACAAATATGCTGGTGGAGAGGACAATATGGCCCATCATGTAGTTGAGGTGAATGTTGAAATCAATACACCAGCTAAGTCTAGTTCTAAACGTAAATCCACCACCCCACAAAGAGCGAGAAAGAAACCCCATGCAAATGCAACGTCGGTAGTCGTTTCATCTCCGTTTCAAGTTCCCGACCCACCTACCCGCACAGTGCCCAGCTCTCCATCCCAGGCCTCCTTTATTTCCGAAACCGCAGCCGAGGAGCTGTGTGACCTGCGGAACTACTACAGCAATCAGCTCCGGAGAATAAACTACATTTCCCATGAGTATCTGGGGCAGCCCAATGAGTCGGGGCTGCTGGCTTGCATCCGGGAACCCTTGAAGTCCCTGCGACTGCCCCGCAGGATGACCATCACCCAGACGGCCCGCAACTTGTGGACACGTGTCAGCGGTCGGCGGAAACTGCTCCATTGGTGACCTTGTAGTCACAGGTTTCTGCTGCAGTGATATTCTAAACCACTCAGCAATGTATGCATGTTAATTTGGAAGGTAATATTGTATTGACTGTTAAATTACAGTTGCAGACACATACTGTATATATGTTACAACTTCAAAACATTTGGCGTTATAGGCACCATGTTCACTGGTACTGTGATATATTTGTCTTCTAAAAAATAAAACCCCCTGAGAATTGGCAGTTTTAGCTGCTCTTTTGTTTCAATAAAGATCTGTCATCGCTATTCCACGATATTTGTTTTCAACCGATCCTCTTATAAAAACAAAGTTTATCAGTTAGAACATTAAATATCTTGTCTTTGTAGTGTATTCGATGAAATATAGGTTGAACATGATTTGCAAATCATTGCATTCTGTTTTTATTTATGTTTAACACAACGTCCCAACTTCATTGGAATTGGGGTTGTACTTCCAGTCTACACAATCATTTTTCTGTGGTTGCCATCATTGGGGAAAATCTTCTCAATGAGCGGATGTTGGAAATGGGGAAAAAAGTAATTCAATGCTTTTTGGCAATCTGGATATAACGGTTTGATTTGAATCCAGGCTTGTTTTTATTTATTTTTATTTTTAAAAAGCCGGGTGCTGGGTACCCATGTGCCCAAGCTGTTCTGAATGCTTCATTGCCTCATTTGCGAGCGATTTGGTGTTTTCCCTTTCCAAAGAATCTCTGAAGATGTTTTTTTTTTCTTCTCATTTTTAATTTTGTCATATTTTCTGTAGTTGCTTGACAGTAATGCAGGGCTGATATTTATTTTGATGGTGTCTTTGAACCAGCACTGCCTGGTCAATAGAGGGCGCTAGGGCACCGCCCCACCACTCAGCAGTCTGCCACAATCACATTTACACATTTACGTCTTTTTTTAAAAACATCCTACTGCTCTTGTATAATCATTGTGAAATTATGTGTCTGGGCCACCTGCGCAAATGACATGCAGAGATGGTAAGTTTTTGATTTGTTTCGGTGCCAAAAAATCAATAGGCACCATTGTTTACTCAAAGAATGTTCTGACGCTTCCCACATAGTGAAGTAAATTTCTCACTGCACTGACCCTGCATGCCATCAGCGGCTTTTATTGGCTTTGTCTCCCTATGAATGTGTCGTTATCTCCTACCTCCAGAGACCATTACAATGGACTTCTTATTTCAACACAACAAACACATTTATATTTAAATGCAACTTAAACACAAATTATTTTGCGCAAATGCTGACCGAAGAATATAGTCGGCCTCGATGATGTGTACTAATTGGCGCATGTTTAAGGAATTCACTATAAATTTTCCAGATGAACTTGAACCAAACTGCTAACGATTTGGCAAAAAAGAAAAAAATCAATACTGTTGTCTCAGTTCCTTTTACAGTACATTATTATTATGCAAGCATATTATGTTTTCACCTTTTCTTTTAATTTCTGGTAGGTTACGGTTATACGATGAGAATGGAAGTACACACCTTCCTGTGAGGAAGCAGTGTCTGAGGACTCTGCGATGAGCTCTCCTAGCTTTGGAGTTGAGGTTGCTGAGGTGGTTAAAAAGGTCATCAGGGTTCGTGCATCCTGATTAGCAGACCACAGCAGCAGTTCCCATAACTTCATTCCACGATATGTTACAACTGAGCAAAATTCTATGACTTGCAACCTAAAATGAGATTTAGTGGAGGACTTGATTTTTTATTTTTTTTTTGACACAGTATTGGGACATGCTTGACACTTGAAGGTTAAGAAGACTTGTGACTTAAACATATGTGAGTTACTCCCACCTCGAAAGAGTTAATGTTAAAGCTAAAAAAAAAAAAATGCCCCCGTGAGGTGCATCAGTGATGCTGTGTTAATTACTCCTCCCCATTTCTTCTTGAGAGTGTTTAAAAGACTGTTTTTAATTAATCATAGACTGTTCCGAAAATGTTACTTTGAACTCTGCCAGTACAGTTAATAAAGGTTTTTATAATCGGGGGGGGCAGTTTGGGCTCTGGTACAAAGTGTACCAATTGAAAGTGAGCTCAGTGGGAAATGTTTTGAAAGATGACCAAATCAAAGCTGGACCAAAGTCACATAACAGACTGTATTTTACACATGATAAGCAATAACTAAGTCATGCACAGGCACAGTCTACCCAGTTGGATTTCATTGGCCTGGAAGGTTTTAGCCGCCTGCTGTCCAATGGATTTTAAACCCTGTAGCTCACATGCAGCTTCACTCCCTCGCTCTTTTCACAGACTGACCTCTGGCCATGCGCGTCTCAAGGGAGCGAGCTTTCATCACTCCAAATTGATTCTTCACATCGCTGTCATTTTGAATAGGGAAGACGCCCACAACCGTTGTGCCGCATGAATCGTATGAAATAAGCTAGTCCGTCGACAGTGGGGGGGAGAGTGATATACATTTCAAAAGGATGGTGGCTGGAGGGGGAAATGTAAGTTTTAACAGGAGAAGAAGAAGCCAGATGCTAGGCACTCTTTGCGTTATTCATATATACATACACCATGTTGCGGTATCAATAATATATAAATAAAAATCATGCAGATAGTATCTTACACTCTCTGTAAATAAATGATCTTCTGCCTCCCTGTCCTCAAGGATCACTGAGTATGAATCTTTTGAGTCACGTTCTTAAGCTGGATGTTTGCATTTTATGTTATGATCATTCTAACCTGAAAATAACTCAATGCATTTTGGATTAGAAATACTGAAGTACCGCAACAACAACAATAAAAACTATCTAGATCTAAATCTAGAGTCCTGTCATCAAAGACAGAAATCGCACATGGTCAAACGTAATCATCGAAAAACGAAGAAGAAATATAGCAACAACATGGGAACACAAGACGCCAAATGCAAGAGGACGCATGAGAGGAGGGAATGATGGTGGTCTTGAGACTATTTTTTAAGTCCTGGAAAGACTTTTCCTTTTTTTGCAGCGATCTTACACAAGCACTCTCGGGCTTCGCGCAGTCCACAAGCTGGTCCTCAACTTCTGAGCTCGACCAGACTTTGTGTTTGAACATGTTCAGGTAGAACATGTTTGTTTTGATTTACTCCCGCTTCCTTGTTCCTCAGTCAGGTCACTTTTTGATTGGCTACATTTCGTTTGATGGGGTCATGACTCTGGAGTCCTCGGCTAGAATCTGGATTTATTTTATACCTCTACTTTGAAATAACTTTCAAAAGGCTTCCATTCATCCTCGCAGGTGGCTTAGTTTCTTTCCTCCCAACTCTTCAATAATCAAAATAAATGAGCGAACGACATGAACAGGGGACATAGGGAAACAGGATATAATATGAAACAACATGATATTCAAGTCAAATACGTCCCCGGGGTAACCCTGATGTAGGTTGTAGACCACAGTTGTCAAACTCATGGCCCAGGGCGCAGATCCGGTCCGCCGCATCATTTCATGTGGCCTGCGAAAGCAAATCGTTAAAATACCAAAATTGCAGATTGAGATATTGCAAGCATTTTATTTTTTTAACCAATCCCGCTTTAAAATAAATTGAAAAAAGTATTACTGAAAATGTATAACATATTTTTTGCTGATTTCAAAACTAGTTATCTGTTAATTTGTTGTAACTATGCAATAATATTTGGGGATCATACATTTGTATGGGTTCATCGTAAGGATGTTCAATACCACTTGTTTTCGGACTGATACCGGTACAAGTATTCGCTCCTAAGTACTCACCGATACCAGTACGACTAGTACTTTTGATATATAAAATTTCAATTCACACAATGACAGATAATTGTGAACAAAGATCTTTCTTTCTGACCCACATACTAATTCACCGATGTGTCAAAGGTCGCAGTGTAGTGCCAACTATTGCCAAGTAGGACTGTATGTCAGATTATTTTTTTTTGTCTTAAGTATCCGTGGCTGGTATTGACAGCCTTCGCAAGTAGACTAATCAAAGTATATATGAAATGAGGACGACATTCTGACCAGTCACTGTTTCCACGTGTAATGATGACATGTACAGTATTTGCTTTCCATTTTCCATGTGCTACTTCCTCTCCTGCGCTACTCATGTCAAATCAGACTGCAACCCTCCTCTTACTTCCTTCCACTCCCATTGAGATGATTTCATAGACTGAGCGAAAAGCAGAGATGAGCAGGAGGCATGTGAGCTAAAAAGAAAACCCAGAAGCGTATTCATTTCTCGATGCTGAGGATCTGCATTCATTATGCTTGCCCCACCCCTGCTGTGACTAGCTCCCGCAAAATAGCACTCACTTCTTTATTTTCATTCAAAGGAGGTTACGTGTTTTTGAACAGCTGTTCATTAACACCTGGTTTTCATCATCTTCTTCCAGTTAGTCATCCCCTTGAAAAACTAACATTTCATCTAAAGCTCTTGAAGTATAGATTTCACTTTGCAATAGATTATTCTCTGGATGGATTCCTTTGATTAAATATTGTTCTTTCTCAGGCGGCGCCAGTGCAAACATACCTGCTCCTGCCCATCTCAGCTCGCAAATAGCTAACGTACAAATAAGTATGTTGTGAATGTGGCATTGTTAAGGATGTGTTATCAAGAGCTTTTCTTGGTTTCTCTTAAGACCAACTCCCACCACACTTCCAATAAGCTCTGCATGTATGATCAATTCTAGTCCGGCTTCTCCCCCCTCCTTCTCACCGACACAGCAGTTATCAAGATCACCAACGAACTCCTCCAGGCAGTTGGCTCTGGTCTCCTCACCATCTTCATCTTCCTTGATCTGACTGCAGCGTTTGATACCATTTCCCAAACCATGCTCTTTAATAGACTCCACCACACCAGTGGTTCAGTTCTTACCTGTCCGGCCGCCCCCAGTTTGTTAAAATTAAATAATTAAAATCCCATCCATCCTCCGTTTCTTCTGGTGTCCCCCAGGGCTCTCTCTTGGGCCCCCTTCTCTTTATCATCTAAATCCTACCTATTGACAATATTTTCTGTGAATTTAACTTACTGGTACGCAGATGATATCCAGCTCTACCTCTCCACCCAATCCACCACCACTCTTCCTCCTTCCTCCCTTATTGACTGCTTCTCTGAAGTAATGCACTAGTTCTCAACCAACTTTCTACAACTCAACAGTGATAAAACTGAAATCCTGCTCATAGGTACCAAGTCCATGCTAGCCAAACTTGTTGTTCCATTACCCTTGATCATTCCTTCCAAGCACACATAACATCACCCGAGCTGCATACTTTCACTTCGGAAACATCAATCGCATCTGTCCATCCCTCACCCCCCGCACTGCTGCTGTCCTTGTTCCTAGCTTCATCACTTCACGCCTGCATTATTGCAACTCTCTCCTGTTTGAGCTCCCCCACAAGTCACTATAAAAGCTACAGCTTCTCCAAAACGCTGCCGCCTGTATTATCACAAGGACCCCCTTTACTCAAGCCCTGCAACAACTCCACTGGCTCCCTCTCCAATACCGCATCCAATATAAAATACTGATCTGTACCTTCAATGCCATCAATCACCTCGCCCTGCCATATCTTGCTGACCTCCTTCACTTTGCCATACCCTCCCCCTCTCTCAGATCTTTGTCCTCTATCTATCTCACCACTGCCTTCAGTGGCACATTTTTTTGAATGTGGGAGAAAGCTGAAGTGTACCCAAAGAAAGCCCACTCATAAACTGGGAGAAAATGCAAACCATGCTGTCACAAAACTGTTTCTGGCATTATTTTGATATGTATATTAAGATTAATCTAAAGTGAAATGTATTTTTTGTTGTCAGTGAAAAGGGGACAAATCTTGAAAAATAACTAGAAATAAAGTTCTTTGCGCTTTTTGCAATGAAGGGAATTTTACATAACCACATTATTCATTCAGTATGTGCAGACTATAGACGCTGTCGCTGGTGGGAAAGATATATTCTGAGCTATTTCTTCAGCAGAAAAGGGTGAGTTTTTGTGTGCAAGATAACTTTGTGTTCTCATCTTAGTGGAGAAGGCGAATGGCAGCTGCAGGCAAGCTGACTTTCTTTTTCAGTCTGTTGTTTTGGGCTCATTATCCTGGAAAGTTAATCCCGGTGGAAAGGATGACAATTTGCATAACAAAGAAAAGATTCTATAAAAATAGGTATAATGAACTGACACTTAGGTTAAATGATCTTGTTTTCCTCATTAAAAACATCTTGTTCCACATAACTTACTTTGTTACACTACAAGATGCAACAAATAATGAGCCAGGGTCAGCAAAGAATCTTGTAATATAAGACCTGTGACAGAATCAAATATTGCAAATACCCTTTATACAGTATAACGTAGTTTTAAAAAAACGGTTTATTTTTACTATCATGGAGTCTGATTAGTTAACCGTTTGAGTGCTTATAGGTAAAGTAGTTCAGCTGTTTAATGAATAAATCTCAAAAGACTGCCAGGAGCAAGAAAGACAGCTGGTTCCTCAGCAGGTTGATTTTGGACCTCCGCTAGCTACGTGTTGATGCCTCTGGTCAACCAACCATGATGATGCAGCAGACAGATGAAGATGACAATTTGACCCGCGGTGTGGGTTGCATCATTGCGGAGTTGTGCAACATTTAGCTTTGACGGGGCATATGGCTCTCATATGCAGTACTTGACTGTTATTTTATGTAGTCTATTGAGAGAAAAAAAAATTGCAATCAACTTCCCTGACTTGCTGTATGGTAAGTTCTAAGTTTCCTGGTTCAATATGTGTAAAAAAAAAAAAAAAAAATCCAAAGCACTCTGATTGAGAAGTATCTTTACTGTTGATTTTCCGACACATTTTTTTATCTCAATATTTGGAAACTCATCTCTACAAAGGCATATCAATTTAGCAGGAGAGTGTATACTGTATTAAAAAGAAATAGCTCCCTAAATCTATTTTGAAACAATCATGAATATTTTTTTGCGGTGATTATATTTCCACACGGACCGGTACTGCAGACTCACGTCGCAAGAAACTAAAATTCAATGGGTTTATTGCAAAGTACATCTGGCATATGTTACACACCTGCACACCTACGGTAAAGTAAACTTCGTTAGTTAATTGAATATAGCGTACCCACCGTGAGCTAAAACAAATTGTAATTCATAACAGGTGGTTAGGATAGAGGGAGGATGGAAACAGCTGCTGCGTTCTTTCAATCACCTTATTGAACCAACGGCAACTAACGATGTAATTCCATAAAATTGACTGATTTGTTTCTGAGACCTGTTGCTTTTTCATCTCAGAATTGACACATGACTATGACAAACGAGGATGGTCTAAAATGAGCCGCTTATCACAGTTTGATTCTTAAAACAAGGTTAATCATCCAATTCAAGGGTGTATCTGTGTCGCATTTTCAAGCTATAAATTGTTGACCCTGTGTGAGAGCATCAAAGGGCATTTGTAATTATTGTTTCCTGCCATAGTTTGCAACAAAAGTGCTAGCAAATGCGGTTCAAAAACGGTTCAAAAACACAAAACATTTCTCGAGCATGGCTTCAGTCAGTCACACTGTTTGGAGTCACAACTTGTCATTACTGAAATTTTAATTCAACTGCTGTTTTTTTAACAGTCTTGCCACACTTTTCATTTAAATGTAACCTGTAAAACAAGGCACGATGTCTCGACATCACTCCCCCAAAAGTTTGTGGCCCTCTTAACACCTCGCACTTTTTTTGCATAGTGTCCCCCAATTTAATGTTTAAGACAAAGGTTTTGGAGTGGCCTAGTCAAAGTCCGGACTTGAATCCGACTGAAATGCTGTGGCATAACCTTAAAAAGACCGTCCATGCTTGCTGAATTAAAACAATTCTGCAAGGAAGAGTGGCTCAAAATACCTCCAAAGAGATGTTAAAGAATCATTGCCAGTGATAGAAAATGCTTGATTTCAGTTGTTCCTGCTGAGGATGGCCCAACCAGTTATTAGAGTTAGGGGGCAGTTACTAGTTCACACAGACCCAGGTAGCTTTGAATGTTTTTTTTCCTTTTATTTATCCTTTTATTTGACCTTATCTTTGTCTGATATATACATTTGTTTGACGATGCTAAACATGAAAGTGGGCAAACTATGCCGAAAAAATATCAATACATTTGAAAAGATGCCAAATACTTGTTCACTGCACAGTATATAAGGAGACTCCACACATAAAATTGGGAATTTGAAGAAGTCTTTTGGATGAACAGTGTAATGGCTTTAACAAACAAGAAGAGTGCAGTTGCAATTAATCCAAGTAACGACAGAGCGATCGAAGGAACCATAACAAAACAAGTACAGTCCTGACACTTTGTACTGGTATTGTATATATTGGTGCATCCCTAGTTTTTTTCATCCTCTTCTACTGTTGTGTTGTCAACGTACAGTGAGAAGAATTTGTTCAGTGGGCAGTTTATGCAATCTAATTCCCCCTTTAAATGGATTTCGCTCTACTGGCTGTAATCCTTTTGCACAGAGCTACTGTACCACGCACTGGGAGGCTGCCATTTACTTTTCGCCTCTCTTGATCTCTCTCAGACATCATTTGGCTCGGTTCAGCTTCGACGCACAGGTTGATTATAATTGTTTGGCCTTAGCCATCAGCCTCAGGAAACACGGACATGTCGTTTTACAGCAAGTTGTGCTATGTACCCTTGTGAGTGGAGAGTAAATTGGGATTTTCTGGTGCAACACATAATGGCTAATGCTAACAAGACACAAAAGTATACATGTGCATCACTACTTACTTTGTCACTGGCGCACAAAGCCGAATGCAATCTGTAATTGAAGACAAAAGTAATAAACACATACAGTAATTTATCGAGATGAACCTATTTTCCCAACCAGTTCATGACTTTGGGGCCTTTTACACAGGGTGTCTGTGTATTGTTGGCATGGAAACAAGTCCTGGTGTACACGTGTTGACTTAACTAACGAAAGGAAGACATTTTTTGGGTTTTTTTTTTTTTTTTTTTTTTTTTGGTCACCTCTGCCAGTGGCCATCCCACATAATACTCGCGGTTCTGCAACCGCGGTTTCACCTGTTTGTTGATTTATTTATTTGTTCATTTTCCTATTTGTTTCCATTTAAAAAAAAAAAAAATGTCCTTTTGATTTTTTTGATTTTTTTGGGAGGGCGGGGACCACCGTGTCTTGGCAGTTTATCCCTGCTTATTCAAGAATTTTTTGGGGTGGAATCTAATAGGTGGCCAGCGGGCTGGACGTGGCCCGGTGGCCCCCTATTGAGGACCACTGCTTTAAAGAATGTATAAAACCTCCAATTGAAGGGGAGGTTAAGAAATCTGTAAGTGGCACTGATTTAAAAACAAAAGGACAGCATCTGCCTCATAGTTTGTGGTTCGAATCTCAACTCTGGTCTTCCTGTTCATCCGATGTTTCTGTGGGATTTCTCTTGGTATGTTAGATTAATTTGAAGACTGTCCATCAGTGTGAATGTGAGTGGTCAAATACAAGAAAGACATCGTACCTTTGCCACAGGCGGATGTAAATATTAACATGATCCAGACATTGAATTGTCAGATAGTTTTTTTTCGTGTAGTTTTTAACCATAATGTTGAGTAATCTTGATGAAGTTGGAGTGAAGTACTTGGCTGCAATCAGCAGAGGAATTGTTGATTCAGTCTCTATTATCTTGTGGTCCAATTGCAGAAGTTGACACACAGGCAAACTTCTGCTAGAGCACAATTCCCCCAGGCAGTGCCTTGAAAAGGGAGTTTATTTTCCTCATCATCAATCAGGAACGTCTAGTCAGCTGTATATTGAGCTCCAGCCCGGTGCACGTTTGCATACATTTGGATGACTGTCATGCTCTCAGTGTGCTTTTCAACCACAGCATGGTGCTATGTTCAAAGGCAAAACTCTAAAACCAGTTCCCCATCACAATTTCCCACAAGTCTGACCTTCAAGAAATGCTGGCCATGTGAAAACCTTTTAGGCGTGACTGCAACTGTTACATGAATATACCATGTACACACTGTGGTTCAGACTCTTGACTCATTTTATTTGAGATAGAGAACTGAATTGATTCTTTATCATAAATCTACACATTTACACTTCTCTTTGTTTCTGGTAAAAGCAGATTATTGTTTTTACTTTATTATCAAGAGAATAACGTTACAACTGCAAGGAAATTTATCTGCATACTCAGCACCCCCTGCTCCACTTCTCTGACATCTAATATACTACAATATTGACACTAGCTGCAAAGTTAGGTGGGACTAGGGCTGCACTCTGCTTTTTCCATCCATCTCTCTATTTTCTATACTGCTTATCTTCATTAGGGTCGCGGATGTGCAAGACCCTTCACAGTATACGCCAATACCTTGGATAAGCGATCCTGTATATATAATGATAGAATCACACCGGCTCGGTCGTTGCCCGGGTCAACAAGGTCCGTGTCGGGGACACTCTGGTGATAAATTGCCTACTGGAACAAGAGGAAAACATTGATGGAGCAGGGTGGGAAAAAAACAAGGTACTGATGGAGTGCTACTATGGTATAAATTTCAGTCGTCCACTAAAATACATTTAAATTAAACCATGTTGCTTTTTAGGAGAAATATTGTTTATACGATTAAAATGCAATTAATCGAGATTAATTAATGATATAGTATTATTGCAAAACAATATATGAACTGTATATACTGTATTGGTACGGGTTGTGATCTTGGAAATTTGTTTGTGTTTGTTGTGAAAGCGCATGTAGTACGACGTTGCATTTTTGATTGGCCGTTACATCGGCGACGTTGCGATGCCATTCACGTGTGATTCAAATTTCGAATCACACAAAAGGAGTTGCCGGCAGTTGGAATAATAACATGAATACCAGTGGGAGAACACTGCACATTGCAAAACAGTTTAGCGGTGTTCGTCTGCATCGAGCGGTATGCTGCGGGCCGAAGTCACCAGCTGGCAGGAGTTATCTCATCCTGCAGTATGCCAGTCTTAATCACAGATCTCTCTCGATGCTGAGCACACACACAGAGCAGCTTTTGTACAGACACCATGGATTACCATGGTAGCCCTGCTGGGGTGCTAATCTGTCTTGTTGGTATGTTTGAGTGACACAGACCCAAGAAACGGCACAGTTCATGCTCAAGAGTGCAAATAAAAAGTCCCATGCCCAAATGGATCCAAACCCAAGCTGACATGGATCCAGTGCTAGGGCCAGAGCTTCGGGGCTGACGGGGACAGCTGCTGTTGTCTTTTGTCTGAAATAAAACAAGGTGAAGTTGTTTGGAGTGTGAAAACAAGTTACATGACATGATGATTATTGAAGCCATGTTGTGAATCAGCATTGATTGGAGTACATCATCTATTGACAAATAATGCAATTATTTGACCTTATTTGGTCGTCTCTTTCGGAAGACCAGATATTGCAGTTGAGACTGCATTAATAAGGTGACGTGACTTGACTTGACTTGTCCAAGGCAAAGTGACTTGGGACTTGCTTGAGACTTGAAGGTTACAGCTTGAGGCTTGCATGTGTGACTCGATCCCATCTCTGAAAGACTGATCCCCCCCCCGCCCCCCACCCCACCCAGCTGTATTCCATATTCCAGGTTGCCAGATTCCTGATCCAATATGTAGGCTCTTGCTCAATCTCCAACCTCATTTCAATTCTCCACAGCCTGTGCTGCCTCCTTTTCAATTTCTCTACTGCACAAGCGCCAATGGTACACCTTATATAATCAAAATTTCACCACCTGCTGTCTACCTTCATGAAACTGCACTGACCTTGGTAGAGGTCTTTGTTCTTTTAGTTTGAACGTGTGCGCTTAAACTGAGCGGGGTTGTTGGGTTTTAGGATGTAAAATAGGTTACGTGATTACTGTAGGGCCGTCTCTTTCAAACCCTTGACCAGCCTTGTTGCACCATTATAATGCATGTGAACTTAACTTGGATAATTAGAACCCAGTGGGTTTGGGAAGACTTTCAGCCTGTTGCATAATGTTGTTTACCAAGATGATCTCTTTTGCTTGGATAGTAGTTATTGAGGAGAGACTGGAGAAATGATCAACATGTTAGGTTCAATTCTTTTATTTCAAAAAGCATGAATGTCACGCTCAGTCCCTCGTGAGTTGTTTGATAGTATATCGTATCATAATACATCACATGTACATATTTTAGCATAGACAAAAGTGTGTCATATTTCCCATATATCAATGAGTCCCACGTATTAACCGTAAAGTGTCTTTCCACTCAGGAGGACAAATAAAGTTTCCTTTTGTTCATTAAAATCACTAAGTGCAGAATGGTTCGGGTTCTTTAATTCTAGACGAACACAAAATAATTTACTCTCATCACGAGGAGTACAAGAAACAAAGGGCCTTATTCATAAGTTTTCAGTCCTACTCACACGTTTGAGGAGAATGTACCATTTACCAGTGCATGTTTCTTATCAGCACTCGAGAATGTTCTCAAGTGCATGTATTTGTGCATTTTTTGCAATTATATAATGTATAGGTTTAAACGTGCTCTCTCTCTCCATTATGTGGAAATACTGAAGCAATATCTCAAGTGTACATTTGCATATTCTTGGGGGAGCTAGTTGGTCAGGGTGGGGGAGGACAGGATGCGGAACACCAGTGCCCCGTAGCCGTCTCGCCTTGCCCCCACCAGTCTCTCCAATTTTAACGTCACCTCACCACACACGAGCATTAAGGACAATAGTTGTTAGTTGGGAACATGGCAACCATAGTAGGAGGTGGGTATCCACATGGCTCATAGCTTGACTCCTGAGGCCTGTCTCCCCCACACAAACAATTTTTGGTCAGCCTGCCGTGGGAGATGGGGTTATAAATACAATTTTCAAATGAATTTTAAAAGGTATTGTGAGCCAGTGGAGTGACGCCGGCGTAGGTAAGATGTGCTTTCGCCTGCATGCTCCGGTTAAATGTCGAGCAGCAGCGGTCTGGACTAATTGTAAGCCAGCGAGGAAAGCCTGGCTGACACCAAAATAGAGGGTATGACAATAATCAAGTCTGGTGGAGACAAAAGCATTAATAACCCTCTCAAAATCATTAAAGGAAAGGCTTAACCTTAGATAAAATTATCAATTGGAGAAAAAAAAAAAAAAAAAAGGACTTTATGACAGAATTTATCTGTTGATCCGTTTTAAAATCACAGTCAGTTTTTACCCCCAGATTAGTAACAGCTTGCTTGAGATTGGGGGCAAGGGAACCCAAATCAGGAGGGGCAGTAGCGGGACCACTGAGACCAAACACTATGACTTCGGTTGTACTTGCATTAAAATCTCAAAGGTTCAGAGCCATCCAACCTTTAATGTCCTTCAGGGAAGCCAGCAAGGGTATTACACAATTACAGACATTTAGTTTAAGGGGCAGGTAGATTTGGGTATTGTCTGCATAAAAGTGAAATGAGATGCCATACTTTTTAATGATAGCCCCTAAGGGTAGCAGGCACAGGAAGAAGAGGATAGACCCAAGAACAGAACCCTGGGGGACTCCATTTTCCAAGAGGTGCACTGGACAATTGATGCTTACCAAGACTAACAGCAACACTTCTATTGGACTGATAAGACCGAAACCAATATAGAAACTATAATACTTAACCTCCACTGACTCATTAGAGGAATGCTGTGCTAAAATGTTTTGTAATCCTCCAACAACAAGATTAAATAATGTATCTTTAACGTCAATTTACCACTTTAAAACTACTTTTTTTACACTCTTCTATTCATCCTGATGCCATTTTATTATTATGTTCCTTTTTTTAAAATATAATTTGATTCCTTAATCACCATTTAGCATTTCAATCTTTATTCCCTCACATGCTGTGTGTAAATCCATGCACTGACAATTCATACTCCCACACAAACAATATACAGTACTCACAATCTCACACACGCTTTACAAACGACATCTTCACATCTAAATCTTACTTGTTTGTTATGTATTTATTCGGAAGTAGTTTAATTTATACTAATGATTCACTCTACACCTATTTTTTTTTTCTACAGTAAATGTGCATGAGAGAATGTGCGCGCAAAGCAGTGGTAAAAGGTGCAACAATCCACACGTGTGTAACATTCCTAGTGTTTGGCCTAGACTTCACGATGTGAGGAAATCTTCCTCTTACTATTTGACCCCAGGGTGGGCGAGTAGGGGGGGAAGGGTAGGGTGTGCCTGTGAGCGTGTCCACTTTTTAAGTAATTCCAGACCTTGGGGATAGAGTTAACGACGTCTGTGTGCTTTGTCCAGCCTCATTAGCGCATGTGTATGCACACTATTACACCGTTCCCTTTCTTTCCAGTGGATGTTTTGCGTTTTAGCAAGGGGAGCAGAGCCCCGAAATTCTGCATATGGCGCTGGTGTGATGAACTACAAATTGAGTCTTTCTAAATAAATGTATCTCCACCATAATTATATTGTTGTTTGTGACTAATTTAGTTGTGTGTGTATATATACTTACTTCCATTGTACGGCCCAAGCCAGCTCTATTGTTTCCACTGCGTTTATTCCCAAGCAAAATGACTTCATTCTTAAGAATCTTGTGTGTGATTCAATTTTTTTTGAAGAAACAACATGAGCAGACATCAAGTATATTAACCGTCAAAACGGTTGGGTTCACCTGTTACGCTTCGGTCAGTATATGGAGATGATGGAAAGATGAGAGAAAAACAGCAATATTAAAGGAGCTGCAGGAATTTCTGGCATGTACTGGCTGATTAATACGTGTGACAACAATCTCCCATGCTTTTCACACTGTATGTCTGGCCTATGGGGTAGGGTAGCAAGACAGAATCCCTATCTTACAAAGAAAACCATCCAACATTTACCCAAAAACACACTTGAATCGTCTCAACTGCATGTGGGAAAATGTGTTAATGATGATTTGATGTAAAATGAAATGCAGTAAACATTTAAGCCTTTCAGGATGCCAAGTCACAATTTACCTAGTTTTTAAAAAAAAAAAAAAATCATAAGTGCCAGACAAACGGTGAGTCCAGTACTATTGGAATATAACAAATAACATTTAAATGATAGGTACTAGTTACTGTGTAATGCATCATTTTGGAAACTACAACGTATAATGCGTGCTATTACATAATGTTTTCCGGTGGCTTGATTGTGCTCTGATCAGGTATCAATACACAAGGAAAGGAAACACTAAAATCCACCGTCCCCTGTCAAACAGGTCTTTCGAAATGAACCTCTCATTACTGAGAATTAGCGCTGTCATTAGATTGCATTAGGGCTGAACGAGCGGATTGAGGATTAGTTGGGTCTGCTACCGGTTTGAATTATGCTTCAACCTGGACTCAATGAGGTGGGCTACAATATATGACATGTTAAAAAAAACAAATAATAATACAAATACAGGAAATATAGAGTAAAACAATAAAAATTTAAAATAAAGTTACACTTTTGTACACATTACATGAGTCCACTAGCAACAGTATGAGCAGTTTTTTTGTTTGTCCTTAAGAATACACAGGAAAACTGAAACCACCACTTTTGTTGGGCTTTTGAACTTCTATTTCTGTGCTTAACAAATATTGGAGGAAAATTACTGATATTACGTTAACTGATGAATATCCGGTAGGTCTCTAGATTTACTGTAGGCCTTTGTCATTACATTCCGAATTTTATTTCATAACATTGCAACTTTACTTGCGTGATAAAATCACGTTATTTTCTCAAACAAACATGAGTTTATGTTTTAAATATAACAAATTAAAATCTTAATTTTCCGGTTATATTTCAGTTTTGGTCCTACAACCTTTTGGGCAAAATTGTGACTTTAATGACTACTTTCACCTGGTTTGTGATATACTTGCGAGCTCAACAGCGATCGACAAATTCGGTTTTGGTTAACCTTCTGCTCCATTCACAACGGCTGGAAAATGAACAGAAAGGAAAAACTTGAGCTCGTTAACTGCCATAAAAAAATGTATTCCATAATTCCATTGGTCGGTGGCTCAAATGTTGGAAAATTATGACTTTATCATCATAAGATTACTTATTTCTTCTTGTAGTATTGTCACGTTATCCGCATTTTATTGTAACATTTTATACTTGTAAATTTACAGAAAAACATGACATATACAGTGTGTATACTTTTTTTTCTTAGTGCAGTACTAGCTTTTTATTCTCATAACATTTCATTCTTATAATGAATATTTTAATTTTTTTATAATAATTTATCCTTGTAGCCTTAGAACTGTTTTTTAATTTTTGAGCTTTCAAATTAGTACTTTGTAGAACTTTTTTCTAGTACCAGAACAAACTTTTTTTTTATTTTTTAATAACATTACTATTTTCATGAGATTTTCAGTGTGGTCCCACAATTTAAACTTTATATATTTTTTTAGATTACGACTTTTATTTTGTAATATAGTATTACCACTTGAATCCCCTGAAGTTGCTACTTTTTTCAAACAACAGCACAACACTGTTGTAATCTTAAAGTTTTTCCACAATTACTAAAACCCTAAACGTCATTCTCCGAACCACGTTCTTAGTGCCCTAAACTTATTTTACAAATCAAACTCTCTTTTGGCCAAACCTTAAACAGTGTTGAGGTATTTAAACTCAATTTGCAAAATTCATCTCCTCTTTTTTTTTTTTTTGCAAAACCTTTAACACATTCTCAGTCACTAATCACATTTCACATGAACACATTACGTACTGTTTTGACAAAATGAGCTCTGCTTTCAAAATTGTGTTTAAGCAATAAAACAAACAAGAAACTCTAAGTCAGCCGTGTCCAAACTACGGCCTGGGGGCCATTTGCGCCTCCATCCATTTTTAGTGATCCGCGGCATATACAATAAATAAATTTGACACAGCCTGCAATACTATTTACAACTAAAATAGCAATGCAATTTCTCTTTGTAATGCCTTTTGAATAAATAATTCAGTATCAGAAGCAAAATGTTTTCCTCCACTTTCTGCCGTGTGTCAAGGTCTAATTTGTAACCATATCACATCATTGAATAATTATGATCCTCTGATTTGTGACCATTTCACATTATTGAATAATTATAATCTTTAAGTAAACACTTCTCACTTCTTTAAAGATTGTCATTGCTCATTACAGATTTCTCTTGTTTTGGTTTTGAATACGGAGATCTGTTCAGGGCAAGGGTCACCCCAAAATCATAAAACAAAATCCCTAAACTATTTGCCTCCTTCAAAGCTGCAATGTAGCAGTTTCTAAAAATAACTATGATCTATAATTACTTAATGCATTAGTTTTAGCACGTTGAATAATGTCGAAGTGGCCCTTGCATCACACTCCTGACTTAAGCGTTCTGTCTTACTATGTCCGTACGCCTCAGTGGTCAGAGGAGACTTCATAATAATAATAATGCTTAATAATATAGTGCTTTAAAAGGGAATCAAAGACGCTTTAGTGTATCAATCACGTTTCTCTCATCTACGACCAACTTCACACAACATTTGGACTGTGCAACAAGAAAGAACAAAACTCTGCTCCTTCTGTTCGCAGAATGCGTCTCCATCTTCAGTCCCATTGTGTCATCAGCCCTCTTAATGAGTTTATTGATGCATTTTTGCTTTCCCGGTACCGATGCTGCTCCCCCAGCAGCAGACAATAAAATAGATGCACATGCAACCACACACTGGTAGAAGATCTCCAACATCTTGCTGCACAATCTGAAGAATCTGAGCATCCTCAGTAAATACAGTCTAATCATTCACCTTTTGTACCCGGCATCCATGTTGGTATTCCGTTCATATCCGTTGTTCAAGTGTACTCCCAAGCGCTGGTACTGCTGCACCATTTCAGTGTCCTCACCCATGATGGTAATAGGCTGAGTGTTGGTCCTGGTCTTCCAAAAGTCCACAACTAGCTCCTTAATTTTGCCAGTGTTAAGGAGCTACTGTTTTGGGCCACATCGTAATTTTGGTTTCCCTTTGAGTTTTATGACTGTGAACCCATATACAGTGCCATTAAAAAGTATTTGCCCCCTTCTCAAAATTTATTTCCATAATTTCCCCACTTGACGGAACTCATTCACTGCCATTGACGGATTTAGACGTCAAATAGCCACGTTTTCTATAACTGGCAATGAGTCTTTCACATCTCTGTGGAGATATTTTGGCCCACTCTTCCTCGCAGAATTGTTTGAATTCAGCAACACTTGAGGATTTTCAAGCATGATCACATGCAGCATGATGAAACGATGAAATGTAAATAACGCATAATAAATAATGTGTTTGTTGCATGTGAAAAACATGATACCATGTGCACAATTTAGAAAATATCGCTTCCTTTGAGAATTCAGATAGGTGAATGTTCCAGACAAATTTCCAAAATTATAAAGATGGAACTGTTCAGAAGTTATTTTATGTGATCAAAAGTGTTACTATGAGACTAGCTTTTTTTCCCCAAAAAATCTCATACAAATAGATTGCACCACAAGGTGACACTCTGAGTTTATATTTGGTTATCTATGTCACGTTTGAGACAACTGCAGAATGGCACATGACCAGTAATGGATTGCATAAATTTTGCAATTAAATGATGTAATCTTGTCACATGTAATTTTTTGCCGTCACGATCCGTGTTTTTGTTGACCTCGATTAGATTTTGTTTTATATTATGTTTTTCACTGTGTCCCCTTTTCAGTGTTCATGTCTTGCCTTGCTCATTAGGTTTTCATTTCCACCTGGTCTCATTAACCCAGTTCCTTGTTTCTACCAATCAGCTCGCTCGAGCCACTCGCATTTTGTCCGGACGTGTCTCGTTGTTGTATTTAATTCCGTTTTCTGTCAGTATCTTGTGTTGAATCATTGTCATGTTTACCGTGTTACGTTTTTGTTTGTGATGAGTTTATTGCAGCGTTTGTTTGCTACTTTGAATCTTGTTTTTTGAACTTTTAAAAAAATATATTTTTTGATTATCCCACGTGCCTTGTTTGCCCTTTTGTTTTTGACAATGTCTTTTTTTGGGGGGGGGAATAAATGGTTTTGCTCACCTAATGATTTTATTTGTATACACTGCGCACACGTTTGCCAGGAAGTTTTTTTTTTTTTTTCTCGTTATTTATTTAAAGGCGTCAACTCTCCAAGCACAACTTATGCAATTGTGAATACAAGCGGGACCGCCCCCTGACATTTGGCAGAAATAATTTGCTGCTGTGTGTGTGTGCGCGTGTGTGTCTTCCAAAGCGCGTTCTCGCCTGTTGTTAAGGTTGACGCGGACGCGCGCACCCCAGCTCGAGAAGCTTTTTTTTTTTTTTTTTTCCAGCTAGACATGGCGGCGGAACCTCAACCGGACTGGCTCTCCTGTCTTCCCCCTTTTTGGAGTTACGGTGTCACCCAGGATGGACGTATATTCTTTATCAAGTAAATATCGAGTGGATACGTGGATTTATAGCGGTTCCTGGTTGTTCATTCGTCCATTTTTCCTCGGCGTTCTGTTCACCCTTTTCCCTCCGTTTTCTTCCATTAACAGCGAAGAAGCCAAGAGTACAACCTGGTTGCAGCCCGTAAGCGGAGAGGCTGTGATAACAGGGCACAGAAAAACTCCAGGCAAGTATTTTATTTTCTTTATTTTTTTTTATAGCTCCACTCTATGAAATACGTGTTCGTGACGGTTATAGCTTAAAAAAAAAAAAAAAAAAAAAAAAAATGGTTCAGCGGAGAAGTACTCGGACAGAGAGTGAAGACATTGCAGCAAAGCAACAAGCCTCCTCCTTTTCTCTCTCCCCACACACCTCCTCCCAATCCACCTGGCCACTTTGCGACACACTTTTTAAAAGTTCCGTCACGTAGGCGTGCGCTGATGTAGCAGATTCCACCCCCCCCCCACCACCAGTGCCAGTTTGAAAACATATTTTCATCGGACACAGTGGTTTCTGTAGCGTCGAGCTGTAACATGGAGTAGGTGCTATGACAAAGTCAAACACTCATCTGGAGAGTATGCAGATGTGCAGAACAGCTGGATGTTATGCAGAAAGAAAAAAAAAAAGAAAATGACTGAGCAAAACGAGCTCTTTATCGCCCAGACACTGCATCACATGCGAGTGTGTGCTGGTATGTATGTGCGATCACAGCTCCCTGCACAGCTGTAACGCTCGTCTGTTTATCTCCCCTTCCTTGCTCTTTACAGATTTACCAACAGGATGGGAGGAAGGATACACATTTGAGGGCGCTCGCTGCTTCATCAAGTGAGTTGGGATTCAGAGTGCGATTGAATGGAGAATCGCCGATGATGACTGATGCAGATACGTATAGGCTGCCCGTTGCAGTGGCCATCTTCAGGCGGTGAGGGGCTGCTTTGTTTGGTAGGCAGGCAGAGAGAATTCCCTCTTCTCTCTTCGCCGCCCACCGAGCTCCCTTGCTTGCCCTGCTGGAGGAATACATGAGTGTTTGTCTCCCCTGTAACACGACAATTCCTGGGAACGAACGAGTACATGGCCTTGTCTTTGTCTGCCCATGTTGAAACTGTCTGCGGTTATTCTCTTGAGACACACACAAACACACACACACACCATATTTCCTCAAAAAATGTCCCTCTAATAGACACTGCACACTGGGAAAAAAAAAAAAACACCAAAACAAAACAGTACATTTCTCAGTCCATAGACACTCTTGTTCACACACATACAGCACATTAAAATTTAACTAGTGAACCTATTTGACTGCTGTTGCTAACCAAAACTGCAGCAATGAAGCACGCCAACTCAGATGAATGAAAGTCTGGAGACAATACAAGGTATAATATTAACTGGCTGGCCGATTTACTCGACTGAGTTTTCAAATCTGCAAAAATCGGCTGATTTTTTAAATTGATTTTTGAACGCATTACAACATAAGACAAAGATAATGGCATTCAAACAAACATTCAATAAAAAAAACAGCAAAATATTGCTGATTTTAGCATTTTCTTTCCCCTTTGTTGTCAAGTGACTAAAATATTAAACGACAAATTATTGCCAAACAGTCAAATGTTCCGGCTTATAATTCACGTCTTTATTGTTGTAAGCATTAAGGCACCAAAAGAGAAGTTATTTTGTTCATTATATATTTTTTCATTTGATCAGCTGATTAATCCATTATCAGAATTTAAGTCTGCCAAATATCGGAATTGGCAACAGCCTAAAAAAAAATCCATATCAGTCAGGCCCTAATTATAACATAAAAAAAAAAAAAGATGCCGCCCCAACAGCAGATGGCAGGTGCATAAATCGCCACCCCAAGACACAATTTGTGGAAATGCTGTATTATAGTCAAGAGTTTCCCAAAATCCAAATTAGGAATGTGGACCCAAACCAACCAAACTATATCCAGTATTTGTACAACATTGACATGCACTGTACATAACGAATGAGAACAAATGATTGATGATACAGAAGCTGTAATATATATGATGAGGGGCAGTCAAAAAGTGATGAGCCTAATGTACAGTAATTTACCCTACAAATAATTAACTTTTTTTTCCCAGAATAATTCCACAATTTATCAGTTTAAATACTTGTTTGAAGGTTTGTTTAAAAAACAAACAAAAAAAAACACAACTTTTGTTTAAGGCAGTCCTCTTCCTTTCGGGGAAGGGGACCCGCTACTAAACATTTTCAAAAGGTTGCAAAATGTGTATGCACATGATGGTGATGTTATCAAGGGTGACTCCTCTCTGATGAGTGCACTATTCCCAGGATTAACTGCTGAAGATGGTCACAGAAAGCAGACTCTTTTTTTTTTTTCTTTTTTTTTGCTTTTGCTTTGGTCCTGGACACCCACTTTTTGACTTTGCTGTAGCCTGCTGCAGCTTCCCTGTACATATTTTGCAACCTTTTGAAACTGTTTAGTGGGGGCTCCCCTTCTAAAGCAAGACATTTAATCACAGTTCTCTGCTTCTGACAGCCATACAACAAAACTGTTTCTTCAAATACACCTTCAAACAAGTATTTTAAACTACAATCCGTGAACATTTCAGGAACAAAAAAATGGCTCATTACTTTTTGACTGCCTATCGTAGAACCAAAATTCCTGGTGGAGAAGATGTACTGTATGCCTGCTTGAGCCTCAGTAATATAGATTACACGACAGAATTCTCGTCACCCATTTGGCAGCCCATTAAAAGTTGACCTGCAGTACCATTTTGGGTGTCGACGTCAGGTTTTGGAAACCCTGTTATTGTCCAATTGCGTGAGATGCCTGCACTGTCAGTTAAAGCCGTGTTCGTCAAGCAAATGTGACTCAGAGCTTCGGTTGAGCTGAACAGGCTCTACTTGTTGTTGTGCTGTGTTTGCACAAACGTGTGTGCGCTTCCTCTCAGGGCTTATTAGAGTGTCTTGTGCCCATTTACGTATATATTTATTGGTCCTATTTGACAGTAAAATTACCCATTCACCGCTCACTCTCTCTCTCTCTCTCTCTTTTCCCCCCGCCCCCTTAGTGGTTATGGGTTCATTTGTTCGATGACTTTTCTGGCTAGCTTTCCTACATGCGGTCTGTGGCCATTTTGAGAACAGCGGCTGACACATATGGTGAGCTAATAATATAGTTGCTCTAAAAATAGCACAGAACCGCTGCTCATTGGTATGTATGAATACACGTATAATGCACAAAGGCATCCATGCACAGACAGATAAATATGCAGCACGGATTCAAAAAGGTACCGTCACTTATATGATAAGCTGTGAATGCAGGTGTGACTATAACCAGCAGATAATGGGATCTGAGCAGGATCAATGTATCATCCGTCCATCCATTTTCTGTACTGTAGAGTCACAGCAAACGTATCGTGTTAAAGATTTTATATACTGTATGCATCAGAAGAGTATCAGATTTTTGCATCGTCTCACTGACCCTTGTGTCAACATTGGTATTTTGAGTACTGCTGTCGGCTGACACAATACAATTCTCGGTAGGGCTGCACAATATATCGTTTGAACATTGTCATGTGCAGTGTTGCTTTATTGATATGCAGTCAATCAACTGTAATATTAATAAGTGACCCTCAGCGGGACCTGGTTGGGCATGCTAATAAGATTAGCACCAATGTTCCGATAAATCTTATCACACACACGGAGCAGCCCAGAGTGTTATACACTTTACGTATGATAAGTATTAATGAGGACACAGGAAACGATTAAACATTTGCATTTTACTGTATCTCTCTTCAGAATGTGACAAACAAATGCATGTCGCAACAAATTACACTTGGAGAGAGGGGGGAGAGTCACGACATTACAAACTTGAAGTGGACACAAAAGTGTGTTTTGCTTAAACTAATGCACTCAAATATAGAAAAACTAATGCATAGGTTAAAATGTAGGTGTAAAATAGGTTGAATAAAAACAGGATTAGTGTTAAGAATGTGTTAATGACTACAGTATTACTGGGCATGAAAGGAAATGATTTTAACCTCATTATCTGGCTGAACTATTGCTCAATACTAATGGTGCATTTAAATACAGGTAAACGTCATACTAATGAGTCCATGTACTTTTGTGCTCTTTGAGCATATTTTTCTAGAGGGAAAAAGAGAAATGTGTGCTGGTTTTTACATGTTGCGTGTATATTATCCTCTATGTTTCTAACATTGCAGTATATATCGCAGGATTAAAGAAAATTGCAATGTCATTTATATTTTTCCAATATCTTACATCCCTAATTCTCAGTCACTAGATAATCCTCTGACTGTAAATGAGCACTTTTTCATTGTGCTGTCTTCCGTTCCTTTCATTATGATTATAAGTATGACTACAATATCTTTCATGAACTTTTTAATTCAACGTTTAACTCAATGTTACTTCTCTTTTTTAATTTATGGATAAATTACTTGTATGTAATTCACAAATTCACTCTGACAAATATCGTTTACTGAATAAAAATTATGACATTGGCTAATTAAGTTTTCAAAAAAGAAAACCCCACTTTTGTTGGAGTTGCGAAAAACTGTTTTCAAGGGGAGTAGGGCATATTAGCAGAATTGTCCCACTGAGATACAATCTCTCTTCTTCTAGGGAGTCATGGCCAATCAATTGTAGTTGAATCTAATTCAAATATTTTTCACAATAAGTTAATGTGTAAATTCAAACACTGTGGGTGGACGAACATAATATACGTCATACAACCCCAACTCCAATGAAGTTGGGACGTTGTGTTAAACATAAATAAAAACAGAATACAATTATTTGCAAATCATGTTCAACCTATATTTAATTGAATACACTACAAAGACAAGATATTTAATGTTCAAACTCATAAACTTTATTGTTTTTAGCAAATAATCATTAACTTAGAATTTTATGGCAGCAACACGTTCCAAAAAAGCTGGGACAGGTGGCAAAAATGACTGAGAAAGTTGAGGAATGCTCATCAAACACCTGTTTGGAACATCCCAAAGGTGAACAGGCTAATTGGGAACAGGTGGGTGCCATGATTGGGTAGAAAAGGAGCTTCCTTGAATTGCTCAGTCATTCACAAGCAAAGATGGGGCGAGGTTCACCTCTTTGTGAACAAGTGCGTGAGAAAATAGTCGAACAGTTTAAGGACAATGTTCCTCAACGTACAATTGCAAGGAATTTAGGAATTTCATCATCTACGGTTCATAATATCATCAAAAGCTTCAGAGAATCTGGAGAAATCACTGCATGTAAGCGGCAAGGCCGAAAACCAACATTGAATGCCCTTGACCTTCGATACCTCAGGCGGCACTGCATCAAAAACCAACAATGTGTAAAGGATATCACCACATGGGCTCGGGAACACTTCAGAAAACCAATGTCAGTAAATACAGTTTGACGCTACATCCGTAAGTGCAACTTGAAACTCTACTATGCAAAGCAAAAGCCATTTATCAACAACACCCAGAAACACCGCTGGCTTCTCAGGGCCCGAGCTCATCTCAGATGGACTGATGCAAAGCTGAAAAGTGTTCTGTGGTCCGACAAGTCCACATTTCAAATTCATCTATCCATTTTCTGAGCCGCTTCTCCTCACTAGGGTCGCGGGCGTGCTGGAGCCTATCCCAGCTGTCATCGGGCAGGAGGCGGGGTACACCCTGAACTGGTTGCCAGCCAATCGCAGGACACATAGAAACAAACAACCATTCGCACTCACAGTCATGCCTACGGGCAATTTAGAGTCTCCAATTAATGCATGTTTTTGGGATGTGGGAGGAAACCGGAGTGCCCGGAGAAAACCCACGCAGGCACGGGGAGAACATGCAAACTCCACACAGGCGGGGACGGGGATTGAACCCCGCACCTCAGAACTGTGAGGCTGACGTTCTAACCAGTCGGCCACCGTGCCGCCACATTTCAAATTGTTTTTTGGAAATTGTGAACGTCGTGTCTTCCAGGCCACAGAGGAATAGAACCATCCGGACTGTTATGGACGCAAGTTCAAAAGCCAGCATCTGTGATGGTATGGGGCTGTGTTAGTACCAATGGCATGGGTAACTTACACATCTGTGAAGGCACCATTAATGCTGAAAGGTACATACAGGTTTTGGAGAAACTTATGCTGCCATCCAAGCAACGTCTTTTTCACGGACGCCCCTGCTTATTTCAGCAAGACAATGCCAAACCACATTCTGCACGTGTTACAACAGCGTGGCTTCGTAGGAAAAAAGTGCGGGTACAAGACCTGCAGTCCAGACCTGTCTCCCATTGAAAATGTGTGGCGCATGAAGCGTAAAATACAACAACGGAGACCCCGGACTGTTGAACAGCTGAAGCTGTACATCAAGCAAGAATGGGAATGAATTCCACCTACAAAGCTTCAACAATTAGTGTCCTCAGTTCCCAAACGTTGATTGAATGTTGTTAAAAGAAAAGGTAATGTAACACAGTGGTAAACATGACCCTGTCCCAGCTTTTTTGGAACGTGTTGCAAAGTTAACCCACTTTATATAGGCGCAGTGAGGGGAAATGACTCCAGTCGTAACCCTCCTTCAATTGTACGTGATCTTTGCCTGACGCTTCTTATTTACAGTGATAAGACGTTAAGACACACAGCATAGTAAATGTAAACTGGCATTCATCGGTATTTACAATCGGCGAGGGAAGACGTCTAAACACAGAGACAGTCAGAGAACTACACCACTGCACTACATTCCTAGCCTTGAGCACAATCAGTAGAATTTAACTTGATTCAACAAAAGGTCATATTCACATTCACTGGCCAATGCTGAATGAGCAACTGTTCCTCAAATCCTTCAGATTTCTTTTAAAATTCTGCATTGTCATATTTTTTTCATTTACTCAGGAAGGGAATCCCATCCTTCTTCCTCTTGTACATTCAAATGCTTCTTACAAAGTTTCCCAAAGGAAATATTCAAATGAATCCATTGCAGGGTAAAACTGTTTCTGTCATAAAGGGAAAGTTTTCCCCAATGAAGAGTAGGTGTACCATCAAAGTTATTTTTAAAGTTTTATATCAAAGGTATCACTATACCTGTTCAAAATAACTCAAATCAAGCATACACAGTATTTTACATCCAGTGCAGTTGTCATTGTGTCACCCAGTTCCCACGTTTTAAATAGCAAGCGTAATTGCACCCGAATGTATTAATGAAAAATTGTGCGTTGCCAGCATTTTGCTATCATAAGTACTTTTGGCACCAGAACAGCAAAAACCTTTTCTCCAGTCCGTGGCGTAGCGGTACCCCACAAATTGCTGCTAAAACAATGCAACGTTTAAGTTAAAATGTGTTGGTTGATGAACAGAATTAACAAAGAATGCACAACTCACACTCTAATAACACATTTGCATACTAATTTGGCCAATTTGTATAGTCAAGGGTTTACATTAGTAACCATATGCCAGTATCATGTGTAGTTGTCTGGCAAGCAAGCTATATGGATGTATAATGTCTTCTATTATCCATCTTTTACAAAATGAAACTCTATGGAGTAAGTTTAATTGATGCAAATGCAGCCAGCAAGACTTCAGAAATAATATTCCTATTGATGGCCAGATCCAGTGCTGCTAATGACAGAGCTGCGTGTGTTGAAAAATAGCTGTCAGATTTCAATAAATATATGCCACACATAAGTAAATGGCATGATGCTGTACTGATTGATTTAACGTGTCCATTAAAATGTGTACTTTAATTAGTATTAGAAATGGGCATTTGACAAAAATTTCCTTGATCAACCAAAATGATAAAGTAAGCTAAGTAGTGAACACTATTGTGCGTCAGTTGTGTGAAGACACCATTTGTAAAAAAAAAAAAAATAATAATAATAATAATTATTCCACACACACAACAGAATTCTGTGCGATCAATCAATCAACGAATCAATTGTATCCCTCTTCAGAATAATTATATCAAAACAGGTGAGTTGTTGAGTCGAATAAGCTTAAAATGTGTTTTATAGTATTGTCTCTTGTTGGATAACGACTCATTAATAATGTGGATTGGTTCTATCGCTAGAGAAGAATGTATGCGATATTGGTGTCGATCTGGATTAATATGTGGCTCAAGTAATAATCAATATTTTTGACTTTTCGGCATTAAAGTTACCTCGCTTTAGGAGGAGGTGAAGTCGTGACCCTCAAACCAATGGAGCTGTGGTTAAAAAACAAAAACTGGCGCCACAAATTTTCAACGGAATGAGTCAGATGGGCATGTTTAGGATTGTTTGGCCTTGGGTTGGGGCTGAGCTCGTTGAGTGGTATTCAAAAGATTTATTTTATTTTTTTTAGCACATTCAGCATCCAGTGTAAAGACACAATACTCCTGTTGAATCAAAGAGTTTGTGTTTCATTTTGGCTTGAAAGTAGGCTTTTTCTTGCCCGTTTAAAATATTCAGTTCAGTTTAGTTTTGTTTTTAGTGGTAACATTTTTCCATCCATTTGTCCAATCAGTGGAATCCTGATCTTGATGCTAGGAATTTGCCCAAAGCCGTGACGGTCCGGACATTTATAACAACTCGCTGGGAGAATTTCTTCACTGTTCTATTTATTTTTTTTAAATTTATATAATACACCTGGAAGCTGCAGGAATGTCTTTCACAACAAAGTGTTTTGGCTGCCAAGATTTCCAAGCACTTTCACACATTTATTTTTCGGGTTTAGCTTATTTTTCGAATAATAATTCTGTTTGGTTCGTGTTCATTAACTTATATCATGAAGTAGATTTTGAAGATTTAACCAGACTGCGGACTTAAGTTCTGGACAACATTGAATGTATTGCTTTAATTATGCTCTCTTAACTTGGAATGATTTTTTTCAAGGGAGTAAATATGCTTCCCGACGTCCCTGAGTGCAGCAGAGCCACCCCCCGACTCACTCATCCACATTACGGTATATTCTCTGTCTCTTCTCTGGTCCCGGAGTGCGTTTGATGGATTTGGATAATTGACAGCTGACTTGTGTTTTGAGATGTTTGGTGTCTTTTGAGAATCAGAATCATCTCTATTGGCCAAGGATGTTCAAAACACACAAACAAGGAATTTCTCTGGTAGATGGAGCCCTTCTCGTACTACAGCAAACAAGCTACGATGACAAACAATTAGGGACGAAAGGATAACTGTTTTGTGCCACCGATACCTCACCGATCACTTGCGGCCTCACCGATAACCGACATTGTTTTTTAATGGTTTATATCAGGAGTCTTCCACGATTTCCTTCAAATGATTTTGTCATTCGTAAATGTATAGACAAAGTTATGTCTGGCTGCCTCTGCATTCATTTGTCATTATTGTAAATAAAAGAGGGGAACTATTACTAGAATATTTTGGTCGATTTTTAGTCGCGAACAAAGTTTTTTTCAACAGTCGTCGAGTTGACGGTCAGCTGAATTCATGTTTGACGAGGAGATTTGGATGAACTGTATCAAAAGCAGAGCTGAAAGCAGAGCTAATATAGGCCCCAGGGTCTTCAAGATGCTTATTTAAAGTGAGACAGTGATTACTGTATCCTCAGTACTACACACACTCTCCTAAGAAAACTGGAGGGGGTCAAGATTAGAAGATAACGTTGGTTTTATCATATTCACTTGAATCGCCTCATTTCATGACAGTATATATGAAAGAGGAAGTTCTGAAATACCTATTCTCTGTGTGATAGGATACAGGGATGATTTTATTTTTTATTTTTATTTTTTAAAACTTTTTCCAGAGCACAGAAACAGAATGATTCTCTAGAGACAATTTAAAAATGGGTACATTCAAGTGAACAGAATTTAAACAAACAAGCTGATTAACCCAGCTGTCCCTTTGGACATCTTATTGCACACATGAGTCCGGTGTGAATTTTGCCAAATTCAAATAATATAGGGGTGAAAACAGATACAGGTGACTGAATAGCTGTTTGAACTGAGTCATCATTTGGAAGGACCGTGTGGATGTATGTATGTGTGTGTGGCAGATCCTCGGGTACTTTGGGGATCTGGCAAAATAAACAGCGTAACACTAACGTAGCCCCTTTGTCCCACATGTGCCAGAAAACAATGGTGGTGCTTTCACTGCAGGAGCAGCAGCTGATTCTAGCACACTATGTACAGATCAGCAAATCAGCAACAGCTAATTCAAGCGATCCACGGGCCTCAAGTGGACACTAAAACAATGTTGAAAATGTGGCTACACTTAAAAGTATAATTAATATACTAATATAATATTAATATAATATTATATAATAATAATATAATAATAATATAACAAACGGACCATTTTGTATTATGCAAGTCAAAATACCACTGGATCAAACTTTAGTAATAGCATTAAATGAGCAGAACATGTACTTCCTGTTTGATTTCTTCTGCAGTCTGTTTACAGAGCAAGCAAGTTTGGCCTGAACGTCTTGTTTACTTCAGGTTGCCATTGGTTCAAGATGGCGGGACTACATAATCTTATTAATGAATGATCAAGCAATCTGTAATGTATTTTATGAAGATAAAATCACATCCAAACACCCCAGCAGTTTGTCCTTCAGGTTATGCAATAGGATACATTCTCCTCATCTTATTATCCGAGGGATACATTCAAAACAAACTACCGCTTTTATCGGGTGACTGTGCAAGTAAAAAAAAAAGAAATGTCACGAAACACTGCTTGCTGTTAACAGCCACTATACAGCAGCAGAGAACCACACTGCAAACAAGCCTTCACAGAGGAGAAAGCCTTCAGCTCTCCAAAATAAAACACTCCTCTCCGCCCACCTTCAACTAATACTCAACACGACCTGTATGTTTAAAATACGGTAGCTATAAAAGAAGCCTAAAAGCACCAACATTTGCATTGGTGGTTGTCATGAGTTAAGTGTGTATGCAGAGCAGTTTTCTGGATTGACTAGTGGGTAAAAATGACTGTTCTTTTTAAAAATACTGGGATTAGTTTTGTGAAATGGGTGAGTCTTTTTGTAATTTCTGTACCTGTTTCAATGCCATGGAGTGGAGTTGGTTCAACTTCCAATAGATGTCAGGTTGTCCCCCCTCGAGACCGCAAATTAGTTCAGACTGAATCTTTTTTTGCCTTAGTTGCGTCAAGACCGGATGAATGAACAATCAATTCCACAGCATTCTTAAAAATCAATAAATTGATTATTATTGTTATGCTTATAATAGAGTGTATTAACCCCCTCCAAAACAAGTCTGTTTTACAGTGGAAGTATGAGTATGGTAGTACAAGCTTCTTTCATAAAAATACTAAGTGTATCAATTTCTTGTAGATTTAACGAGAAACTGCCGTAGTACAGGTTGTCCCCGTGATTGATGAATTTGGCTAGGGCTCGTGTAGCTTTAGAGATTACTTCAGGCTGAAAAAAAAACCATGGAAGGGAATCTTTGCCAATGTTAATGCAGTACAACAAAGTGGTACTTCAATAAATCCTCAAATCCACCCTATGCAAGGATTACTTTCATTTTTTTTATTGAATCTGTTAAAGAGATTGATAGGGTTGCTTTATTTCAATGGCAATTTTGGAGGCTCTACTTTGTTGTGCATTTAAAGCAAACTGAGTTGTCCCAGATACTTTGTCCGCCCTTTTTATATGAATTAGTGTTGGCAAAATGTTACAAGAAATGTCAAACCTCTCTTATGATGCTAAACCTTTTTAGGATCAAAATCGATGATGACATCTCGGTCCCTTATGGGTGGGTGTGTCCAATACGGCTGCCCCCCCCCCCACTGAAAATAGTTTTTAAATGGGTCATGGGTTAGGTGGGGCAGATCCCCTCCTAAATGTTTTCCTGTACAATAGATGCAGACCAAACACACACATGCACAAGTGCACACATGCTGTTTGGGTGCCACTTTTGAATTGAGAGCTCCTGATTGTGTGTTTGGCTCCGTTTTAAGAATTTAACACGTGCCAGATTAAATGTTTTTGTATTTTTTTAATGATAGTAATTCAAACCTGCAGTCTTTACTGCGAGGAAAATGGGCTACTAAAGGAGTTAATTACCAGAATCAGAGACACTGACGTCGTTTTCATGGACATCTGGTGATATTTTAAATGGAGAAAGTACTGCATTGCCTACATTTTTATTTATTTATTTATTTATTTTTTACTCGTTCTAATCCCTCAAGTTGATATTCAACTCACACGCTGCTATACATTTTGTGTAGCAAACCACAAACACGAGATCACACTCACGCAGGCATGCAAGGAGGAGGAGTCAGGGAATGAGGTGTGGAAACAGTTCTGCACAACTTGAGCTAAAACAATTTGATTTAATATTACATACCATTTAGTTTGACAAAGACTCTTCTCCCTAGTCTTAGTCCTCTTGGCCATTGTTTTCCCGATTATTGATGTATATGGTATACTGTACGTCTGAATTTTTGCGGTAGTTGTGATTAACTGTGTGTTGTTTGAGCAGACTTGTGTGTTTATACATCATTGATCAACATATTTCGATGTCATGTGTGCTTTCAGTGCAGTGTTGACTTCTTTCCTTGGCCGCTGTGCTCTGCTCCGCTCCCAATGATCAGTCAAATCTAAGTCTTTGCATGTCATGATATTAGTGAAAAAAAATGAATGGTTCAGCCCTAATCAACACATGTAGACTGACCAATGCAACAATACTCACAAGCATATTTTCTCTATATCCTTTGCAAAAAACGACTAATATTGCTGCAGTTTACTGAGTCACTTAAAGTAGTTGTGAAAGTCTTCTTCGTTTGTGTCTTTATGATTGTATTTTACTGCACTTGGCCAAGTTGCACACACCAAAAGTGGTCACAATGAATTAAACAACAAACTGTTTAATTTCTTTACATTATATTTGATGAAAGTAGATATTATCAAGTGGTATTCTCATTGTATAAAACTATTTTTTTTTCCGGGGGGTGGGGGCAGGGCTGGAACAGGTTAATAGCATTTCAGTTCATTTTAATAGGAATTGATTTGAGATACTCTTTCCTTCCGAACCTCTCTCTCTCCACCTCTTAGTGATCCAGGTCAGAACAGTATGGGTGCCTTGGTTATATCCTGGAATTTAAAATCTTGACTTGGATGTGATTTTACAATATTTTGTTGATTTTTTTTTTTTTTTTTATTTTTTTTTGCATATGTTTTTATAAAAATATAAAATTCTAGTAGAAGTCTCTTAAGATTGGGATGTAAATATGGTTATTTGTGTGGAGGTTATTTATGCAGAAGAACACAGAAATGTCCTGCATCTCACTGGCCCTGAATTTAATTAAATATGTGCTGTCCTTTAAAATATGTAATTGGCTTAAATATGTCATTGCCAGGACTGCAGCTATTTCTTTGTTAAACATTTGGTATGGTTCTACACCACAAATGCATATACAATGATCGGCCGACCAATTATTATTCTGCATTTGTTTATATTTCTTATTTAATTAGCATGTACAGAATGTTTGTTCACATCAGAATCATCTTTATTTTGCTAAGTATGTCCAAAAAAAACCACACAAGGAATTTGTCTCCGGTAGTTGGAGCCGCTCTAGTACGACAACAGACATAAAGACATTGAGAGAAACAGTAACTGAGCAATAAAGGGTTGCTAGTTATCTGATAATGCAGGTACAATTTTATTATTTTTTTGACAATTGTGCAAAAAGATGCAGAGTCCACTAGCACTTAGAGCAGTTTGAATGACTAATATAGCAATAGACTGGTGCAAAGTGTGCCGAGACTTCAAGGAGTGTATGCAGTTTAAAGTGACGAGTAGTGCGATAATCTGGAACAATGTTGATTGTGCAAATGTTGCAGATACTCCTCAGTCAGTGTGAAAGTGGTGCAGATGCTACTCTGGCATGAGTGGCCAGTATTGGTCAACAACAGATATGCAAATAGTGCAGCGTCGCGAGACTACTACAGTGAGTGCACGAGTAATATATAATAGGCCCGACAGAAATGTGACAACAAACTCAAGACAAAAAAAAATAAATTGGCAGCATGTTGCAATGGAATTGTAGGTTAGCTGTTTAAGAAGTTGATGGCAAGAGGGAAGAAGCTGTTGGAATGTCTGATAGTTCTAGTTTCCATTGATCGGTATCACCTACCTGAGGGAAGGAGCTGGAAGAGCCAGTGACCATGATGTGGAGGGTCCGAGAGGATTTTGCATGCTCTTGTCTTAGTTCTGGCAGTGTGCAAGTCCTCAAGGGTGGGTAGTGGGTACCGACAATCTTTTCGGCAGTTTTGATTGTCCGTTGCAGTCGGAGTTTGTCCTTTTTTATAGCAGCACCAAACCAGACTGTGACGGAAGAACACAGGACTGATTCGATGACCGCTGTGTAGAACTGTCTCAGCAGCTTCTGTGGCAGGCTGTGCTTCCTCAGAACATGCTCCTAATTGTAATGATTAAAAAAAAAAAAAACACGGGTGCAAGGGAACATGAAGCTTGATTAATTGTTTCTTGATGGCTATTGATGAGTAGGCCCGGAGCAGTAAAAAAACAAAAAACAAATACCAGACAAAAAATAGACTTCACGGTGATGAAAGCAGTACATGACTTTGAATGACCTGACCTGGGCTCTTTCTGCAGTGTTGGAGTCTTGTGTTATTATAGGATTACGATGCATGTTTATGGTTATACCTTTCCTTTTGAATTTATGGATGCCTCCTAACAGTACTGACTACAGACTGGAGGTCAATGCCCAACGCATCAGGACAAGGGATAACAGAAGTTCAAAAGATGCTACTGAATTAAGTGAAATATTTTGTCTTTGTTAGAGCCTGCTGTCGGGGTTCTCCATCAGAGAAACAAAATATATCATAGCATGCCATTTTCACATTCTAACACCTCAAGAACTTAGAACACAAGTTAGAGTCTTCAATGAACCTAACATGGATGTTTTCCCGAATGTGGGAGGAAGCCGGTGTACCCGGAGAAAACCCACACAAGCATGGGGGAAAACATGCACGTTAGTCCACACAGGAAGGCTGAAGCCTGCATTTGAACCTCCAAGCTCAAAACTGTGAGGCGGATATTCTCTCCACTCTACCGCTCTGGTTTATACAGTATTGTATGTATCATTTCAGAGCATGTCAAATGTTATCCTATGCACAAAAAAATTAACACGTCCCATGATACTGAGGAGTGTGTAACAAATGCTTTTGCATGTTGCAGTCCACCCCAGAACGATACGGTTGCTAATGCAAAAGGATTTGGCGATAACCTATACAACCTTTTGTTGTTCTTAATATGCGTGACATGCGAACAAAGGATAACTGCGACTGTGTACATTGCAAAAGAAAAAGAAAAAGACTGAAAACAAGCCCTCAAAGTCAGGAAAGAGGCAGTAACATTCTGTGACTTTATGTACAGTACATTGAGATGACTCATTAACCTCATTGCCGAGTCAGTCGCGCTGAACATTGGCACAGCATGGTGTATTTATATGTTGCAAAAGCTATGATATATCGACGTGTTGGAAAGTAATATAACGAATTACATTTGATTACTTTTTTACGTTTTGAATGAATGGATCAATGTTTTGAATGGATGGATCAACAAGTGAATTAAAACCATAGATTATTGTATTGGAATTAACCACATATTTGTTGTTTACACAAATAATAAACTGATGACAAAACATGATTAAATGTCAATACATATCTGTAATAAAAAATGTTTGTTTCATTATAAGTGCACAGCATGTGAAAACCCAACATACCATAACAAGTTGACCTAATGACAAATGTGCTCTTTTATGTGTTCAAAAGTGCAGCGATGAGTCTAAACATTGCACCATAAGGTGGCGCTTTGAGGTCATATTTGAGAAAAATGGCATGTTTGAGACTATTGCAGAATGGCACATCACCAGAGACACTAAGTCACAAGCATTGGCTTTAGGAGGAAGTGAGCTTTTGCGTCTATTTTTCAAATGTAACCACCATTGTATTAATGGAAATTTCCAAAAGTGACTGTAATTTACTTCCACATTATATCCCAATGCTAATGTAAGATAATGTAATGCACATATATTTTGCAATTAAATTAAGTGGTCTCGTTACTCGTTAATTAGTTACTCTCCAACGCTGTATATATGTATGTATGCATATATTTTTTTAACACCTTACCACTAACCAAAGCCCCCTTTTTAGATGTTTCTATTTAAATATTTAGTGATGGTCAGGTGCTAAGGCATGGTCGTATTCCTCACTTAGTGGTGCTTTTGATGCTAATATCATTGCTAATTTACTCTCTTTTGTAACTACTAAATGTTTATTTTATTATACAGAATTCTACGTGGTGATGGTGATTTTAGAGCAAAACTTCCCATTGCGTGTCTTGTTTCCTTTCTGGTAATTACACATTTGTAGCTATGGCTATTCTGTTGGCACTACTAGTTGTCGGCTCGTTAGCATGTCAATGGGTTTTGCCGTTAGTTCGCCAGTTACCTAGTTAGCCTGTCTCTATGGGCTTTTGCTGTTAGTTGTCATTCATTGCTAGGTACCCATCTGGTTATTGCGGCTATAGTTATTGTCCCTGTCTTTTGTGTTTATTAGATATTATTGGAAGAGCAGCAAGACCCTCAACAGTGCTTGAACCACTTTCCAATTGACCTAGAAGGATCACACACAGTACATGGTCTTAGTCTTGACTTGATCTCAACTCCTCAAAGTCTTGGTCTATGTGGTCTTGTTAACACTACAATAATATTTTATGCAAATGAAATAAATCATTGGTGGTGTCAGTTGTCATGATGTGGTCAGTGAACAACATGCATTGAGAACACCCCTGCTTACAGAATATCTGATCTGCCAAAAATTTAAATAGCTAAATAAATGGACCTCCATCCATCCATTTTCTGGACCGCTTATCCTCACTAGGGTCGCGGGCTGCTGGAGCCTATCCCAGCTATCTTCGGACGGGAGGCGGGCTACACCCTGAACTGGTCGCCAGCCAATCGCAGGGCACATATAAACAAACAACCATTCGCACTCACATTCACACCTACGGTAAAAATTTAGAGTCTTCAATTAACCTACCATGCATGTTTTTGGGGTTGTGGGAGGAAACTGGAGTGCCCGGAGAAAACCCACGCAGGCACGGGGAGAACATGTAAACTCCACACAGGCGGGGCCGGGGATTGAACCCCAGTCCTCAGAACTGTGAGGCAGACGCTCTAACCAGTGATCCACTGTGCCGGCTAAATGGACCACCATTCCCCCCCGAAAAACAATAGGAAACGGCTGAGATCTGATGTTTTTGTCCTATCTCTGAGCCTTATTGTGTTTGTTCTCATCTCATCTTGGGAGCAGAGGACTAGCAGGGTAAATTGGAGCTTCATCCCCCCCCCCCCCCGATACATTGGCGTCTGTCTTCTCTTCACAGAATGAATAGATAATCTACTACTGAGGCTGGGCAGGATTACAATGGTCAAGGGGATCTGGTCAAGGCTCTGCCAAGTTTATGAGTTTCTGTTGAGCCAGTCTAGCAGCTGATTGGACATTTGCAGTATGTTAATGTTTTCAATCTGGTTTTGAAGAGTTGAGCTAAAAGCCTACAAATCCGTTCAGCAGTGTGTACGGGTGCATTTGTACATGTGAGCCTGCAAGCGTTTGTGCAAAACAAACAAATTGACAACATGAATAGGATTTGGAGGTGATCCTTCTCCTCTGGAATCAATAGGAGGCTATTCCTTGGTTTATGATGATGGATTTAAAGGCAGCAGATGGATGCACAAACAAAACTAAACACAAAACACAGAAAGTTTTGAAATATACTTCTTTTAAGTGAGTACTATAATCTCCCGCCTATTTGCGGTTCGCTATTCACCTATTTGAATATTCTCCTTGTGTAACCTTGGTTAACAAACGTCACTCTTTCCGTGACTCTGTTCGTGAACTGAAATGTGGATGAACCAAAGCAATTTTTCCCCATTAGATTGAATGGAAATACAAGGTTAAATCAATCTGTTCCACCCCCAGAACACGTGACGTACGGAGCGAACGACGTTCACGCTCTGCCAGAAAAAGCACAGCGAGCGTTCTGTGTGGATGCTGTGACTGTTCACGAACTGAAGCAATATTTGTCTGAAAATGTTGTTATGATTTGTTCGTGAACAGGGCTGTTTGTGAACTAAGGTGCAACCACGTAAGCAGTTTTGAGTAGGGGGTGGGTCAATTATTCCTCGTTTTTCGCTATTTACAGTAGGGCTTGGTCCCCCCCCCCCCGCAAAAGCTGCATTTCAATTTCTTTTTGTCACACTTGACTTTCCTGTTTTTTCACACACTGTAGGTGGATGATGTGAAGCCAATCGTATGAAGCATTATGTTCAAGGAGAATATAGTCCCTGTCACAGACCAAAGCCATAAATCAGATGAAGTTAGCTGTGCAGTAAAGCACCACTATTCTCCCTCTGGGCTCAGCAGATAGGTGTCTAACCACCACTATTGCCCATTTACGCCATAATGTTATTTCTGCTTTATTGGATAGAAGGAGCCTGGACTACAGCGACAAGAATATTTCAGCTGAACTGCTGCAAGGGGTGTTATAAAGAAGTGTAAATTCTAAAGTTCTAAAGGCCATGAGATGAAAACTTCACTATTTATACAGTATTAATTCATATGTTGCTCTTGCAAAGCTTGAATCAGTGGAAAATGAGTCATCACAAAACTATCTTTCTCAGGGGAGTGACAGCCTTGTGAGTAAATACAGGATTATAAGCAGTGTGACAAAGGATGTGCTGGCTGTGAAGCAAAAGCCCCAGTCACATCTGCTGTACTATACTGAAAGTAAAGCACAAATAAAAATTGAGGAAAAGTTCTAATCAATCACTAAAAAAAAAGGAAACATAGTCAAACCTTTATCTTCTATTGCATCAACTCCGAACCTCTACACTACGGTGTAGTAGTTCACAATCAACATTTATCTAATAATGCGACAAAAAAACCCACTAAAAACATTAAATAAAATACATCATACTCAACAGAGATTATTATTTACTGTATAGACAAAATGCATCCTCTTTTGCTAGCTCTGTTTGGTGTAGTCAGCGCTAGCTAGCTAAATTCTTTACCGTGGTAAAGCAAGCAGCCAAGACTGGACATTGCTCACAATGTCCAGTTTTTCTTGAAAAGTCAGCCTTGAAAATGAATTATTAATAATGTCCGACATTCGCACGTCATCCACTATATGTGCAACGTCACGTGACTAACGCAGAAAAGGGTATAGCTGACTGTATGCTACGCTAATAAACATAACTAGGATTTAAGACATGATTGTTGGAAACGATACTTGCTAAAATGTTGTTTTCTTTATGGCTGGTGTCTTTGGACAAACGTTAAATGCATGTACAACATGAACAAAGCCTAAACATCGGCTATTGTCATCTTTGGTGGCTCTTTGGTGGCATCTTGTGCTATATCATGATTCATTTTGACATTCACCCGAGCAAGGAGTAAGTGCTTTTACACGTTTTGCCCAATGTGGGAGTAGCTTGCGCATATACTGGATTATGAATCCCAATTGAGTAGCTCTGGTCAATCAATCAGAAGATGAAAAATGCCGACATCTCTCTGAGTATCAGTGACGGCAGTGAGTGGTGAATCTGAAATTTGATTGGTTCAGATTATTAAAAAAAAAAAAGCCATTTCTTTAGTGTGAAAGCCCCCCCCACACACATACACACATGACTTTAAGCTGTGCAGCCAAGATACACCCCATGAAAATATAATTTTTTATACAATAAATTCTAAATGTAGGCTAGTGCTTGTAATAATGGTTAGACCAGCAGAAAAGGCCTTGAAGGCACTGACTGGATGCCACTGACCAAGAAACTGATGATTTTAATTTCTATTTTTTTCCTATTGGAAAATTGTATTGATATCTGACAAAAGGCAGCATCTGGGCAAAAACCTTCTGGAAAAGAACGTGTTCTATCTTGGACCTTCCACTGTACTGTACTTGTCTTGACTGTTCAAAGTTACAACAGTAATGAACAGCAAAGGAACCTGTCAGCACATTTTGACATCATTCACTAACAGGTTTGTGGAGATTTGAAAAAACAAAAAAAAACAAAAACATTTTAGTATTAACGTACAGTGTCACTAGCGACCTGACTTACAAGTTTTTGTCGAGGCCCGTCTCAATCCCACTGGGGAAGGCAGCAGCAGACGGGAGGCGGGTCAGTCCCTGTATTTGGCTGTTTGTCGCCAGAGGCCCCGCTTATTTTGCTGTATTGCTATTCTATTAAGTTAGGTACATAGATCTAATAAAAGGAAATGCAGCTGACTTGCGCATTGAAATGCACAGTGATAACAGTCATCTCTCCTGTTATGTGCTCCTGTGTAGCCTTTGGAATCCTGATCAATCTAGTCAAAAAAAGTTTATTACTATTATTGACGTCGACTTGTTGCCAGGCCAGGGACATGTGAGTCGTTGTCGTTGCTATGCTACTGCTATGGTTATTATCACACTTTTCCTCTTTGCTATCTCACATCACTGAGCTGAAGTTTCCTGAAATAAGATGTCTCATATGATGAAGTTAAACAAGCTTTTTGTTAGTTCTAATTGTATTTATTTTTTTTTTTTAACAAAAACAGTGGTCACATTCCAAACTGTATGGCCTTGATGGCATTTGAATTTTGAGGTTTAACTGTCATTATTGAAAATGAACTGTAATACAAATGTCATAAAATATACAGTTTTTATTCAAGACCCTGTAAATACATACAAATACAATACAAATAAATACATTCGTGAATTTGATACACGACAGAGAAGAGTTGTTAACCACCCAGTCAAATTTGAACGATTAGAAAAAAATGCAGAGTATATAAAATGAGGTTCAAAATCGTGAAAAATCAAGCCGTTGTCTCAAATCAAATACCACTACTGTACGTAGCAGTGTAATAACAGAAACATTTGCCATCACTTTCATCCCTCTTCTGTAGGGAAGTTGGGTCACTCCAGACTATTTTTCTTCTTCTCATTCCTGCTGTGCTTGATTTCACCCCTATAATATTTCTAACAGAATCACAAATCTTTTGATGGTCATGCTTTAACCCTTGTCCAGCGACATGCTAATGGCGAGGCTTGACGGATTCAGTCGAATCATGCTCGAAGGCTTCAGTAAACATTGGTCCGTGCGAGTGAATATACTGTATGTCGGCAACGGCGACCATGTAGGTTAACAACAGCAAGCATGGGAGGCGATGCGCCGGTCACAATACGCAATCGTATTGGTCGACGTCAAGGTGCGCTGTCGGAGAGATGTCGTTGATATGACACACTACACGGGAGATATCCGAAAACGCAAACATGCTAGACTTTTCATTTTGTTGTCGTAGGGCCACATCTTTGGTCGTGGATTATGTCATACGACAAGAAGTTGTATCGTTCCTGACAAAATATGTATGCCCCGGTCTGGGAAATTCAATCAAACCCGTGAAATGTGAGCTTGCAAAAATCTATTTTAATGACAAGTGGGGAGGGGCAAAGAAAATGCACTGCAGATGCAACTCATGCATTTAACATGAACTGTCACACGTATAACATTAAATCAACCACTAATGTAAAATGTTAAAACGAAAATAAAAATAAAGTCTCTCCCTATTGCTAACATGTAGATGCTATCAAGTACCTAGTCGTTGGCTTGCTAGCTAGTAACTCAATCAGCTAATGTAACAGCATTTTCATTCATTCATTCAACATTTTCACTGAGTGCTCTTTCTTGTCAAACACACATACAAATTGACTCAAATGCACGTCACCAGTCACAGAATATTCAAATCAAAGTACTGCGTCCACAAAAAGATGGTATATATACTGACTAACAGTCCTTTCAGCCAAAAGAGATCCGACAGGAAGAAGAGTAAATGCAACAGGAAGTACTGTAGATTAGTCAACCTCTTGTTTATCATTTTATAATCACTAACTTCCAATGCACAGAAACACTCTAATGCTGGAGAAAAGTAAATTATAGGATGCTGGCCAGGCTGTGGCACTGACACTCATTGTTACTGTTTCGTGGTCAACATTTTAGCAACATATGAGGCACATCATTCCTGACAATTTTTTCAGACTCAAAATTTTGCAAGCTTTATGGAGAGAAATTGAGAAATCAAATATTTATTACAGCATTGTGACTGGAAACTGCTTAATACTTAATTACTGGAGTTGTATTGCCCTGTTGAACATTTATTTCTAGGTCTTATAAATGTTGGTTGGGAATCTGTAACATTATTTTTCTACAACCCTGCATTTTAAGGCGAGAAAATTGAATGAACAGGACTAAAAGAAAGACTCAGGGGAAGTGAAAGATGAAGAGCAATCTGGCTCAGTGGTAAAAATCTCCATAAATGTTACAGTCCGATGCTCTTCTGTCAGCTTAGTGTCAATGCCTCTTTACCTATAGCTCCTCATCTCACAGTCTAACACCCTCTCTGTATTCTGTATTCTATGTGCAACCCTGCTTTCCCACACCGTTTTGTTGAATTCAGACTACCATATGTTCCTTTCAGACAGAACTGATGCGTGGGTTTACACACCTTCACCCATTACTTTACATAAGAGGATAAATCTTCAAGTAGGGAGCGCAGTTTAATACCAAGAAATTACATTGCGGGAGAGAGGCTGAAAGACAAAAAATATACATATATTCAAAGGACTAAAAAAGGCTGGGCTCAAAGGTGAGGTGAGAATGTGTTTTGAATCAGCAATTCAAGAGGGAGGGCAGGAGAAGGGATAGAGGGGAAAATCCTCGTCTGATATGTATGCAAAATAGTAGGTGGAGGTACTTAACAAGGGCATTAGCATCCTTTAGCACTCAATAAGTTTGATAGTCTCTAACCTGTCAGCTAGCTCATAGCTCATATTTGTGAATTATTCATTTGGTGCACAGATTGTCAGTTCATAGCCTAAAAAAAAAGGAATATTAAATGGGATTATGATTAAACGATAAAGCATCACAAAGCAGCACCATTAACAAATATTGTTGTAAAAAAAAGACAGCGATAATGTGCTTGAGCAGTGTTGTATATTGTGAATTCACCATGAATCAGCTTTAATACTTGGAACTCACTTTGACAGGCCCTCCATAATGTGGATGTTCTTTTTCCTGCTTTTTTTGTTTAGTTTTTAAAAAATATATATTTTCAATATTTTTGGGTGCATAGTTTAAGTTTTTCCTTCTGAAAACAAATACAATACACTGGAACCTCAGATTTTGGAAAAACAACAACAGCAACCTGACGTTCACTGTGGAGTTCGAACCATCATGCATGATATTACTGAAATACAACCAAAAATGTGTTTCAAAACACAAAACAAACAATAATAATAATTAGAAGACTGAATTACACTCATGGCGCTTTTTCAAGGAGGTCAGAGCGCTTTAGTCGCACGCGCTATTCATTAATTCCACAGTCAGACTGTAGCTTTGCTAAGCTACTTGTGGAGCCACAGTTGCCCTGGGCAGTCTGATGGTTCCCTGGCTGCCATTCTGCGCCTACGGCCCCGCCGACCACCACCGAACATCCAACCACATTCATTCATTGCCACCAGAAGACTCAGTCACTCAAGGCAGAAAAGACAGAACCAATGTCAAAGTATGTTTGTCCAGCATTAGCATTAGCATTAGTGCTTTTATGTCATGCCAGTTGGAGATAATCACCAGTAGCCATGTGGATGCCTGAGCAAAATTGTCCAGTATATGTCTATCCAGTATATTTTTAAAGGTGCCCTTCCTTCATTTTATATATAGAGAGTCAAATATTGTATCCCCAGAAAATTATCGTAATACTGTATTACTGCGGTAGATGGTATAAATTATATAAATTCGGCCTCTGGCAAATCCTTTTAACATTTAACAGCTAGACAGGCTATGTGTTGCAAATATCTGTAATTCAGATTTGCTTGGTAAAAAAGAACATTTCAGATATCCACAAATACATTCTTCCTATCCACAATTCTTATTTCAGGTATCCGCTACGTCATTTCGCCTAGGACAAATGATGTCACTTCTGCCATCCATGTGTATGTGGTTTGGTATCGCCTCGCCACCTGTGGGAGGGGCCAAAAGGGATTGGGTGCAATGTGAGCTGGGTTGCGGCCAAAGGTTGTCCACATACACACTTGGCATCAGGAGACCCTTAATGATATGTTATTATTAATTAACGATATTGATCTATGGGTAGACACTGATTGTGTCAATGCTTTCTCACAATCATTTTCAACTGATTTAACATGGTAAGAAACATACTATTACTAATACTCATGGGGTGACCTGGTGCCCCCGGGCACCATGTTGGTGACCCCTGGTCTCGTGGTGTGTGGCAAATCAAACCAAGGCAGGCGTATTCCAAAATGGAATAAATTAGTTTTTTTCTTCAGAATTCGTTGTATGGCTACCCTTAATGACAACATTAAAAGTTCATTTTATTTATCAAAACTAAAACCCACGAAATCACATAAGTATTCAAAGCCTTTGCCCAATGCTTTGTTGATGCACCTTTGGCAGGCATACGGCCTGAAGTCTTTTGAATGTGCTGCCACACGCTTGGCAAACTATATTTGGGTAGTTTTGCCCATTCCTCCTTGCAGCACTTCAGAAGCTCCATCAGGTTTGATGGGGAGCTTCGATGCAGAACAATTTTCAGATCTCTCCAGAGATGTTCAATGGAGTTCAAGTCTGGGCTTTGGATGGGCCTCTCAAAGACATTCAAAGAGTTGTGCTGAAGCCACTCCTTTGATAACATGGCTGTGTGCCTAGAGTTGTTGTCGTACTGAAAGATGAACCTGCTCTGGAGAAGCTTTTCATCTTACGTTTCTGTCTATTGCTGAATATTTTTATCCCCTCATTCCGCATTGGTTTCCTGCTGGCACCGTAATGCTTCATTTTAGGGATAGTTTGCCCAGGTGATGAGCGGTGCCTGGTTTCCTCCAAACATGACATGGTATTCACACTGGGCAAACTCCAGTCGGGCCTTCATCTGTCCATCACCCGACAGACCTGATTGGTGGATAGCTGCAAACATAGTTATCCTTCTGGAAGGTTATACTCTTTCCACAGAGGAATGCCTGAGGTTTGACAGACTGAGCACTGGGTTCTTAGTCAACTTTCTGACCAAAATCCTTCTCCCCTGATCGTTCAGTTTAGATGGGCAGCCATTTCTAGGAAGAATCCCAGCGGTTCCGAAACGCTTCCATTTATGGATTTGCCTTTCTAAAGTGTCTCTAATCAACTGAATTTACCAGAGTTGGACTCCAATTAAGTTGTAGCTAGATCTCAAAGATGATCAGTGGAAACAGGATGCAGCTGAGCTCAATCTTGAGCGTCATGGCAAAAGCTGTGAATACTTGGGTACACATGATTTCTTTTTTTTTTTTTTTTTTTTTATTTGCAAAAATGTCCCTCTAAAAAAATCCACGTAAATATAGGGTGTTGTGTGTATAATTTTGAGGAAAATAATGAATGGAATGAATTTTGGAGGAAGGCTGTAGCAAAAAAAAAAAAAAAGTGGAATAAGTGAAGCGTTTTGAAAACTTTATAGATGCACTTCATCTATCACAATCTTTCTCTTTCTCTCTACAAACACAAGCTTTCGGGACAATGGCGCTGCTTTTTAATGTGTTGCGATTTCGCCTTTTGGTTTTCGTAGCTTCTTCAGGCTGGCGGTGACCCTCTCACTTGCTGTACTGTGAGTTGGCAGGAGTAGTAACAAATTGGCTGGCTGTTGTTTTTTTAAAAAAAAAAAAAAAAAGAGCCCATCTTTTTCTGCCGTTAAAGGTCAGCTGAAAATTATGTGATCGATGCCGGTTTCCGATCACTTGATCAGAGAGGTCAAGATCAAATGAAGTAGGTTTTCTGATTGGCGAGGAAATTACAGAAGCTTCACTTTCAAGAGCCTCTCGAACATGAGCTCGTGGACAAACCTTGCTCTGTTATTTCTCTGAAGCACATCAAAATCAGAATCATCTTTATTTGGCAAGTATGTCCAAAAAAAAAACCACACAAGGAATTTGTCTCCGGTAATTGGAGCCGCTCTAGTACGACAACAGACAGTCAATTGACAGAGAACACATGCTCTGCTCATAACTTTATCGTTGTTCTTTACTTCCACAAAAGACGAGCTCATCACTGCCTCTTTTCCCGTCCGAAAAAAAAAAACCCATGAAGATGAATTATTTTGAATAACACGGAATTTTTTTAAACCTTTGAACCGAGGTATGTGTTGCCAAGCCACAAATATTTGCCAAAGTCGTCTCGTCTGAGTGTAACAAAATACACATAGACCAGCATGAGGGCATGCAGTTTGACAGTTAATTTGATGTTCAATTGTTAAACATTTAACAGGTTAAAAAAACAAACAAACAAAAAAAAACATTGTTTACATCAATGTCTTGGCAAAATAAATTGTTTTTTCCCCTAGAGGAAGCCCATATTTTTACATTATGTATAGCAAAACATTTTTTATTTATGACTGTGGAGGTCATTGCTTGGAAAAAAATTGTTTTCCCCAAAGCTTGTTTTAGATACTTCCAAAAGTAGCGTGTAAGCAAAAATTGTATTATTAGCTAATTTTGTATTTGTTTGTCAGCAACTCTGTTGGTGGCGCCATTTTGTACTTACATATACCACCAATGCCACTTGCCACCACATTTTGAATTAAATGTGTAGGAAACAACATGATGCAACCTCCTTTCTGCTAAGATGAGACACAAATTCAATTTCTCCTCTCATGGGTTAAGGCTTCTTTATAAAATGTCAGCGCCTCACTCCGAGTTGTTGTCTGTGTTCGTCCCCAATTAAAACAAACACGAGAAGGTTAACTGTTTATTAAGCATAACCTCAACGGCACACGTTATTCAGCCAGTAGTTGACTACAGCGAACGTATTTGATTGACAGGTAAAGGGCTCAATTCTAGCACCTTCAGCAGACCAACAACACAGTCCTGCAACTCGAAGGCTGGCCTTATTTTTCATTATTTTAGAGGTGTAAAAAAACAACAATGTTATCATCCTAAAAAAATTCTTTCCGTGACAGGCTGACAGGAGGCAACGCGCAAGCAAGCCTGTGTCGACTTTCCCATTGATTGTGTATGTGCTATGGGGGCGGCACCATGGAATGCTGTGACGTGGCGCGGTGCGGCAAGTGCAGAAGGTGGCTGACGCGGCGACGCACACTCGTCTAGAAAAATGTATACGGTGCTTGACCAATTTACATATTTTCATTATATCTTAGTCGGCAAGTTCACTCACGACTCAGTACAGAGCACACAGGTTTCGATGCAACCAAACTGATCCAAACAATAATAATGTGGATAATGTTGCTTCAGGAGCCAATTAGAGTAACAAATCAGATTTACTTGTAATGTGTACAAGACTTGGGAGGCTTTATTCTACGCCCTATACAAACTGAACAAAGTCATAAAATTCTGAATTGAACCTCTATTTTCGAGCAAGATGGGCTTTTAAAGTCATACTGCGAAGTTCGAGGTTCCACGATGTATTACTAGTTTTTCGACTCCTGATTTTGTTTATCTGACAGGAACTAGCCACAGTGAAATAATTACCATTTACACACACTCGAAATAATTAACTCTGATTGCAAGTGCTGTGAGCTGGAGAGACAATTGAGTTAATTTTCGACGACAGAATTAGTCAGTGAAAGTATGAAGTGGTGTTGGCAAATAACTTCCTGTTACAGCATCAGTTGGATTTTGGAACATTTCATTGTAAACATATAGGTCTCACCTAAAAAGATGTTAGCATATGCTTATTACATATCAGAAATAGCAGACATAATATTAAGCCTCTTTGGCTTCATTTTACTCTCGATTTTTTCGAATAAAGGTTGTTATTTGCTTTGGAACATGTCAACGGTTAGTGGGATTATTATGTGTAGCTGTGGTTTCTTTTACACAGCCTGTAATTTAGAAAGATTGATGTCATCACTTTCCTTTGCAAATATGACATTTTTATATGCCCGTACACATTCACAGCCAAGTGGAGCCAGCATTTTTTTCAGAACGCAAATACAACAGCAAGAAGAGCATTCAAACTAAACTAAACTTTGCACAACAGCGACACACCGGGAGTCTGCAAAAGTACTGAGCTGAACACCTAAACAGTTTCATGCAACCAAAGGAAGCATGGAAAAAAACCCACTTGATATTCCGCATAAACCACTTTTTGAATTCCAGTTGAAAAACTTTCCTCGAAAGACTGGTTATGTTGAGGCCCCAAAACATTTGATTGTGGTTTTGCAAATGTTTTTTGGTTTCAAGTCATTACTTTCTTAAAATTACATGGTTTCTATAATTACAATGTGGGGAATTCAAAAGATCGCGGCATGATGGTCGAAATGGTTAGCACGTCTGCCTCACAGTTCTGAGGACCGGGGTTCAAATCCCGGCCCCGCCTGTGTGGAGTTTGCATGTTCTCCCCGTGCCTGGGTGGGTTTTCTCCGGGCACTCCGGTTTCCTCGCACATCTCAAAAACATGCATGGTAGGTTGATTGAAGACTCTAAATTGCCCGTAGAGGTGGATGTTAGTGCGAATGGTCGTTTGGTTATATCTCCCCATGTTTGAGGCCATTTGCACACTTTACAGAAGACTTTTGTCGATGTTTGTGTCAGTGTGCTTCACAGTAAGCCATTATTTTGGATTAGCTCACCATCAACTAGGGCTCAGACTCACCATCTAAATCCCCATTCGCTGTTCACATTGACAGTAACAAATGAGTAACGAATCACAATCAAATTGTTACTCCTTGTACAATTTTAAAACATTAGTTCAACAAGTGAAAAATCCAATTTAATTATTTTAAAACTATCTATTGAACCGCAAAGAGCGTACGCTGGCACGTTATGGGTACTGCTTCTCCCTTTAGTTTAAAATGGCTTACTTTAACCAGGATCCCTTGCTGTACTGTAGCCAAAAGTAGGTTGGTTTTGCGCCTGTTGGTGCAGTAAATCCTCCCTGTCTTGGACCAGCTGCCGCCTTTCTAGCTAGCCGGCTGGCTACCTAACTGACTCGTCATCTTTCACGCAGTGTTGGATCAATGTTTTCCCATTCATTCTCGCCATCCACCTTCGCCTGTCGCGGTGCCACGAATATCCATGTACAGTAGCTCCTCGGAGCATGGCTAATGAACGCCACCTTGCGCAGAGATTTCTGCATACATGTGCAGAAGATAAACCAAGCTAAAAATCGTTAAATAATTTTTTTAAGTAAATTCGGTGTTGCAGCATTGTAGCTTTGTCTGAATAAGTGTTATGTTATTCTTTGAGTCGTGGATGGCAACGACAGGGGATGAACAGAGTTGCGTTCCTATGGTGCCACCTGAATTTGTAGAGTCAAAATTTTATTTGGAACATAATTAAATTTTGTGTGTTCTTGAAGTTGTCTCAGTTCATGAAATCTTAACATTGGCCAAAAATTTTGGTTTAAGGACCCCTTAAGTTTGCCTCACTAGCAACTACCCAGCTAGCCAAGTTGAGCAAAAATCACGTGAATACATTTTTACTGAAAGATACAAAATTGGGTAGACAGGTCTATGATGACAAGAGGCGAACAGATAAGTCTTAAACAAGCACTCATACCCAAAACTCACGTTAGCTATTTTGTTTTGAAATTCCTTTCTCTTTGTAGTTACTTTTTCAAAACGTTTGCATCAATATCATTATACTGTATTTAATTTGAATAACATACAACCCCAATTCCAATGAAGTTGCGACGTTGTGTTAAACATAAATAAAAACAGAATACAATGATTTTCAAATCATGTTCAACCTATTGATTGAACATCAATGATTATTTGCTAAAAACAATAATTTATCAGTTTGAACATGAAATATCTTGTCTTTGTAGTGTATTCAATTAAATATAGGCTGAACATGATTTGCAAATCATTATATTCTGTTTTTATTTGTGTTTAACACAACCTCCCAACTTCATTGGAATTGGGGTTGTGCGCTCATATGTTTTTTGTTTACAACAGTGTCAGTCATCCCACAAAACTGTCAAACAGAAATAATTCATAGTAATCTGATTTGTTAGCTCTGTTATGATCATAAATAAAACATGTTTTCCTTCTGGTCGTAGGGATTTAGACACCAGAGCACTCTCTTCTGTATAGTACAATTAAATTCCCCTAAAGTATACAGTATGTATTTTTAATACTTACAAATTGTAGTAAAGCATCAATTCTGACTTGTCTGATGAATCGCATAATGCGTCCAGTGAATCTAAATGCAGACAGCACAGCAGGTCTTTCAGTTTTTGATGTGATGGGTAACATTGTCCTCCTACAAGAATGACAATGTCCTGGTAGAACAGGTGTAGGCTGTAAATGAGATGGACACGAGTTGAAGACAAAACAGGAGCTGCTGTGCTTTACGAAAGGCTCACTACTTTCATTACATCAGAGGGACGCACAAACAATGCCACTTCAAAAACGCGTTTCCTAATCCTGTCTGAGACTCACATCACAGAGAGACAAACACAAAAATACTTCCATGACATATGCACCACAGATACTGCAAATTCACATTAAGAAAAAAAAATGTTTTATTACAATAATTGGATCTTCCCCAAAAAATCTGAATCAGTAACGGCTTATTCTGAAAATGTGCCTGCCGTATTATTTCCGTGTTATCTAGTGAACAATGCAAAAACAATAAAAGAGAAGTGGGTGAGTCAGACTCGAGTCATGAATTTGATGACTTTAGACTCAACTTGACAATACGCGACTTAGACTTGAACAACAGTGACTCTGGACTTCACTTGAACCCATTGACTTGCTAAGACTTGCTACAATGACTAAAGCACTGAGAAACCAACACCTTGTAGCTTTCTCTTTCTATACCTATATGTGCAAATTGCTCTTTTACTACAGGAATATATGATAAGTGACAACATAATGTTGAAGGTTTTAATGATTATTTGTGAGCTCAAAGTGTCCCACACCATTATTGCTAATTTGTAGTTAGTTCTTATTCTCTTTGAACAGTTAACACCCCGTTTGGGGATGCCTTGGTAGAGGAACTGACCAAGACGTCATTCTTTCACACACTATCTAAAGTCATGGTTTAAAAACAAAACAAAACAAAAACAAAAAAAACAGTACAACATACATCAACGATAAACGTGACAGCTAAATGAGTTATACATTCCAAGAACCACTGTTAACATACACAGAAACGGCGACGACATTTAACGTAACAATAAGGACGTTAATTATTGCAACAACAACAAAAATCCATATTGTCGGAATCGTGCAGCTTTAGTTCACATATGCTTGTTTTTCGTTAGCATTAGCAGCTAGCTTTGTGAGCGATCATGCAAATAGTTACATAGCTCTTTTTTTCTTCACTTTATTTACCATTCGATCAGCACACAGCGAGCATGTATTCAAAATGAAACCACATTCTTCTTCATGTCCTTTTCTTTGCCTCTTATATATGGAATATTTTTACATTGTCCCCCCTAGTGTTCCAACTGAGATACCACAGTTGGATAAAATTGTACCTCTGACAAGATGACAAACTTGTTCCTCTTTTTTAAAATGAATGCCTTATTTTTTTGATACAAGAAATGCCAAGTTTAAACTGAAATCTATTTATATTTGTGTTTGAAATTGGCTCACGAGGAATGTTTATAGACAAGAAAATGCAATTTCCTGCTATACGCACAATTCCACATTCCCCAAACACGCATTTTAGATTAATTCAGACATGTCACATCTGGCATGATTTCCCTTTATATCCAGATCTGCTGCGCGGAATCCGCTCATCGCTAACAGTGTTAAGTAGATGAGTGCCTGGATCAGTACCAAGACGGTTGCATTCGAGTTATCCCTATGAATGGCCCCCCCCCCCCCAAAAAAGTGGACTTTAAAAATAGGGATTCCCAGAGCAGTTGGGAGGCAAAGTGGCTGTTTGTTGACAATGACTCTGAGGTGCTTTGACACAGACTTGCCCTCCTTTTGATATAATCTCCATTTCATGGCATGAAGCGAGTTTGCCAACCACAGGTCATTTAATCGTCATCAAAATTGTTCTTGTTTGAAATGGCTTTTCAAAGTAGGTGCACTTATTTATATTGAACACTCTATATTTACAGTGGATATAGGATGTCAGATTTTTGAGATATGAAAAAAATGAAACCAAGATAAATTCAAAATGTTTCCACCTTTAGTGTGACCTATTACCTAAATAACTCCATTGATCCCCCCCCCCCCCAATCTTTTCGAGAGGGGAAGTAAAACTAAATAATTGAAATAATGTTTGTATTTGCACAACTGTGCACACCCTCTTATACTGTAACTGGGTTGTAGGTATGTTTGGAACCACCCCACCCACCACCACCCCCCCCCAAAAAAAGGAATCAACTAATCACATTCAAACTCATGTTAAATGGAGTCAGCACACACCTGCCACCATTTAAAGTGCTTTTTGTTAACCCTCCCAAAAGTTCATCTGTTCTAATAGGCTTTTCATGACATTTTTGTGATTTCTAGAAGAAGCCTGAAGGCTTTGTGGTTACGCAGACTGCTATTTCAAACATTTCATAATTCTACCTTTGTTAAAGCTCCAGTTCCAAATGAAGAAAAACAGACCTAAACCATGATACTGCAACCACCATTCTTCACTGTATATATATAGTGTGTGCTTTTGGTGATGAGCAGTGGTATATTTGTGGTATTTTTGACAATCTTTATATTTAATGACCGTAATTAATTTTTATGTTATTCCCTTACAAAAAACAATAGGAATCTAAGAAATTTCACCTGCACTGTCCAGTATGCAGGTATTTACGTCACATTCACACTAAAGGATTTTTTGGCGAAAAAGTTACTGAATCGATTTCTAGCCACTGAATTGTTTCACATTGTATTTTTCTAAATGAACCAGCATGGTCCTTAAATTGAATGGGCAACCATGAATCATGATGCGAATCGAATCGTTTCTGAAACAAATCTTTTACAGCCCTTTTAATCATTCAAGTAACCATTTTGGACCCTTTTGGTATCCATTCTAATACCCCTAAAACTACCATCATTCAGTCTATCTATTGCCATATCATCCTTTCCCTGGCTACCTTCCATACCAAGGCATTCCCAGGCATTTTCGTTCCATCAACACCACCCTCAACTGCGGACAGCCCAAGCGGACCTTACATTTCACAGTTCAACGAAGCCACCAGAACCGCAATTGATTTAAAAACGTAAAATGCAGAGACTATGTTAAAGTTTGTGAGCTAGCCAGAAATTAACAGTTCATTTGGTATATCTAAACCTTCACAGTCTTCAATCTGGTCTTTTCTTTTAATGGTCTTTTCAGGAGCCACTTATAATTAACGGAGAAGGCTACATCCCATAAATCAGTTGGAGCTGTGCTTTCACCTTTAGAAATGCAATTGCTTATGGAGTGGCCAAATCAGTTAAGGATATGATATGAATTTATTGGAAACCGGCTAAAAGGTAATCCATCAGTTCCAACTTTCCTTCTGTTTATTCATAATTATCAAAAGTTTGCATGCCTAAACAAAATTTGTAGTTCCATGCGTGCCTGTCTCTTAGATCGAGGCTGTGGGTAATAGTCCAACAGGCTGCGCTCTGGGATTACAGTAGCATTTTTAATTTGATGTAAGTAAGAAAAGTATTACCCTTTACCTGCAGGCTTCACTAAAGCTTTCACTCAACAGCTCATCCAATTTACCAAGCTTGGCACTTACACTTACAGCGCATGAGTTAATTGTCCCAGCACGGTAAATTCATGCGGTTGCAATGGCTCCGAGGTCTTCATTCATCACCGGAAATTACAATTTCACTGTAGAAAGACCATCATTCTTAATGAGCACAACCAACCAGCTTATCGAACGAGCTCAAATAGTCATTCCAGGGTTGTCTAACAGGGTGCATCTTGTTTTACTACAAAGGATAATGCAGATAAAAGTTGGGTGATCAAAACTTAAAATATTTCTTTTTGAAAATATGATGCAGTGATTTCAACTTGCTGGCACGGTGGGTTTGCGTGGGTTTTCTCGAGTTACTCTGGCTACAACTCTAAGCATGTTTTCCTGTGTTTCATGTTTGTCATGTGCTCATTGGGTTGCTGTGTCCACCTGTTCTCGTCTACCTTGTGTCGACCAATCAGCTCTCTCCAGCCACTCGTGTCTTGTCCAGGTGTTCCTCGTTGTCTCGTCAATCTGTTTGTATTTAGTTTTTGGTTTCTTTCAGTTCTTGTCGGTTCATTGTCGTTGTCACATGTCTTTGTCTCTGTCTGTCCCATGTCATCGTCGCCAGTTGTCGCTCACCAGTCATGTTTCTTGTTACGGGTTTACTCAAGTGTTTCTTTGTTACTTTGTGTTTCGATTTTGGACTATGTGAATTTAGCATTTAGACTTTTTCATGATCTTTGTTTTCCTTTGTTGTTGGAATTAAATATAATTTTTTATATACTCATGCACTACTGCGTTGCCTCCCTGCTTTGCTGCGATACGATAAATTTGTTCAAACCGCTTCATCGGAAGGTCAACATAACAGAGATTAGTTTGAAGTGGACAACCCCGGACAGATTAAGGTCAACAAAATAGAACAGTGTGACAAAAACATATATTCCAAGGCACTGCGTGTAAGCATATACAATGTTGTACTGGGTGTAAAAAGTAGAGAACTACTCATAATACAGGGCTTGCAAGAAAGAGTTGTCTTGGGCTAACACCCGCAGAACTGCCAGCCCCATTATACCAACTGTCTGCCACGAAGTGATGCACACATAACAGTACGCTTACTCCCACATGCACCAGTCATATTTTATTACTACACCGTTGAGATTTATGCATTCCTAATTTAACTGATCTGCGCTGCAATGACACAGTCTCTGTATTCGTGTGTGCGTCGATGCGCTTGGCCTCGCTCACACTCAGCTCATAGGCTACGCCGGCATTGTGCCATCCTTAAATGGTCATCCCAGTTTTTATATTTCTGTGTACACCATGCCCCAGCTGTGTTGAAAATCCTTTGTCCCTCACACTGTTCAAATTCACCATTAAACTCTGTTGAAACGGCTTTTTTACTTTATTACAGCAGTCGTTCTTTTTAGATAGGAGTCTGTCACCATAGTGCATCTCGACTTGGCAATGTTTGCACACTCATCATTGTAAAGCACTCCAAATCTGTCAGATTGCAAGGACATCTCCTGTGCACAGCTGTTTTCAGATCACAGATTGGTTTGGGTCTTTAATCTTCCTCTGGTGAAGCCTTTCGATTGTTGATTTAAATGTATGCTTTGGGTTGATGGGACTTGTTTCCAAGCTGAAAGTTTAAAATTCCTCTTCAGCTCTGTAGGGGTAGCCTGGTGTTTTTGTGCCAAAAGTGACTGGTATTTGGAACCGTTCCTTATTATTCTACCTTCCACCTTGACTAGATCGCAATCGATAGAGTCATGCATTGTTACCAACTTTCAGTAGCTGCCACTGCATTTAGAGAGTATTCAGAACCTTTCAGACTTTTTAAAAACTCTAAGATGCCCTTGCGCATACAGTCAGAGCAGTTCATCCTATGTATCGTGTGTGTGCACTAGGGGTGGGATGGTACAGGTAAGCAATGGTATTGCCCCATACCTCAGTGTTTGGGCCACGGTTCGGTAAAGTAATTTAATTAAACTGAAAAACCCGCGGTCCATAAGAACGTATTGTCCCATGCAGAGCTAACCGAACAGTTCTCAATTGTCAGTCTCTTTCCACCAATTTCTGTCGTGGTGGGAAAACAATGACTTATCCTTGAAGTCCACGTATCTCTGACTGCAGCCCTCGAGTAGCACACTGTTCAGTTTGCAGCCTCATACTGAGTTGAGAAAAAATCCTCTCAAAGCTTGAATTTAAAAGTTACAGCTATTGCGATTGAATATTTTCAGCTCAAACTACTGCTTGAAATCATATTCCTATCATTGCATTTTGTTTAAAAAAAACAAAAAAAAAAAACAAAAAAAAAGGGTCCTTATCTGTGTGTAAGTACCCTGATGGAATACATTATAAACATTTTTACATAGACTTTTGTTATGTTCACGTGTCTATTCATTGACCAAAATCTGTTTGAATTTAACAACAGTTTAACGTGTCAAATAAACGTGATTAACTTCGATTCATTTTGCTAATCCTCTAAATAATTAGACTGTTTCAAAAGATTCCCAGCGCAGTTGGATGTCACTGTCCTCTTGGACATTTTATGTCACGACTGTGAACAGGATAGAAGCGGTAGAAAAGAATGAATGTAACGAAGGAAAACTTCGGGTCTCAGGGACTTTAAATAATGGCACATGTGTACTGGCTATTAGTACTGTATTTAACATGAATTTGAATGTGATTGGTGGGTTTTGTACACAGGAACAGCTTTAGTTATGAAGGTGCGTGAACTATTTTTACTCTTTCTCACCTGAAAAGAATTGTTCACCAATAATTGGGGAAGTGGGGCCGCATAGTGTCCTAGTGGTTAGCACGTCTCCCTCACAGTGTAGAAATTCGGCGTTCGAATCTTGGCTTAGGCCCTTCTGTGTGGAGTTTACATGTTCCCCATGTGCTTGGGTGAGTTTTCTCCAGGTAGTCTGGCTTCCTCCCACATTTCCAAAGCATCCGTTCCACTACGACAACAAGCGCTTTAGAAAATACGTGGATGGAATTTCTTTTATGACAGTTTGTTGGGCAGATGCTAGATCACTGACAAGAATTATGTGCTGATTTGACCTGCAAAACACGGTTAATAGTCTGTGACACTGTGTGCTGTAACTCTTTCGGCACCCCTGCAGCAAAAGCGATGCGTTCAAATACACTGGGAAATCTCAGAGCTCAACACGACAACTCTTGTATTGTACTGTACAGCACGTACAGGTATTTTATTTCCTGTAATATGCCTATTATCATTTTGTTGTTTTAAACGTTTTAGGCTAGAAAATGCTTATTTTAACATGACCATTAAAAAAACTATATAAAGAAATCCTGTGCTATGAAAAATGATCAGCAATATAAATAGGATTTAAAAAAAATCTGCGATGCACTGAATTCGCAATAGGTGAACCATGTTAGAGAGGGATTACTGTACTGTAAATTGACTTACTTCATGTTATATTCTTAAAACGTGTCATGTTCTTTATTATATAAGATTATTTTTGTGACTTTCCTCTTGATAGGTCTCAATTTTGAATGTTCACTTCATTTTTCAATGGTGCTATCAGTCATACTTCAATGAAAGAATTAATATTTCAGCCCTGTGAGGCTTCTGAGCGCTAAATCCTTTCCCCGACACAAAGAGGGAATATCCTTGTTGCTGTATCTGAATTATTAAGCCACTTGTCAGAATCCTAAATCTACCTTTTAAGGCACTTCAATCTCAGTTTGGTGAAATAACTGTTGTTAAAAAGGAGGCATAAACAAATATTCTGAACGGAATACTCTAAGAATGGGGACTAACGGATTCTAACAATGCCGTTTCCAAAGATTAATACTTGGCATTAATTATGAATGATTAGATCATTTTTAGCTTTTTAGATGAAATATGACATGATAAAATGTATTTTACAAACGTTTCAATTTGAAGTAGCACAGTTCATTTCCTAAGTACACAATAATTTACTTTGTCAAACGCCATCGGGTTTGACTGCAGTCCTTTTAAGGTGATTCAATTGTTTGCATGTCCCTGCGCTTGCCTGGATTCTCTCCAATCACTTTCCTTGGCACAGTCTAAAGCCCTATATGTTATATTACTGTATTTGCAGATTCCAAAACTGCTCAGGGTCAGGTGTTTACATTGAAGCCGTTATGCTAAATACTGTACAAATTGACTAAAGTGATCTGTGCATCATCTTTGCTAGCGGTCATGGAGGCCTCTTTAATTCATGTTACTCATCTCCTCCCTTTTTCTTTTCCTCGTTGATTATGGAAGCTGATTGCTGCAATCAGGGGAAGTTTTGGGTGGAGCAGATAACTCTTCAGTGTGCTCTTGGCACTGGATGCATGCTTGTATCACATCCGGCTTTGATCACAACAATCTCCTGGGAAGGGGCCAGGAGAGTTAGGCTTTTTCCATCCTTGTCTTCTTTTAATTGCATCCTCTAATGAAGGCTTTACACTTGACTTCAGCACATCACGCACTTGGAGAGTGAGATCCCATCCTTTGTGTCCTCCTACCTCTTGTGCGCTTTATTTGTTTTCCATCTTTGTTTGTCTTCTTGTGATGTCTTCCCTTCGGAGAGACTATTTCAGCTTCCCTCTTCAAAGCTCAATGTTGCTCTTTCTTGTTTATTGTTGATCCCTTGACAAATTGTGCCCTGTCTTTATCGTCACGTTTGAGTCACTTCCATTCTTCTTTCCTCACTTTGTAATTTTACTGTTTCTTTTTCTGCTTCCCTTTTGGTTGCCCGTTTTGGCTGAATGGAACGTCGAAAGTCAAACACAGTTGGTTCTGGAATGCTCGTTGACTTTTACATGATGTTTTTAGCAGTATACTAAATGGATGGATAGTTGGAACCTCGTTTTTTGATGCATATTTACGCCTACTAGGCTCCTGTATTTTCATCTTGGTCATTATAGTGGTACTAGAAGAGCCAATTATTTCTGTGTGTGTGGGGGTGGGGGGGGGGGGGGGGGGCACTTGGTGTAGAACGTTTGAGAACCACTGCCCTAACATATTGGCTTTGGTTTGAATGGATAAACACTCAGGAATATAGTAAATATTTCCTTTTTTTTTTTTTTTTTTTATGTCTTGCCGTCACGTTACTCAGTGGCCACAAGAGGGTACTACTGTACTAGAGTAATATTGGTTCCCAATTTGTTCTCCAGAGAGTTTGCCCTTTATATCTGTGCCGAAAGAGATTGTATGTGGGGGTGGGGGGGATAGTTTCAAGTGTGCATGTGGCTGTTCCTGTGTGTTACACTGTAGATGAAAGATCCTAGGAAGGATTATGAATCAATATATGATATAGAGATTACGCTATTATTACTTGCTCCTCAACCACAAAAAATAGTTTAAAATGTATCCTTATATTCAACTGTTGAGCAAACAGCTAATCAACACGTTACCTCCTCATTAAATGTCTAAAACTGCAAAAAAATATTGAAGACATCAGGCTGCTGTGTCTTCATTCTTTATATCTGAAATATAGAAATATAGAAAATGAGCAAATGCATTTTCCAAATCCTCTGCTTGATACAAGTGTTACGTGGAATTGAAATTGCAAATGGTCAAAATGTCTGTGATGTCTTTTAGTGTTTCCCCATAATAACAGTTGTCTGTGTCTTTTACTCACCTGTTGGTTTTCGTTTTCATTGTGTTGTTGTACCGTAAGTGTAGGTTGTGTTCCGTGTAGTGACTCCTTGGTGGTTTTGCGAGGGACTTTCCTAGGGACTTTTCTACTGCTTTTTGATTGTGAAATGTCTTCTGCCACTCTACATCACCTCAGTATAACAAGGGATACGCCCATGACGTTGATGCTATGTAACTCAAATCTTACTACAGTAATGCGTAATAACTACAAGGAAGGGGGGGCTCCAGGTACAGTGTTACGAGAGTATGCCCCACCCTAGAACCGCCCCTGATCCGGCCTAATTGGGCTTTTCAACGTTTTGGCGCACTTGGTAAATATAATTAACAATCTCTATGGCTTTGCGCTAGCACTTTCTGTACACAGAGTGACATCTCGTTGTATGTTAGCATAAAAACAGCTTGTTAGCATTTGAGCTAAGAGTACCTAATTACAGGGTACAATGGAAAATCCTTATCAATCTGCCTTAGTGTTTTCCCCACTCAGGTTGTTAGCTTGCTAAATGTTAGCATAATAAGTGTTAATATTGTTAGCATTTGATCTGTTTTCTTTTACAATAGTACCTGACCACAAGGTACAAAGTTGAATCCCTGTCTTCCCGTTCTGCACTCAGAACCCAACCTTGCTCTATACAGAATTAGCATACCAACAACTAGCGTTTTAGCAACAATTCGAAGTTCTAAAGTTTAGTATTCTAATAGGATTTAAGGGGTTCATGGCTCAGGTGGTTAAGCAGGCCAACCAGAAATTAAAAGCACTGCAACCTTAGCTATTCCTGGTTCTGCATCGCAAGGAACACCCAACCTTTTTTATGTTCAATTTACTTCACGTTGTGGTATAAAAACAATTTGTCTTTACGTTTCTTTTCATGTCCACGTGCTGACTACTCCATCCTACATCAGGCGAGACATTCAGTTGTAATATTATTGCTTTATATATTCTTAGTTTGTGTATTGACGTTGTTAGCAAGCATGTTTCCATTTATGCTGGTTCAATTCAGTGTGTGAATATGAACTTTTCTTTTTTTTTTGGTGGGGGCGGTCAAGTATTTGGGGGCTAATGGGAGCATGTCTCATTGGTAAAATGATTAACTGGAATGTAGTTGGCTCCTGCCAATCAAACAATTTCCCATCACATGTACAGTCGCTGCTGTTTATTTTCCTCTGTGTATGTGGGTTAGCTGAACGTGGGTGTGTGGGTATGCTGGTTTATGTGTGCTTGAGGCACATGCATGTGCGTCTGCAGATGGGTAACCATGACAACTGCAGCCTGAAGCAGGACTATGGTGGCAGGAGGAGCGGCACAGTGCTTCATCTCTTTTTCCCTCAATAGATGGAGAGATTACATATCTCTTCATTTCATCTTCGCTCTGCCCTTTTTGCATACTTAGTACTTGCATCTTTTTGTCATTCAGAGCATCTCTGCATCTTTTTCAGATGTGTTTACAGCGGTCTGAAAGTGTGCTGCAAAGACCATGCATCATGTGGTGTCTCATGCGAAGCGCAGTGGAATTTCGAAATTCAAATGCGCCTGACGTCATACAATTCCGAATTCGATCGGGGTAAATATGCCTGTAAAGTCAGTGTTAAAACTGCCATCACGCATGACATCATCACATGAGGCTCCAGCATATGCTTCAACACGGTATCATAGTCAATTAAGGTAGAAATTGTTTATTCAATTTGCTCGGTAACTTCTTTTTACACTTCTGCGACAACTAAAAGTGTGAGACAATCCTTCCCATTACACCTCTGTCAATTGTCATTTAAGACTGAGGTTTCTATTGTTTTTGTTTTGTTTTGCTTTGGGTTGTTTTTTCCTTTCACTCGTCCCTTTACGGTTAGTAAATTTTATGGTTGTTATTTCTCTACTCCTATCTTTTTTGATGGATTTTAATCTATTTTATTTTCGCAAAATCATCTTGGTTTCCACCTAAATGGCAAGTTCACAGCGTGACTTTTAAATCTGTTTGTTTATTCTTTTCGTATTACCGGTGTCTGGAGCCATCTGTGTTTCATGTTAATCTCGCAGGGACCGTGTCCCCGGGGTAGGAGCTTTGCTGAGCTCAAAGTATGAGATTGAATTGTTTGCAGAACACAGGACAGGATTTTTTGTTTAAAAAGCACAAATGACTTTAAATGGATGCTAGCATTTGGTGAAGGACACACCAAAGCAATGTCATTAAAGAGAGGATAATTTGTCATCTTGAATGTAGACAAAGAGTAACGGTGAGAGTCTGAAAGAAAACGAAAGAATTTTCATGGGTATGGATTTTTATTTTAAGAATTCACTGGTTGTTTAGCTCACTGCTTGATATTCACCTGGAGTATTGCACAGCTCCACTGAAATCACTCTGTGCTCTGTGAACAAAAAACAGACATGGAATTGACTTGACGCTTTTGGGGGGACGTAAAAAAAAAAAAAAAAAAAGATTACCAAACGACTACCCGGAACTCGGAACTGAACCCTCTGCCCTCACTGAAGTCAGACAAATGTACCGCTACACCATCAGCAACTGATCCTTTGGTACCCTTTTATTCAAACAATTATAAATATTTCACTATTAAAGAAGTTGATACAGGTATTTTGAAAACTAAGTCTCATGCTGTTATGAAACCGAGGCTGAGTTTAAAAAAAAAAAAAAAACTCACGATCGATCTGCCTCATTGTTATTGTGGAGGTGCTAAATATCAGAATCAGAATCATCTTTATTTGCCAAGTATGTCCAAAAAACACACAAGGAATTTGTCTCCGGTAGTTGTAGCCGCTCTAGTACGACAACAGACAATTTACAGAACACTTTGGAGACAGAAAGACATTGACAAAAAAAAAATCGTCACTGAGCACTAAAGGGTTGCTAGTTATCTGGTAATGCCGGTACATTTATTTATTTATTTATTTTTGGACAATTGTGCAAAAAGATGCAGAGTCCTCTAGCACTTAGAGCAGTTCGAATGACTAATATTGCAATAGTCCGGTGCAATGACCATTGTGCAAAGGGCGCTGAGACTTCAAGGAGTGTATGTGGTTTAAAGTGACGTAGTGCGATAATCTGGGACAATGTTGGTTGTGCAAATGTTACAGATACTCCTCAATCAGTGTGCAAATGGAGCAGATGTTACTCTGGCATGAGTGGCCAGTATATGCAAATAGTGCAGCATGGCGAGACAACTACAGTGAGTGCACGAGTAATACATAATTGGCCCCACAGAAATGTGACAACGAACTCAAGTCAAAAAATTGCCAGCATGGTGTAATGGAATTGTAGGTCAGGTGTTTAAGAAGTTGATCGCAAGAGGGAAGAAGCTGTTGGAATGTCTACTAGTTCTAGTTTGCATTGATCGGACCTGAGGGAAGGAGCTGGAAGAGCTGGTGACCGGGGTGCGGAGGGTCCGAGAGGATTTTGCACGCCCTTGTCTTAGTTCTGGCAGCGTGCAAGTCCTCAATGGTGGGTAGGAGGGTACCGACAATCCTTTCAGCAGTTTTGATTGTCCGTTACAGTCGGAGTTTGTCCTTTTTTGTAGCAGCACCAAACCAGACTGTGATGGAAGAACACAGGACTGATTCGATGACCGCTGTGTAGAACTGTCTCAGCAGCTTCTGTGGCAGGCCGTGCTTTCTCAGAAGCCGCAGGAAGTACATCCTCTGCTGGGCCTTTTTGAGGACGGAGTTGATGTTGGTCGCCCACTTTAGGTCCTGAGAGACTGTAATTCCCAGGAACTTGAAGGTCTCGACGGTTGACACAAGGCAGCTGGACAACGTGAGGGGCATCTGTGGCGAAGGATGCCTCCTGAAGTCTACGATCATCACTACAGTCTTGAGCGTGTTCAGCTCCAGGTTGTGTCGGCCGCACCACAGCTCCAGCCGCTCCGCTTCCTGTCGATATGCAGACTCGTCACCGTCCTTGATGAGGCCGATGACAGTGGTGTCATCTGCAAACTTCAGGAGTTTGACAGTCGGGTTCGCTGAGGTGCAGTCGTTCGTGTAGAGCGAGAAGAGCAGCGGAGAGAGGACACAACCTTGGGGCGCCCCAGTGCTGATGCTGCGTGTGGATGAGGTGGTGTTGAACGCTGAGCTGAAGTCCACTAACAGGAGCTTCGCATAGGTCCCTGCACTGTCGAGGTGTTCTCGGATGAAGTGCAGTCCCATGTTGACTGCATCATCCGCAGACCTGTTCGCTTGGTAGGCAAACTGCAGGGGGTCCAGCAGGGGAAAACTGTCCTTTTCAAATCTGCAGTAGAAGGTATTCAAGTCGTTGGCTAGTGTGCTATTGTTCTCAGCTTGGGGGGATCGTCGCTTGTAATTTGTCAGCGATTGGAATGCATGCCAGACTGATTTAGAGTCGTTTGCGCTAAACTGTTTTTCCAACTTTGCTGCATAGTTCCTCTTTGCAATGTTAATTTCTTTAGTCAGCTGGTTTCTAGCTCGATTATACAGGGCCCTGTCCCCGCTCTGATATGCGTCCTCCTTAGCTTGGCGAAGCTGCTTAAGTTTAGCAGTGAACCACGGCTTGTTGTTGTTGAATGTGCGATTTTGTTGGTACACACACATCTTCACAGAAACTGATATAGGATGTAACAGTGTCCGTATATTCATCCAGGCTGCCAGCTGAATTTTCAAAGACACTCCAGTCTGTGCAGTCTAAACAGCTTTGAAATTCCATCTTGGCTTCATTGGTCCACTTTTTTACTGTTTCACTGTAGGCTTCGCGCATTTAAGTTCTTGCCTGTACGTCGGTATTAAGTGAATTAAGCAGTGATCAGACGAGCCCAGGGCTGCACGAGGTATAGCACGGTATGCGTTTTTTTACCGTAGTGTAGCAGTGGTCTAAAGTATTATTTTCCCTGGTAGGACAGTCGATGTGCTGCTTGTATTTAGGGAGTTCGTGGTTGAGTTTAGCTTTGTTAAAGTCCCCGAGAATAATGAGGGGTGAGTCCGGGTGTTTTTTTTTCAATTTCGTTGACTTGTTCGGCGAGCGTTAGCAATGCGGTGTTCGTGTTAGCTTGAGGCGGAATGTAGACTCCGGCCAATATGAAAGATGCGAACTCACGTGGCGAGTAGAATGGTTTACTGTTCAAAAACAGCGACTCCAAATACGGGCTGCAGTGTGTGCTGAGCTCTGTGACGTCCGTACACTGTTTTTCGTTGATATAGAGGCATATCCCGCCGCCCTTTGTTTTCCCCGATGATTCCATGTCGCGGTCCGCTCGATGAATGTGGAAGCCGGGAAGCATGACGGCACCATCGGGTACAGCGTCGCAAAGCCAGGTCTCCGTGAAGCACATGGCCGCGGAACGTCCGAAGTCTTTACTGGTCTTTAACAGAAGATGAAGCTCGTCCATTTTGTTGGGTAGGGAGCGTACATTCGCGAGGTGGATCGACGGGAACGCCAATCTGTGTCCTCTCTTGCGGAGTTTCACCTGAATGCCGGCTCGCTTCCCTCTGTGGCGCCGCTTCCGTCTCCATGCGGCGAAAACCGCGGACGCCGCTCCGGTGAGTAACTCAGGGAAAAAAACTGAGCGGATTTGCGAAAGTTGGTGACAGAAAGTCCGGAGTAGCCTCCTTGATGGTTAGCAGGTCTCCTCTTGTGTAAGTGAGTCATGTAAGGTCTCCAAAGACGGACGAAAAACACAAAAACAATACTAGAAAGGGCGTTACCGAGGCGACCACACTGGTAGGCGCCATCTTGGTATCATATATAACTACATCTACTCTTCTTACAGTATATGAAGTACCGAGCAAGTGCTTCGGCGAAGTTATGTTGGGTAATTTGGTGGCTGTTGAGGCACACGTCACCGCTTTTGCTTAGTGTTTACACCTTTAGCTGTAACCCATGTCTCTACACTGTGTTCACATCAGTAGCAAAGATAAGACTCTCATATTGTGTCTAAAAGCAGCATTTCCATCATATACCATGGCGAAATTATTCATTGACCGGTGACCGTCTTGGAAGTGTGCAGTGTCCTTTTGATACATCGCCGACTCTTCTCTTCATTGATGGTTAATTGATTGGTATATGTTAGATTTTAGACTAAGCTATTAGTTTGAATGCAGCGTCAAAATTGGACATCTCAATAATGATAAAAAAGGCACACAACTTTTAATAATTTTATTTCATATGATGTAGCTAGCGCATAGTAGTACTATTTTAAACTGTAAAATAAAACACCACAAGTATGCTTCTTTCTGGGACACAGAAAGTCACCATGTGGGAAGCACAGTGGAAGGCTCTTGACTCACCAACTGTTACTAACATGCCACAATGGATTATATATGGAAGAATAAACAACAATGACAAGGAGTTACTTTAGGGAGAAAAAACAAGCTATCAGCAAGGGATAGTGTATGGAAGAATCATAAACAAACACAAAATATGTGCAGTCATGTCGGGCCAGACAATCAGAGCGTTTAAAATGTAAGCTTTCCGTCACTGGTGATTCATTGTGTATTGTGAGTTAGAATTTAAGAACAACAGTCTGAAATGTTCAACGTTAGGTAATTTGAAATGCAGAGGCACTGCAGTGGCATCAACCTTTTTTTTACGGTTTGTCTGCTGGGGCAGAAGGCTCTTGGCTTCAGACAAAAACCGAATAAACAAACTGCTCATTTCTATCCTGGGTCAATCCTCTGGTCTCGCACTCGGATATAAACAGCAAACGTGAACGAGGCAATTGTATGCTGATGCTAAAATAAAGAAAAAAAGGTGACGGCAAAAAATTAAAATAGGAGAAGAGGGAATGAAATTATGTGTCGAAATTATTGCTGTCAGACCAGCTGATATCTTGCCGCTGAACACAGTCAGGTTCTGCTTTTGTTGCCAAGCAACACAAGAGTTTCAGAGTGTGTATTGTTTGCATTTTTGGGGACCGTAGGGGGATTTATGGAGCTGTACACTGTACAGTACATGTTACAATTAGGATTTACACGATCAGGATTTTTGGGGCCGATCACCGATCAGCGAGTTCAAAAAAACGATAACCGATCACCGATCCAATCACAAGATGGAGGAATGTGTCTTATTTAAATGACCTGTTCATTTACTCTATATACTTGTGTACTTAATTGCTCAAAAAAATTATACAAACCCAATTCCAATGAAGTTGGGACATTGTGTTAAACATAAATAAAAACAGAATACAATGATTTGCAAATTATGTTCAACCTATATTTAATTGAATACACTACAAAGACAATATATTTAATGTTCAAACTGATAAACTTCATTGTTTTTAGCAAATAATCATTAATTTAGAATTTTATGGCTGCAACAAATGGGCTGGCCAAATTAATCAACCGAGATTAGCCCTTTTCAAATTGGTAAAATAATTTTTGTTGTAGATTTTTTTTTTTTTTTTTTTTTTATTTTTTTAATTTTTTATACACAGGACCACATGATACCATAAGATCAAGATGGTGACATTTAAACACGATTTTTGTGTCTCGTAATTTTACACTGCCAAATGATGATGATGCTCCAAGGATATCTTGTGCAGCTCTAACCTGTGGTCTGTATGTCTTATTCTGCCATACCAGATTTGTTGTGCACATGTGTTTCTAAAATAGTCCCTGAGTTGTATTTTATTAATTGGGCAAATTTATTTATTTGGAATGTGACTTGCTGACGGTGTCGTCATTTACTCACCTGAATTCCTTCGATGCAGGCAGCGTGGGTTCAGTTCCCACTCATGTCAGTGTAAATGTGTGAGTGTGAATGGTTACCTCTTACCTTTGTTCGTGCCCGATGATTGACTTCCACCCAATTTCAGATGTGAATAGGTTCCAGCTCCCAACAAAATGGTTGAGCAGGGGAAACAAAACACTTAGGATCAAATTTACTAAGATCCAAAAAAAGCAGGTGGTAAAATATTCAAAAGAGGTTTTTGCGCTTTAGTTAGCGCTGATGGTTTTCACCATGGAGCATTTTGAAGCACACCGCAAGTGCAAATTGAAGTTTAAAGTGATAGAATAGCAAGTGTTAGAGGAAGACAAACAAACGGTTACATAAATCTATTGCTTCTATAAATGATATGGCATAGATAATTTTACACTTGAGACTATGCGAGTCCCGGCATGCACATGTCATATAAACAATGAATCCTAGCCCTGGAACAATGAGTCCCTGCAAATTATCATCACATAATACAGATACAGTGACCCTCCTCTACATCGCGGTTCTTGCTTCACGGCTTCGCTATGTTGCAGATTTTTATTGCAGTTGTTCATCTTTAATTTGAGCCTTGCACACATATGTAGGCAAGCCATGTTGTGCGTCAGTGGTTGCGTATTCACAAAGCTTTTTGTGTCACTCATCATTTTTGTGCATCAGGGTCGCTGGACGTACATCAACCGAGGTCCCTGATATGGTGGCATGACTCCTTCTTATGACTGGCTCCAAGTCAGCCCTTAGATTATTCAGAAGATCCAAAATTACATTACTGAATAGACTATATGCCATCATAATTTTTGTTTCTGGAATTTAAAAAACATTTACACTAACGTTTTCCCCACCACCTTCTTGCCTGCTCTACGCTGGGACTGTCTTGCGTGCCTGCTTTCCTTTCAGACGTGATATTTAAGACTCAATAATAGCCATCTCAATTAGTCTCAGGTTTAATAACTCACCTTGCTCCTGTGACATGAATCTATTTGCATATACTCCTCCCAGAGTGTGCAAAATGAACTACATCTGTATGGATTTGCTGTCTTCAATGGGAAGCTTCCTTCTGGCACAATACACGACACAAATTGGACATATCTGAATCATAACACAGTGGTGAATAACAGAACAGGGGAGAGAAAGGCAGAGAGTGCTGTTGAGCAGCGACATGCTCTAGCAGCATTACTGCCTTCACTCAGAGGAATGCCCATGGACGAGGCAGCCATCGTCCTGGCTCTATTTCCCTCTTTAACACCTACTATTCCTCCGGTGAGTCAACAATCTGCTGCTCTTTTTATGATATTATGTTTGTGTGCAAAAGCTGGATCCATAGATGGTGTGAAATATGCCATGTGGTTGGATCAATGCCGATGCAATATTCACACAGCCTGTTGCCAAGGCATATTCGCTTTAGCTTGTGAAAATAAGCTGGTCCACCATGGCTCTGAGGTGTTGTTTCTGCTGGTTCATTCAGAGGTGTTGTTTCCCTATCACAGGTATTGGCATTGTTGCTTAAGAAATTCTTATTCTGCTTGCAGATGACATCATAGCTGTTATATAGCTATAAAGAAACTGAGTCACCTACTTGACATTTTTGTGCCCAGTACATACACACTACGCACTGATGATGCCCAGTTGTGCCATCAATATTAACATTAATGCACAGTAATGTGTATCACTGTACCAACAAGGAGCAATAAGGAACTGCTAGGCAATCAGGAGGTTGGCGGTGATGGGAGATGCTGTGAAAGACTTCCCAACATTTAGGAGGATATTGTTTTTGCACCACTGGACCAATTGACTCAGCTCCCTCCTGTAGTTGGCCTCATCTGTATTGGTACTGAGAACCACCACTGTTGTGTTGGGTTGTGGGATCTTTGGTTAGAACACACTTGTGGATTTGACTAAAGAGCAGTGGGATGAGCACACACCTTTGTGGGGCCTCCATGCCCAGCGTGATGGACCTGGTCACATTGTTTGTATAAGATTAGAAATTCAGGTATTACAGCAGCACTCAGAACACTGCAGAATGTTTGCAAGAGAAGAATAATAATATGAAATGGAAAAAAATACATAGCAAGGAACAGTTACTCTATATCCAAAAACTTTGTAGCATAAAGTGGAATATGATTTTTGTTTTGTTTTTGTCTCTAGCCGTGGATGAAAACAGAGCAGCAGATAATAGCAGGCATTGATTCTGAGTTGTGGCCCACACCCACACTGCTGTTGTAAAGTTTGTCGATGGGCACAAAGGAGCACATGAAGTGCACAGCGAATAGCGAAAAACTACGAGCAGTCACGCCCCCACCAAGTCTATAATTGCCTTTACAGCCTTTAACTTTAAATATACTACAAACTACAATGTGTTTCCCAAACACTTTATCATTTCAAACTTTTCTTCTAGCATTAATCTTAAAAAGAAAAAATTTACAGATGATTTGATTTTGCCAAAATCCGCCAAAAGTGTGGGGGTATTTTGCCTTTGCAACCCTTAAAAAGGCCAATTGTCAACAATAACAAGGGATCCTTCAGTTGTTCGCCTGAGAACAATAAACCTGTTAAGATCTTAGTTTCTCATTCGGGATGTATCGAGTCAACATACTTATGTGACACCAATTACTACTTACTTTTTAGCTGGGGCTTTGGCGCCATCTTGTGGCATCTTGGAACATTACAGAAAGAGCGCAAAAATGCAAATGGGTGAAGTTTTTGTATCATGTAGAGAAGACAAATATGGGTAATATTGGGTACTGTATCATACAGACTGTTAAATTACAATTGTAGTAAATTATTCTTCAATTTCTCATACCAAGCAGGCTGTACCGTACAGTATAAAAAAATTCAACACATATTATTGATTTGAACAGAAGCTGTCCATATTATTTTCTGCGGAAATTGCATAAGCCAATCTTGTCCGTTTTCCTGGAAAATACATTCACAATCCACAAAGGCAAGTCATTGTTATCCTATATCTTTAATAGAGGAGTTGATAAAATACATAACATCGGATAATTGTAATCAGAGGGGATTATTTTCGTGAAAGTGAAGTAAAGTGAATTGCGTTTCAGTGACCCTTTTCGTATACTTTTGATTTAGTATTTTACTTTCTCATTAAAATGTGTGGATATATAATTGTTAGAAAGTGAAGTCAACTCATTGACGTATTTCCGTTCATTCCAGATGATTTTTAGCTTGCTCAATAGTTTACATTCACTACTTGAGTAAATGTTGTGTGTTCAAATTCACGTATACCCTTAATCTAATTGTACTTGTTGTTTGACTATCTTGTCGTAATCCCATCTTTTTAGTGAAGAATTAAGTTTTAAGAGCGCACCAGTAGTGTGAAATCTCAGAGGTGAGGAGGAAAAATTGCACATCTTAAAAAAACAGAAACTTGCTAATTGTGTTGTAGTGGCGTGAAAGCACATAAGAGCTGTCTTGCTGGTGGTCTTTCTGAAAGGTTAGCGGCCTGGCTTGAGGGAGAGCCGGTGAATGGCAGCCACTCTGCAGGGAGCAGAGCATTGCTGCAAACCTGGCTGATGCATACATGAACACACACACAGAGAGAGAGAGTGCTGTCTGTTTTACTGTCTTTTTCATATACAAAGAAGGAGCAGTCACAAGTAATGAGCCCGATTTAATGTAACCTTCTGATCATTTAATCTTTTCCTGAAATTTTCACATTCATTCATTCATCTTCCGTTCCGCTTATTTAAAAAAAAAAAAAAAAACTTCGCCTTTGATCCTGGACACCCACTTTTTGACTGTGCTCTCGCCTATCGCAGCTTCCCCATACACATTTTACAACCTTTGAGAATGTTTAGAAATGGTTTCGCTTCCAAAGCAAGAAATTCAACCACGGCGCTCTGCTTCTGACAGGCATCGAACAATGACTTCGTTTCCAAAATGGCTGACAGGAAGGGGACAGGCTTCAACAAAACTTTTGTTATTTTTTTTTTGAAGTAAACCTTCAAACAAGTATTTTATAAAAACATGAAAATTCCTGGAAAAAAATACAGTTGTTAAGAAGTTAAATTAAATCGGGCTAATTACTTTTTGAGAACCCCCTGTCTGTCTATGCTGAGGCAATTCCTGTCATTAACCTTCAGCTATATTAAGCTATTGTTCAAAATGTTAGTGTGTGTTTTCTTTTATGAAGTCATTAATTCAGGTGTTCATATCAAAGTGATGTCCAATTATTTTGTAGTCTCTTAATTTATGCATGTGTGTGTGTGTGTCTGTGTGTGTGTGTGTTAGAGTCTGGCCACAGTGTTGGACATTTTACACCATTTTCAATTGTTACTTCAGGAATGGATTTACCGCTGCAAATGCTGTATTTTAAAAGCACAGCTTTCTATTACTGTTTGCCATATTGTCATGGTGTTGTAGCTTTCACGTGTTGTTGCAAAGATTGACCTTTTTCTTTTTTTTTTTTAACATTCTTTAATTTTCCTTCTCCAGTCACAATGAGCGAAAGGTGACGTGTAAGCACCCTGTATCAGGAGCTCCCTCCCAGGACAACTGCATCTTCGTCGTGAATGAACAGTAAGTTTGTTTTCAGGATCGCTACATAAAATAGGCTATTGGCAGCAATGATGGTTCCATTCTATTTAGGTTTTGCGCAGGGTCTTGAAAATTTAAATTAACTGACAACAAATTGCACACAATTTGTACTAATGTATTTCCAGCAGTCTATTCTCTTCATTTCGTAACATTTCTCTTGGCTGCACTGCTTCCAGTACTATATGTGGAAATGAGATTTTTTTTTTTTTTTTTTTAAATCGAATCAGATTTCAGCCTCTATTTTGTTGCAATGGCAATCTAATCTGGCTTGGGCGTTCAGAATGTTAGTGTGTATTTTTTTATAATACAGTCAGGTACCTTGCATTGCAGATGCCCCAAATGACATACAATTTAAATTAAAAATTTGAAAAATTTTATGCAAAGCCATCAGTGCACCCTTTTTTATACATCATGTATTTATGTGGTTTATGCCAAGACTGGTAAAAAAAAAAAGAATACAAATATCCATAATAAAAAATGCACGTTTTATCTTTCAGCATACAAGTTTTTTAGTGCGTGTTTGAGTGTGGTGATCGAGCAATGCCCTCTGTGAAGCTCAAAAACAAACATAAAAGCAAAAAGAGAATTTTTTTTTTTTTTTTTAAAGATGAACTAAAAACAAACAAGCAAAATCTCATCATCCAGGAAGAGCATGATACACCGGAGGCCCAGAAATTCACCCCATTCAGCATCGGCAAAGTGCTCAGGCACACTACAAGGGCGCTCGGCGCGTACCCCCCAAGGAATTAACAGCTCTACTGCTTTGAGCTAATGTCTGCTGTTTCTTTAATCTTCAATAAAGATGAGAGAAAACACCTTAGTCAACCTAATTTCAGCCAGAATCAAAGGATTAATTTTGTTTGTGTAGATGGTGGGAAGGAAAAATATCCACTTGAAGAGCTCACATTCCAAGGGGAAAATACTTTGCTCCAGTGTTAGCGAGTGCTTCAGTGTCACGATAGTTGATGATCACTAATAGTCTCATGGATATCTGTGCAGAAGTATTGAGTCGATTAATTTTGGCCACTTAGACAATCAAGCAAGATTTCCTTCGCTGAAAATTGTTCTTTGTCTTCAATTAAAGAGCAATGAGCCAGGTATGAGGTCAACCACATAGCTGCGGTTGTTGTTAAAGTGCTATATAAATAAAGCTGAGATAACTTTTCATTAAATAACTACATGCCATTTGAATTATGAAAGGCATTTATTTTTATTTTTATTTTTTTAAGGCAAACATAAAACACAATGTTTTTCCAGCAAGATTCAAACTCACTCGTACAAAATGCTCACAAGCCAGACAGCCAGCGTTAAAATGCCAGTGGCCCTCCCACTTAGCCATATAGCCGCAGTTGCCAACCGGCGGCCAAACGCCATTTTTAAGCCAGCCGAAAAGCAAGGGCTGCTTTCAAAGCACGGGTAAGAATTGAATAAAAATGTCTCATCTTAAAATTGCTTTGAAATCATTAAATACTTATTCCACTCTTTGAATACTGCCATTTCCAACGTCTGCAGACTGGCTAGCTGGACCGAAAATGACATCAGCAGACACGGCAAAGGAGTGGGAGGGTTTAACGGTAACTCATAATCAGTCACTTTAACGTTATTGGCTGCGGGCGCTGAAATCCGACACCCTACCTCGGCAATATCTTTTGTGCTTTACGTGACCACACCCCGCGTGTCCTAATTTAACGAAACGATAAATGTCTGAGCACAACGGCTGAGCGCCCCTAAACAGGAAGTGACATCATGAAATGGCAATATAAACGAATCAGTTTTACTCATCACTAACAGTATACTATTTATCATATTCATCTAAACACACACAAACACATATAGACAATTTATATATTTATTACTTATTCCATTTTCATTTTTTAAACTTTTTTATTACATTAATTAGTGTGACTCTGCTGACCAGTAGGGTAAAATGATATCCATATTAAAAGTTAACCAACATGGCAAAAGTAAGTCTCTTAAGACTTATGTCTTTGAAAACAAGGAACTTGTAATCTAGTTTTATTGGCAGACTAAATTACAGCGGCACTCAGAACGCAGACCTTCTTGTCCTGCGGATAGATGCAGATAGAGACATGTTATCTGTGACACACATCTTCATTGACTGTTTTGATATTGTTTTATGTCATTATTCATTGTCATTATTTTTTATTTGACTGAATTTAATTTGTAGTCATGGTTTTGCATTCTTATTATTTTGTCATCTTGTCTTCCTCACTTTCTTTTAGTGTCAAATATGGAAAGCTTGTCCATCCAGACAAGGCTGACACCAGGTAATAAACCCTGATAATCACAAAAAGATTTGAACACTGAATGATAAATGATTATATACAGGGTGGTTATAAGTAACTTATAGTTATTCATTTATATTATTTTAAAAATACTTTCACTTGAAAAATAATTGAAATATTTTAGTAGCTCCAGCTCTCTCCACCAGCCTTTGGAGTAGCCCATGAATCCTCTCCACTGATTTCAGCAGGAACTCTAGTCTTGTGGGACAGAGGCCGTACTGTAAATTAACCATTTAAAATGCAATCTTAATACATTCATATTTTAGAAGCATTTTAAATTAGTGATTTACTTTTCATCCACTCTGTACACACGTAGGCAAAAATGTTGGGACCCTTTCTGTTTTAGGAGGAAAAAAAAAATAAAAAACAATGGTCACTGAAATAACTTCAAACTGATGAGACTAGGATTTGTGCATAGTTGACGTCTCACAAAGCTCCTGGAAGAATGTCCTTTAGACAGCTAAGTTATAACTGGTGCTTTAAACACGACATAAACTTGATGCATACAAAGAAAAGAACACTGTCCCTACTGTGAAATGGAGCCATCATAGGGTGTCTTGAATCTGTGCAGGATTCATTGTAATCTCAAGACGATCAATGCAAGTTCAAAAAGGTTGGTCTCGGCTCCGGGTCATAAATTCTCCAAAACACGTCAACAAGACTTAACAATGTCGAAAAACAAAATATCAGACGACACAATTCTAAAATGACCTTGTATAAGCCGAAGTCTCAATCCTATTGAACATACTGTGGAGGGAGTTTAAACATGGAGTCTGAAGAAGGCACCCTACAAACGTCGTTTGTACAAAGTTTCTACAAAAATAAGTTTGCTCACAAGGAGTGGGCCAAAATAGCCTCAAAAGGTTTTGCATCAAAATAGGTTTTGTCCAGGCCACTTTCATTAGTTTTTCGAAAAATAATTCTGTTGGTCAACAATTTAAAATAATGCCTGATTTTCATTAGTAAATTATCGTTAAGACTGTATCCACATTACATAATACTGTAGATTGTCGGTTTATTTAAGTTATTTCTGTGACTCTCTTGTGTTTTTCTTTCATGAACACGAGTACAAACAGTTATGCGTACGTCTTATCACCTTTTTTTCTTCAAGGGCAGTGTTTAATTCTCATTCACCCCTACTATTACTAACATATCATACTATCCAAAATACATACCTGTGTGATCTTTTGACACAATACAAAGATTTCCTATCATGATATTGACAATATAGCGGGTGGTATATACGCTTCATCAGACAGATGCAGTACATTATAAGCCCAAACATGAGAAAAAGAGCAGCATGTCAGCATACAATGTTACATTTAAACATGGAAATACAAACTCAGTACACTTGGTGTAAATTTCTCACCTAGCATCCTTGTTTGCACATGGTCTTGTACCCCTCTGTGTGCTCAGGGCTATGCTGACTTTTAAATTAAGCGTAGTCTGGTGCACAACCAAATTTAGTTATGTACAACATATTGCCGGGAAAAAAATCATTTGCCAAATCAAACAATCGATGCAAAGGCAAATTGTTAACAGTGTAGGTGTTGACAAGTCGGAGTACAACAAAGACAGTACAATAAAAAATATCTATCCATCCATTTTCTATACCACTGATCCTGTTCAGGGTCGGCGGGGAGCTGCAGGGTATACGAACTAACTTAGGGCGAAAGTTAACCGAGACATGTTGCATCAATCACAGGGCACAAATAGAGACAGACAACCATTCACACTCACATCCACACTGTCACTGAGTTGTGTGTGAACCCACCCTGCCTGCATGGAAGTCAGGCGAGTGAACCATTACTCTGTCAGCGAGCCCAAAAGAAATGATTCAAGATACAACTCAAAAATGGGATTTGTATTTTTTGGATGAGTAATTCCTCCCACCTCAGCCTGAAGTACACGTCAAAGCCGTCTTCATGGAGCCAAAGCTTCCCGGACGAGCCTAAATTTCCTTAGCTCCTGCTGTGCCATTTGAACCAGATGATCCTCCTTTTAGCTTCTGCTATTCTCCTCCTCATTTTAAGCAAAGCAAGGGCTTTCCGTTAAAACGGTGACAAGTACATATTGCAGAGCTACATATCGTTATTCACGAAAGCCGTCCGTAGCCGCTAATTAGAGAGCCGTTCTTTATTTGTAGAAGAAAATGAGTCTGCTTTCATTGAGGACTAGAGAAATCTGAGAATATTTACTGTTCAGAGGCAGAAATTCTGAGGATTTGGCCATTTTTAAGTGAAACAAGGTCTTTCAATGATTAATCAATTATCAAAATAGTCACTTAATTTGATAATCGATTAGTTATCGATTAATTGCTGCAACCTTACTGTAGTCTAGTGAACTCCAATGTTCGCTTTGATAGAAACCTGGCTATGCTAAAGCTAATTACAGCATTCCTGCGGGGAAAGGAAGGTCTCTTGAAGGTGAGGATAAGCGGTATGGAAAATTGGATGGATGGATGGATTTTATTTGTTTAAGTGGGCAACGCAACTTAATTGAGGCACGGTGTGTATGAAAGTGGAGGCCACTATTTGAAGAAATACAATAAACCATTTTAATTCGGGAGCAAGAGTAAAGCCGCTAATTAGAGAGCCGTTCTTTATTTGTAGAAGAAAATGAGTCTGCTTTCATTGAGGACTAGAGAAATCTGAGAATATTTACTGTTCAGAGGCAGAAATTCTGAGGATTTGGCCATTTTTAAGTGAAACAAGGTCTTTCAATGATTAATCAATTATCAAAATAGTCACTTAATTTGATAATCGATTAGTTATCGATTAATTGCTGCAACCTTACTGTAGTCTAGTGAACTCCAATGTTCGCTTTGATAGAAACCTGGCTATGCTAAAGCTAATTACAGCATTCCTGCGGGGAAAGGAAGGTCTCTTGAAGGTGAGGATAAGCGGTATGGAAAATTGGATGGATGGATGGATTTTATTTGTTTAAGTGGGCAACGCAACTTAATTGAGGCACGGTGTGTATGAAAGTGGAGGCCACTATTTGAAGAAATACAATAAACCATTTTAATTCGGGAGCAAGAGTAAAGCAATCGGCATGTGGTAGATTTAATCAGCTTCAAGCCCATTCTTTATTTTTTTACACTACTTATTGTACATGAATTATGTTCATTTTAAATGCTTGGAGAGGGAAGATCGTATTTCATCTTGTGTTCTCAGTTTCTGAATAGAAATTAAATAGATATCGACTCTCATCCATTCGCTCTCACTCGTCATTCAAGTCACTCAAGCCAAGCCCTTCCTTTCCTGATATTCCTATGGCTCATTAAGGCATAGTTGATGAGGTCTTTTTTTTTTTAATGAAACTGACTGTTTGGGATTGATTGCTGTGGTCCAGTCTGCCACAGAATTGAACTGTATCTCAGCAGCAGAAACAGTAGCCATGTGGTACACACTTATGTACCCGCAAACAACCATCTTTACGAAGCATTTTCAATTTCATGTAAGTTTTCATTTTAATTTCATGTAATTATACTAATTATCATCCCTCAAAGGGAAATTTAACTCGCCATCCGCCGTATATTTGTGTTGCACAACACAAGCAGTTAGCATGAAGTCATAAGCATAGCTGCCGCAGTCTTGTTTCAATATGGTCACACCTTGTATTGTTTAATGCTAATAGCCTATGCAATTCGTCATCCTGTGAAAAAGTAAATTTGATCATTTTTATACAGTACATGGGTCAAATATTTAATCTGCCTGCGCCTCTTACCTTGTGGTAGGACAGCTCCGAAGACAGAGCAGGAAAATAGCGGCAATAAGAAGGAACGTCCCATGAGCACCATGAGCGAAGCGTCCAACTACACAGGTGGCTCGGACAACAGCAACTTCACCGGGAGCCCTGCCACCACTGTGACTCTCTCGTCTTCATTCACACGGGTCAGTACGGAGGTTATTTAAACATGCAAACATGGGATAACAAAAATTTAGGAAAGTAGTTTTGGTAAACTCAAAGGTCAGGATAGTGACAGAAAGGACAACAACTTTAGGCCACTTGCTTACTTTTACTTGAATGCATCCAGCTATTTTTGACATAAATTTGTGACAACAAGCTTCACAGATCCTTTAGTAGAAAGTATTACTCTAAGGACTTCATACTGTTTGTTATATAAACTAGATGCGCAAACAGCATCAGTAGAACTCTGTAAATATGGCCCTGAATTTCAAATCAGAGTCTTCAGGCTGTCATGAATAAGTATAATTTCTTGCTTACACTGGTTGAAAGAGTAAAAAAAAAAAAAAAAAAAAAAAGCAGAACATCTCATGTACAGTTTTCTGTATTCATGAGAAATAATTTATAATGTTGAATGGACCCAGTTTTGTGTACTGTCAGGGAAAAAAAATGCAGACAGTATTTAAAAGAAAAAAAAAAGAAGAAGAAGAGTAAAACTGAGTATAAATTTGAAATTAAAATGCACTGCTTTTAATTTAAGATGCAACATAATGTGGCATAGCTAAAATAACAAAACTATGCAACACACATTTATGTATTATTTTAATTATGTTACGTTTGAGGAGTTAGTTGTGGTGGTGTGCAGGCATAAAGCTGACCCAAGGGAGGCAGGAGTTTAAGGGAATATCAAAAAGGTATTTATTACCCAAAACAAAAAACACTAAAAAATGTGTGGGTTAGCAGGGATACTAAAAAAAATAAAAATCCTGTTTGTTATATAAAATGCATTTGCAAATGACATCTTTCTATTGTGTAAATATGGTCATGCAGCACTTGTTCTATTTCTTGCTTACACTTGCTGAAATAGGGGGGCAAAGGGTATAATAACTCAACTACAGTATTTCTGTATTCATGAGAAGTCATTATTTATAAATTCAATTGACCCAGTCTTGTGCAGTGCCTGGGGGGGAAAAAACACAGCAAAGGGCAAAAGAATAAAATAAAAAAAAAGAGTGTAAGATATGAATTTAAATGCATTGCTTTTAAGTTAAGAATCCAATTGCTGTGGCATAGAACAAACCTCAGCTAAATTAACATGATAACAAGAAACAGTGTTTGGTGTACCTTAATCTATAGTTGGCATAAGGACATCCTCCAATTTGTCATAAACGGCCCAGAGTGTCCAAAGGATTTGTTCTTAGGTCATAATAAATAAATAAGACATTGATGAATCCTACAACCTCATTTCAGAAGTGGGTACGTAAGATTCAAGCAAACATTTATTTTGAAAATGTTTTGGATGAATGAGGCCCAGGAGTTGCAAATCTGAGACCCTGCGTAATTATGTCGCGTTGAATCAATATCATTGTTCAGTGACTTTTTAGAAGCAAACATTTTAAGAAAGAAATCCAATGTGATCACTTGATGGGGGGGGGGGCAAACAACCAAAACAAACTTGCTAAGTTGCATTGCTGTTCTGAGATTTAGTTCAACGTCCCAATTTTCCGTACTCGATGCATAGCGTCAACATGTGCCCTTACACTTTTGCATAATAGTTTTGATGGGCCTAATTGTCCTGTTGGTATGACTTGTATGTAAATTACACATTGATATACATGATTTACAACTAAGCTGTTTAGTTTAGTACACTGCAAAAACGATAAAAATTTACGAAGTAAATTAATCTAATTTCTAGTGAAAACATGTTTCTGTACTTATTTTAAGACAGTTTTGACTTTTTTTTTTTTTTCAACTAGACAAAAACACTTGTTTTAAGATACAAGATCTTGTTTTAAAAATGTAATCAATTCAATTTATACTAGTTCAATTTTATTGGAATATTTTTTTCACTTATTTTAGTGACAAAATGTCTTGTTTTTAATATTTGTAACTGTTTTGAGAAGGTCCTTTTTCCTGTGTTTACAGTATCTGAAATAGTTCTGCACTGATTTTCGTCTTCCAACAGCCCTCAAGGTCTTCCAAAAAAGTTCACAACTTCGGTAAGAGGTCTAACTCCATCAAAAGGAACATCAATACCCCAGTGGTCAAAAGCAACTGGCTTTATAAACAGGTAAGACAGAAAGGCACTTTAACATTGCATTAATGGTTGTGTGGTGGTTATTGTGTTTATTACAAGCAGAGTAACAACAAGCGTGGTTGTAAAGCTCTGCAAGTCTACAGAATTTGTGCCAATGTATTCCATAACCAATAATGAAAATGTTATTCATCTGTTTCAGATTCAACTGTACTGTCAACTACATAGGCATGCACTATGCTTTTTAACATCCGTAACTGTCATACTAGAAAAGGGGGGGGGAAAAACTGATTACGATGTCGCATGTTGGTATGTGGGAAATAATAAATATAGTCTAAATAAGAAATTAAGAAACAATCCCTTGTTTGTTTTACTTAATATAGTGCTTGGAGTGAGTATTTTTCCACTTACTTTAAGGTATTTTTCTCATCTGGAGAGCCAGCATTATTTTCTTATTTCAAGAAATGTTATTCTCTTCCGACACTGGCAGCTGATTTCACTTGTTTCTAGTACGAATCCTCTCAAAACAAGTACATACAGCATTTCTTATATTTAGACAGGCTGTTTTCACAGTGTACTGGTTTCCCCAGATTTACTCGCCACTCAGCATTTTACACATGTACATGCAGAGGGAAGATTACAATGCACAGTATGCCTAGTAGTTGAGTATCTTCACATTTACGTCTGAGTACAGATAACATTGCATTCATTATACACTCTATTCTTCTTCTTTAATGTTCATGTCAACTATTGTACTGACAAAAAAGATTTGGGATAAGTTTCATTTGGAGTTCATATTGTACTAAGCAGCTAAGAGAGAGAGAGAGAGATGTTGTCAATTTTAATATTGGTCCCCCCAATCTCCTCTCAGTCAGTTTTTTTGTGGTTTAATTAACATTTTTCAAAAGAGCTTTTCTGAGCTTTGTGTGGTTCCTCAGATGACCTTATCAACACCTCTTTGACTTGGCTATCAACAGAAAAACCCAGTTAGACCGACTGCCAAAAACGTCCATTACATTTTCTACCGTGCAATTTCCACATCCAAAAACATGGCGGGAATGCCCACCAGTAAACCTGCCAACAAATTGCTCTCGCACAGATGAAAAATAACGTGCCCCCTCATAAATCGTGACCTACTCTTGATATGGGATCTGTGGAGGAAGTAGTCACATTGCAAACAGCATTAAAAAGCAGGGTAAAATAAGACATCTGCTTGCTTCCAATGCAAGGGTAATACACTATACCATGATCAGTGTAGAAAAAGGAAGTGACACAAGGTAGTGGAGGTATTTTAAAAAATGTTGGGGTATGAATGAAATGAGGAAGAGTAAATGTTGATTGATTTTTTTTTTTTCTGTTAATTTTGAAACCCTAAGGACAGTACAGGCATGAAGCTATGGAAGAAGAGGTGGTTTGTTCTGTCGGACATGTGCCTTTTCTACTACCGCGGTAAGGAAACAATAGACTCAAGATTGTCCTTGCATGTATCATAGTATTTCTATAAAGTAGGAGAATTTTGACAGATTGACTGACTTTTGAAGAAAATGAATATGGAATTCACAGATGCTGGGAAACGTGTATGTCAAAATGTAACACATTTCATTTTTTTTTTAAACTGCACTTTTTAGACTTTAAAAAAAATAGTTGGGAATCTTTGACGACACAATTGTTGAAGTTGAAGAAAATAATGGATCTGCCGTGCATATTATAATAGATATTCATCTCTATAACTACAATGAAATATTCATACGAAAAATGTTTCATGGCTTATGTTCATTTCACGTTGAGTTTTAGAAAGTGAGAAATTGAAAACACTATCAAACAGAGCAATGATGATTTTACTTCCATCTTTCCATGTTATTCTTCTGATAATGTTGTAGATGAAAAAGAAGACAGCATCCTGGGTAGTATCCTGCTCCCGAGCTTTCACATCTCCATGTTGTCAGTGGATGACCACATCAGCAGAAAATATGCTTTTAAGGTGAAAAAAAAAAGTCTAGTCAAAAGGCAACGCAGTTTATGATGATAATGGAGGCCTGAATTTTTATAGATCGTGTCATTCGTTGGTCAGTGCCACGATTGTCTCATAGTGGCTGATACCAGCAGATCGCCATGGGGACTTAAGTCGTCTTCATGACAGTCAGATGTTTGGAGTGCTGTTTTGCTTATTTCTTGTTGTAAATTGGATTATAAGGAGGCGCAACACGCTGTCAGACAAATCTAAGCCGCCAACAGGAATAGTGTCAAGGCATCGTACTGTTACTTTATGTAGTGACTGAATTTTATCTCTGCTTTTTTTTTTGCTGCCTCTCTCGCTCTCTCTCTCTCTCTCGCTGTCTTTCAATCTCCCTTTCTGGTAGGCTACTCACCCCAATATGAGGACATACTATTTCTGCACTGATACAGCCAAAGAAATGGAGTCCTGGATGAAAGTCATGACAGATGCTGCCCTTGTCCATGGTGGACCAGCCAAAAACTCAGCGCTGACAGCAGGGAAATGCCCACAGATAGACACGTTAGTTTTTCATGTTAGAAATAACATATTTTTAAGTGTTTCGGCTGCTGTGTGAATGCAAAATTACCTCCTCATCCTGGCATTTCAGCTCACAGATCCCTCTGGTGTGTTGCAAAAACATAATGAGGCTCTCTCCAGTGGCATTAACGGTTAAGACGGCTTTAGTGACAAAGAAAGACCGTTTGTAAAAGAGCCAAAAAAACGGAACTCTGAAGGCACTAAGATGCATTTGTGTTAGTTTTCATGGAAAAGGCAAAATAAGCAGTTGGGGGGCGAACAAAATCCAACACTGTATGTATATCCCAAAAATGTAGTCAGCATTGTCAGCAAACATGTTGCAAATCATGAAACTTCATTTAGGACACAAACAGTAAAGACATTTTGTCATTAACAATTGGGAAAGAAATTACTTAAGTATATTTGTTTTTCTTAGAAACCATTATGATCTTTTGATGGATGGCAACTGCCAATAAGACAAAGGCTCACGTCAGTAAAATTAAATGATTTTCAATTGGTACACTATATTGTCAAGAGTATTCGCTCACATGCCTTGACTCAGATCTGAATTTAAGTGACATTCCATTCTTAATCCTGATGTCAGGGTTTAATATGACATCAGTCCACCCTCTTCAGTTATAACATCTTAGACTCTTCTGGGAAGATTTTACACAAGGTTTAGAATTGTGTTTATGGAAATTTATGACCATTTTTCCAGAAGTACATTTGTGAAGTTACAAAAAGATGTTGAACGAGAAGGACTGGGTCTTAGTCTCCGCTCTAATTCATCCAGAAGTTAGGGTTAGGGTTGAGGTCAGGATTTTGTAGGCCAGTCAAGTTCATCCACATCAAACGCTCTGATCCGTGTCTTTTTTAACCTTGATTTGTGCACAGATGCACAGTCAAGCTGAAACAGGAAGGGGCCATATCCAAACTGTTTGCACAAAGTTGGAAATATCCAGAATATTAGCCCCTGAGCTCCAGTGAAAGGAACTCTACATGCTTCAGCATACCAAGAGATTTTGAACAGTCAAACAGTTTGGGGATTACCCCTTCCTGTTCCAACATGTCTGTGTACCAGTGCACAAAGCAAGGTCCATAAAAACATTGATGAGAGAATTTGTTTTGGATGAACTTGACTGGCCTGCACAGAGTCCTGCCCTCAACCCGATAGAACACCTTTGGGTTGATTTTGACAATGAGCCAGGCCTTATCGTCCAACATCAGTGTGTGAACTCACAAATACAATATGCTCCTGGAATAATGGGCAAAAATTCCCGTAAACTCACTCCTATACCTTGTTGAAAGCCTTCTCACAAGAGCCGAAGCTGTTACAGCTGCAAAGGGTAGACCAGCATCAAACTAAACCATATGGATTTAAAATGGGATATCTCTTAAAATCATATGTGAGTCAAGGCAGGTGACAAATACTTTTGGCAATGTAGTGTAATTCAGTGGGCCATGTTTTTACTATTATTGATCACATTAGTTGAAAATTACCCATATCTACCAGTAAATGTCCCTTAAGTTTACACCATAGTGGTCACTTGAGTGAAAAGCTATATTACTAATAATAAAATATTAGCTGCATATACACTGAACAAAAATATAAATGCAACACTCTCAAATACAATCATCCTGTTTTCAGCGAGGGTAAAAAAAAATACAGTATCTGGTGTGATTTCTGGTGTAAGACTTCATGAGTTAAGTTAAAGAAAAATTGCAGCAAAAACAAAGGTTGTGTTGATCATTTTATTCAACATATATTGTGCATTTATATTCGCCAAAATGCATTCAAAACAGGTACATATTTGCAATACTATTTTTCCATCTTCACAATACACGTTTGCCACACCAAAGTTAAAGTTTTTATGCAGTGGTTAACATATTTTTTTATATTTGTGACAAGTAACAATGTTAAAAAATATATATGCATTCATGTTATCACACCTTAACTGTTATTAAAATTAGCAATTTTCATACTTGTATGGCAGTTAATGTTAAAACGGCATGATACATCCGACCTTGGAACATTTTACTAAAATTTTAATTTTTTTCCATTCCATTTTTTTCTATTATTCATTCATCTTCCGTTCTGCTTATCCTCACTATTAATGTTTGTATATTTTATGTTCAATTTCCGAAATCCTAACCAATCGGGAGGTCGATCAGCACTCAGAAACCGATTGATCTGCCTCAGAGATTCCACTTTGCATATACTATTTCTTCGTCACTGCTTAGAAATAAAAACCCAAACGAATGGATATACCGTAATTTCTCGTGTATAATGCGCATTTTTTACCCCCAAATATTGTCAAGTCATTAGTGCTTATTATACATAGGTATAGGAGAAAATGAAAAAGACTCACATTTTATAAATGTATGCCGCCATCTATAGGTTATGACAAAGCTGTACACTTTCATTCCACTATGCCACCGCCATCTATAGGTTATGAAAAAGATATACACTTTCATTCCACTATGCCACCGCCCCCTAGAGATTATGTAAAAGTTGTACACTTTCATTCTAGTATGCCACCTAGAGGTTATGAAAAAGGTGTAGACTACACTTTCATTCCAATATGACAGGGGTACATGTGACTGCATATATGTACAATTGTGCTCAAGTGTACATACCCAGGCAGAATTTGTGAAATATTTATTTATTTATTTATTTTGTTAAATACGACTGATGATTGAACAACAACCATCATTAATTTCTTAATGGTTATGTTTTTTTGTTTTTTTTAATGATAATGCTTTTCTGATATTCTTGACAGTTTAATTTGAATCCAATTAAAATAAAATTAAATGTGTTTTGCCTGGTCCCTAATGTTTTCTTAAAATTATTGTACACATCTTACAAATTCTGCCTGGGTAATCAAACTTATGAGCACAACCGTGTGTTTTCTTATTTACTAAATAAAAGTAGGGCTGTGAATTTCAAAATAAGAGCAAGTAAATAAAAAAAGTATTATGTGTTCAAATAAAGTCCTTAATTCAGAATAATTATTTGAAAAAACTAACACAATACAGATAATACTTCATGTTTTGATCATATGGGTAGAAGCAAAATCATGCATTGTAAAAATGCATTATACATAGGTTGAAGGGTTTTCCAGATTTTTGAGATTAAGTTTGGGGGTGCGCATTATACACGAGAAATTACGGTAAGCATGTTCGGAACATTTTCTTTCAGCCCGCTAGAAGCTTTGTACATTTCTATCCCATCCTCTCTTGCTTCTGTCACAGGTCGGACAAGTTGAAAGTAGATCAGCCAGCACCTCAGGAGTTGAACAATGTATTAAACAACAGACTCTTCAGCCGACCTGAGATCCAGAACAATGAACGAAATCGTGAGCCTGTACGTCAACATTCCTTATCACGGACTGATGCGAAACAACCGAAAGATGCAGATAAGCTCCACAGCGAGAAGGAACGACAGTACTATACCTTACAGAAAGATGGGGGGAGGTATTGCTTAAAGCAAGACTGTGTGAGCTACATGCTCCAAAAGGATGGTGAGAAGTATCTGCTGCATAAGGGAGACGAAAAGTACATGCTGCGAAAGGATGGTGAAAAGTACTCCATTCACAGGGACTTGGAAAAGTGCTCAGTTCAGAAAGTGGATGACAAATACAGAGCGACGCCAACAGAAGAAAACTGTATACCAACCAAAGTTGGTGATAAATATTTTCGGTCAAAAGATGACGAGAAATTTCTGCTGCAAAAAATGGGAGTTACGCCCACCCTTGTGAACGATACTCAGAAATATGTCCCTCAGAGGGAAGTGAGGAGGCAGCTTTCATTAAAGGAGACACAGAGTAAATATGGAACATTACAAATTGTGGACAAGTATAACACTTTGAAGGAAGTTAGGAAGTACAGCACACTCAGAGAAGGGGATAAATACGCTACCCTCAGAGACTTGGAAAAATACGCTGCGCTTTGTCATGGGGATAAACACCGCTTCCAGCAAGATCCCAGTGCAGCATCGTCTCACACTAAAATAAGCAACATAAAGCTGCAGCCGGCCCAGGCAGCAGCTATTGCAGCAGCGGTGTCTGCTTCCCGCCAGTGCCAGGCCGCCCTCACCTTGCCAAAGTCTGCGCAGGTAAATGGATCGGGGTCAGTTGACCACAAAAGCGACTGCAGCTCAGCAGCAGAAAACGAGAGCCAGGCAAGGGTTCCGGCTACTCCAGTTCAGGAACAAGAGAGAGGGTTGTCCAGACCCAATTCCATTCAGCAGGTGGAGCGTATGGCTCGGACCCAAAAGGCCAAAGGGACAGAAGAGGACAGAAGGTGAGATGATTGTGCCCATATAATGTTTGAATGTTGTAGAACTTTCCATGTCTCGCTGGATCAACCTTATGCCAAATTTCAGTGTTACGGTGGAACCTCAATTTACAAACTCGTCATGTGATGCATGTACAGTATAATCATCATCATCATTAGATGTATGCTTTTGAGCCACTGCGCACAATAAAAACTCATACAATTAATTGACATACCAGTATATGTCTTCATTAGTCCAGCAATGGGTAAATTCAGGACATAAAGTATATACTATATATTCATTCTTTATACTTGTATGACTGCTCATCTCGTGCTCCTCTCTAAGACTTAAAAGCTTTTCTGTTTCCTCACTCTTTGTGTACAGTCCTTCCTCCTTGTTCTGGCCTCGTTGTCCAAAGGGAGCTAATAGCTTTTATACCCCCGCAATTGGTGAAATCCCCAAAGTATTGACCACATTATTATTTACACATTTTAAAGCTGTATGAACCTCCCCAAACTCTTAATCTTCCCCACACCACCATACTCTGATAAACACTGTGTATACTCTTTAAACAGCTTTTAAGCGGTTTAACATACAACAATGCACAGTAGTACTGAAAACTGTGTACATATTTTTTTTTTTTTTTTTACTGTTTGAATGTTTTGTAATTTAATTTTTTCATAAAAAATACAGCATACACTAAAAATCCTACAATAAGGTGAATTATGTGCGGTATGATTATATATATATAAAAAAAAAAAGAGAATCCACAATGCACTGAATCTGCAATAGGTGAACCACGATATAGCAAGGGAGCCATGCCATAAAAGCCATGTTTTTTTTTTGTTTGTTTGTTTTTTGTTTTGTTTTTAACTTGCTCCGAGTGCTTTGCCTGAGTGCAAAACCGATAAAAAATGAAGAGAGTTTGCAATTTTGCTAGGCTCATTTAGCAAGCAATATGAAGTCAATGCACATGTGCTTTTGCGGGTCATATAAAATTATGTGGCAAGCGAGATTACAAATATAAAAGTGAAAATGTATTTAAGAAAATGGATATGAAAGTGTAATGAATGAATGAATCAAATCAATCAGTCAATGTGCTAACTATCCATGAAGTTTCATGGTGGTGTAGTTGTTACATCATCCTGCTAACACACCAAAGCAACCAGCAGAGGTGAAAACCTCTCTCCTTTGTGAATGAAAAGGAAATACAAGTTGATCCTCAAGAAACAAACTAACAATATAAAGAGAGCCAACCAGTAATCTCCATTTATAGCCAACCACTAATCTCTATTCGTCCTCTTTTTCCCAGTGTTTCATCCTACCAGACCTTACCCAGAAACATGCCCAGCCACCATCCCCAGCTTGTACCCAGATACCCTGAAGGCTACCGCACATTACCCCGTAACAGCATGATGAGGCCTGACAGCATCTCCAGTGTAGCAGGTTCAGTGTATGATCGGGCTCTTCGACCTGTCTCTACCAGCACTGTCACTACAGCGGAGAAGAGGAGGTCAATGAGGGACGACACTATGTGGCAGCTCTATGAATGGCAGCAGAGGCAGGCTTTCTCCAGGCAAAGTCTAGCTCAACCAGCAGGTAGCGATACCATCAGAGTTGAACAAATTTAATCATCCACTGCAGCCTTGTAAGCCACATGTCAATGCCAAACCATAAAACCGGAAATGAAATAGAGCCTGAACTTTGAAGTATTCTTCCCACATTATGTATATAAAACCTCTCACTGTTTTGACATTGTGACAAAAAAAAAATACAGGATGGATTTGTTGCGCAAGTCGTCAACCGGTTAACAAAAATGTATTAAAAAAAACAGCTTTGACAAAGCTAGACAGCATACGTGGACCATGTACCCCCACAACATCCCTCACACGCATGGTTGTGGTGTCTTTTTTTTCGTGCCTGGCTTGCGCACTTTCAAGGTACGCAGATTCTCCCGTAATTACTTTTGACACACCCACCATGTGCAACCGCCTCATGTGTGTGCAACCGCCCATGAGGCATGAGTCACTGAAGTTTGAGGCTGGCTGTAATTTCTGAAACGTGCAGTTTTCCTGAGCTGTGAATAAAATTATCTTTTACACCTGATACGAAAGTTAATCGTCGCCAATGAGACCGGTGGGCCGGTAATGTGTCCACAGCTCCATCACACTTTGTAGGAGATCTTTTTTTATAAATCCTGTATTAAATCCAATGCAATCACATTGTAGTTTATTGTACTGTATTTGTCCATCCATCCATCCATTTTCTGAGCCGCTTCTCCTCACTAGGGTCGCGGGGGTGCTGGAGCCTATCCCAGCTGTCATCGGGCAGGAGGCGGGGTACACCCTGAACTGGTTGCCAGCCACTCGCAGGGCACATAGGAACAAACAACCATTCGCACTCACAGTCATGCCTACGGGCAATTTAGAGTCTCCAATTCATGCATGTTTCTTTGGGATGTGGGAGGAAACCGGAGTGCCCGGAGAAAACCCACGCAGGCACGGGGAGAACATGCAAACTCCACACAGGCGGGGCCGGGGATTGAACCCGGGTCCTCAGAACTGTGAGGCTGACGCTCTAACCAGTCGGCCACCGTGCCACCTACTGTATTTGTATTTATTTTTATTTTGTTTTGTTTTACGCTGCTGTTGGCAGCCAGGTCCGAATTGCAAACGGGGATCTGTTTTCAATTTCATAACCTGGATAAATATAGGTTAAATAAAAAAATAAATAAATAATCCATCTACAACAAAAAAAATTAAGACTTGGCCTCACTGTGTTTTTGGAGCTGCGTGCGTGCGTGCATGTGTGTGTGTGTGTGTATTCATAAAGCCGCAAGCCGTTTTATACACTTTAGATTGATCAATAATTTTTAACCATAGCAGACCCACGTGGGGACTGTTTGCCACAATTCCAATATAGTTCTCTCATATTTTCCACAGGCACTTTGAGGCAAATTGTTTGTTTGAGAATTTTTTGCTTGATTGAGTGTAACACTATGATACCATCAGTTAGTGTTGAGATTCTTAATTACTATTCCCTTATAAAATAAAAAATAAATAAATAACTGTGACATTGACAGTTTCTCTGTGTGGGTTTTTCTGCAGGTCATTATGGGACCCTTCCGAGCATAAAGACAATGGGCAACATATCCGAACACGCTGCAGTACACTCCGTTCTCACCTCGCCATCTCACGGATCGTTAGCCCTCTACAACACACTGCCCCCTCCAAGCCAGCAAGGCGTTACCAAAACCAGCAGCTCCCACTCTGAGGTGTCTCCAGCGATCTTTAGAGAAGACGGGACACTTGACCGTCTGCACAGGACACACCCTGCCAAGGTAGAGGGCAGGACAACCCCTACCCCATTCCGTATCACTAACACATAAATACAGCTGATACAATACAATAAAGGGGGCTACTGAGAACTTGTTGTAGCATATTCACGCATTTTTTTTCTCCCTTCAGTTTGGAAGCACACTTGATCGCCGTCCTGTGGTAGCCAGTGTTCCTCCTCAACCCATTACAGCTCAGTCACTGCAAGGCAAAACGGTGAGTCTTGCACGACTCCTTTCACCCACGCTTTTACGGTGAGGCTAAACTTTTTCCATTTGGATTTTGCCAGCCTTCCATTTTGTCATGACTGCCTGTCACTACTGGCTGACTTCATTGTTTTCACTTTGTCACAGATCGGGTCACCAGAAATCCTCTTTTCCCCTGACGTGTCCACTTTGGGAGACTTACAAAATGCATCCAAAGTTCCATTATTTCAGCTGGCTTGCATTCTACTGTGGTGCCATCACTCATGTTTCTTTTTCGGTCCCGCCATTATCAACATTCTGTGATCATGTCCATTTAGCCCTCTGGAGTCAATTACTTTTGTGTTTACCCTTATATTTCACCCCCAAAAATTATTTACCTTGCCTTGTTTGGTGTCATTTTCTTTTGTGACTGTACGCGGAGGGCGCATAAGAGGAGGGACACTTCCATGTGTGTTCCGTTTCTGGAGGCAGCGTTTGCATTTCAGTCTGCATTTTGTGGCATTTTGGCCACTTCATCGTCAATATTGTCACTCTGATTCACCCTCCCTCTGCTCTGTCAGTTAATTCCAATTGTTTCCTCCCCTTTCCTGCTGTAGCAACTCATTTTGGTTGGTTAAAGTGCATTTTTTTCCACCAATAGAGAGAGGTTATCGCAGTTTTGTATTTATTTTTTTATTTTTTTGCTTGCAAGCACTTTCTGCTTTCCTTAGAATCGTTCACCTTGGGTGACAATAATCTGGTGAGAAATGTGCTGTAATTTAGTGATCATAATTCTGGTTTTGCTTGGACTATTAACACAATTTAAATATTATGTGGCTGTAAAAACAGTAACGATTTGATCAGGTGGAAAATACATAAGGCATGTTGGTTTGGCATTGTTGCCTTGGTAAAAGGCCATTATGTATGTAAGGAAAATGTCATATGGTAGTTGCAAGAACCCCACCAAGCCCTCTTCGTTTGCTTGATGTTCCATGAATATTTCATTTGCAGTCATGACACATCTCTATATTTTCTTCTCCTAAAATGTATCACAGGCCTGCTAGTAGTTTCAACTCTGGTTTAACTTTCTCAAAATATTAGTATTGTAATCATCCGCGCATTAGTCTTGCGAATTTGCTGGTCCGTGAAACAGTTTTGGGGTGTAAAGTCTTGAGGTAGTCCCTAACTATAAGTCACTTCACCATGTAGTGTGTTGTTTTCAATGTAGCCGTTGTTCATTTCTCCTCTGTGTGATGCTTCACGTAGCCTGAGGAACTGACACTGATGCTCATCAAGCTCCGCCGGCAGCAGGCAGAGCTCAACAGCTTGCGGGAGCACACAGTATCCCAACTAATGGCCCTGGGAATAGAGGGGCCCAACCCCAAGGTCAGCACTGAGTGAACGTATGTGTGTGTGTGTGTGTGTGTGTGTGTGTGTTTGTGTTTGCGGACACAGCCTTTGCTCTTGGGGTTGCCTTTGCGGTCCAAACCTTGCATTATGTGTTGATACGTAGAGTACGTATCAGCAAATGCATGTGTCTTACGGTGGCTTGCTGATTAGTCCAAATGAAATCGAATTTGGTGTAATGTTTACAGGAATTGCATTGTTAGTTGATTGATCCAGCAATCATTTTTGACTCAATTGTATTTTTTTGTTTTTGTTTGTTTACACACCAAAATCCGTTTCATATTGGAAGCATTGCAATAATGTGTTTTCATTTGTTTTTGGTGGTGTTTTTTGTAATTGGGAGCTGGGATGTGTGTGCATGTGTTTTTCAGCATGAGTATACTCCCCCTTTCCATGCATATTAGCGTTGTGACAATTATAAGCCAGGCTACTGTGAATACGTCAGAGAAGATGCATCAAACATTTTCCACTTATGGTATATATCTCCACCATTTGAGTGTGAACCACCCAGTGTTTCTGACCTTTTTTTTTATTCATAATTCTCCAATGTATTTGTATCGTGTTTGGAGAGCAAAAGTGCAGTGCAACAACTTGTAATCGGAAGGACTTCATTGTGTTATCGTTTTGTATAAAAAAAAAAATATATACTGTAATTGCTCTTAACATATTGCAAAACAGTCAGAGAAAAAATATCCAATACCTTTTAACAATGATGAAATAAAAGCATTTAATAAAATAAGAATAACAAAGTGATTGATAATTTTTAGAAAATGTAGTCAAATGCCCATCCCAATTTCCTGTCATCAGATTTGAAAAATAGACAAATACAGTGCATGTCAAGTTATTGCCTAATAAAAGCCTTTTTTGCATCCCTTTCGTCCTAATAATACGTTCAGTAAAATCCTTGACCCTATCTTACCAAACAGAGCATCGCTTTCTGCTTCTTTTCCTTTTCCTGCTGCCACTGCAGACTGATGTTCTTTCCCATCATCTTCAGAGGAACCTTGTTTACCTGGACAACCAGGTGAGGCCAACCTGACCTTCCTCCGTTTGAGCTGCTTTCTAGATACACAACTATTTGAACTATAAACATCACTTACATGCACACTTAGATAATCTTAAGAGTTAAAAAGCAGTCATTGCCTCAAAAGGTTTTACAACCGAATAATAAGTAAAGGGTACTGTCATTTTTGTGCAGGCAAATAAATTTTTTTTCTCTCTCTCTCTTAATATTGTGTTGGACCACAATTCAAAATTAATACCTGATTTTCATTACTTTGAGTCAATATGTATTTGTTACTTTTGTCGGTTTCAAGTTATTTCAACGACCGTTATGGGCTTTTCGTTCTTTAACGCAATCGTATCAATTTAGCCTGTATCTATCTCTGCTTCACCCCATATGAGACTGTTAGGTCCCAATTTTGAGGAATACAATGTGATAGTTTTAATAATAAGTGAAGTTTTGCGGTCACTTTTGTTCAAGAAACATGTATTTAACAGGTAGAATTTTGTGACTGGAGGAAGATTGGGAAAAGGAAGATGTTTATTGTTTTTTTTTTTTTTTTGGGAGGGCCTTTGTACTCCTTAGCGAATTCTGACCTGGCCTTCATATTTTTCTTGCGAATGAGTTGGCATCTTCTGATGTTCGCATCTGTACTTTGGTCATGAAGTTTTCAGCAAACAGTTACCTTCACTCCTGCCCTCAGGAGGAGGTTGTTGCTGAAGTCACTAACTTGTTTTGGGACCTTGTTTACAGCCCTAACAATGTTGCTGTTGTCAAATCCTGTTGTTTGACTTTATCTACCCGTATGTCTGTTACTTGATACACAAGTGGTTTCTTTCTTCATGAGAACATTCATGAGAACAACAACATTGCATATACAGTACCTCAACCCCATTTTATCACACATTTAATGAAAGTTTAAATATTATTAGTTTCCAGTCAGATGGCGTCGCAGTAGCTTGTATTAAACACTAAATCTTCTGCCTGTTTTTGTCCTTAAAATTTTTTTATTTTTTTTTTAAAGTTAAACAAAAGGACAAAGTATTGTAAAGCAGTCATTTGTTCTGCCTATAATTCATATCTTTATTGTTGTAAGCGTTAAGGCACCCACATACAATTTATTTTATTCATGATATATATATTTTTTTTTTCCGTTAATCGGCTGATTAATTGGTCATCGAAATTTTATTTTGCCAAATATCAGAATCGGCATCGGCCTCAGAAAATCCATATCTGTTGGGCCCTATTAATAATTCTCAAAACCTAGATGCACTGCCGAGTAGTGCAAACCTAAGTGAGAACTATTTTACATTTATAAGGAAGAAAGTGATCACCTGCCCTGTCAGCGTGTAAATGTACCACATTAAACAGAACTGAACAAAAAAAATATGTTATGGCATTGCATGAACAATAGGATTCCACCAAATCAAACCCATTTGTAGTGAAATGTTGAGAAACATTAAAACAGCACATTTTTTAAATATTCAACATAATTCTTTTTTTTTATTATTATTATTTTTTTTTAAATGCAACAGGTGTCAGAAGCACAACTTTGCAAGAGTTAGAGACTTGACTACTTTTTTATTTGCTCAGTGTATGCTCATCTGCCGGAAAGAGCTGAAAAGCTCAACTGAGTGTATGTGGACTGCTTACGAACTGTGAATAAACTGCATTTAAGACAGTCTGCTGCGGGTGTGATTGCTGAGCTCCACATTGGGTGCCAGATGCGACATTACCCGTGTTCGCGTGTTTAGCTCTGCACAATGATGTCTCTCTCTCACTCTCTCTGTGATAAGATTTCTTCAGCTTCCGGGGCCCACTCAATACACATTCCGGCCCAGTACACAGCCATACCGCAAGCAAGGAGGAACACCGTTATATATATATATTTTCACTGTCAAATTCATCTGAACCCCATAGTAGGCCGGTTTGGAAGGCGGACTGTATGTTTGACACCTGGTGTTGGTCATTATGACAAGGATGATGTGACATTCCCCTGACTGGGTGTCTGGTAGATTTCCTGAAATATTTTCCCTGCTATGGACAAAAGAGAGGTGCTGGTAGTTTTCTGCTTCAACGGAATTGATGATCTTACTGAGCATGTATTGCAATGCATCTTCATCTTCCAAAATGCCGCTTTGGAAAAAGTTAATTGATATGTTCTGGAAATAACCCTTTTAGTGAAACAACATTTTGTGTATTTAGAGAGTCCACATCATAAGCCATCTTGGTAGTATGCATAAATGTTTGCTGCTGTTATTCATGAGTAAAAGAGCAGGAACTTGCACATACATCGCTTGAATTTGAATATTTCACCGTCTGTTATGTGGTATTAGTTTTGCTTTTTTCCCACATTGTAATTGATGCTGAGGATCATTTGTACTCTATTTAATATACAGTAAGCCCGGTTTATTGTGGATTCACTGCATCGCAAATATATTTGTATAAGTCAGTGTAGTGCAGTTGCTCACCAGCACAACTCTGTTGCAGTTAGCTTTATTGGCTATATGATTTTAATGTGGCAGCAATGATGATGAATTATTTGATGATACAAAGGACATGACCAGATAGCCACTGTTTTAAACACAGGCCACAGTCAGAGTTTTATGAACTAAAACTTACAAATATCAACCTAAGCCCGATGACTAGCTAATGCACTCACTCATAACAATATCGACAGGAACAAATGCAAGAGCAACATTGAGCTTGATTTTCTTCAGCTAAAGTACTATAGTTAAACACATCACGGTGAATTCTGGTTTCCCATAACGCTTTCCGCTAACTGCGTTGCCAGGACTGTCGGTGTGAGAAACGGTGCCAATGCTTAAGCAGGAAATCAAGGAAACCGTATACATTTATATAATAATATAATAAATAATTGGTCTCTACTCCGTGGCTTTCTTTTATTGCGTGGGGTTTCTGGAACATAACCCCCCGTGGTAAGTTTTTACTGTGCCACACGTCAGCCTAAGATGACAGCAGAATGTCCTGTTTTTCCTTAACACTCTGCTAGAAAAAGGAGAATGAGCCTCTTATCTTCATGATTCACACTATGATCGAGAACTCGGCACCACGGCCGCAACTCTACCAGCAAGTAAGATTTCAGGCAGGTTCTGGCTTGAGTCCCTGTTCAGTCAGTCAAATTGGGATTTGGCATACATGGCAAATGTGTAAGTTCTGCGATTTTTCAAAATTATTTTATTTCTCCTCTCCTAAATGAGACTTCTACTTCCAGACGGTTGACTCAAGTCAGACCTTTGCCTTTGCATATGACATGATGTTGTATCCATGTCTTCCCTTCAGTATGCACCACCCGTTTCTCCATTTTCGATGTAGTCGGTGAATTCATCACGTCCACAGGAAACCCTTATTTATTATTTTTATACATAGTTTATTTCACTCGCTGTTTACTGTTGAGTTCAGTTGAACATGGCTTATAGTCAATGCTCTATAGTCATGGATTTCCCATCTCCCCAACCTTGTCCTCAGTACTGTCGATGGTGAATACAATGTCTTCAACTAAGAAAAAAAGTAACACATCATTCTGTGGCGACATCGGTTTGTTTACTGACACACGTTCACACGCATCTAGATAATTTGAATGGCAGTCTGGGGGGGAATGGTTTCCAGACCCCTGTCACCTCAAAGCTGACCGTGGCTATGATTACTTGGGGGGCGAGTGTGTAGTAAAGCAACTAGAGGAGATAGAACCAAGACCGCCGACTCCGCAAAGGCATCTGTTGCAATAATTTTAATTATTTACAGTATGTATTATTAATATTTTGATCACTAATACGTTTTGGGGGGGTTGACAATTTTCATAGTCTTCCAACCTGTGAAAGAAATCTTGTTAGCTGAGTTTCTAAAATATATAATGCTGAGTTTCTAAAAGATATAAATAGTCTGATTTGCCATTTGTATTGTACTGGGTTTCGCCTTAAACCTCGAACTGTATAGAATGACTGCAATATAAAAGCAAGGATCTAGTTTGATGTGCATCCCACGTCTGAGATGCACAAAAATTATTAGGGACGCATAAATCACAGGTAATCCGCATCCACAGATCCACAGCATTGCTTACCTACGTATGTGTGTATGTTGCTAAATTGCTTCAGCGAATCATTATCCACTAAAAGTACGAGTCCTGTCTTAGTTCTAGCCAATCAGAAAAAGAGTAGGGTGGGTTATCGTTCCATAAATACAATGATTTTTGTTTGTACTTCTCAGTGGGAAGTTCCCACTGGGAGCTCTTATTAAAATTGCATATGTATGTGAAACACTGTTATGAAACAAAACTAAGGTTTAGAACAAACATGAACTTTAAAACGGTTCAGTGAAGATTTGTTCAATTAAAATGTGTAAAATTGTTTGAGACTTCACTGTTGTGTCAGGATTTGGCATCTTGAAGAGAAAAGCGGAAATTCACACTTTTACTTTTATATATATATATATATATATATATATATATATATATAGACTGCGAAGCAAGAACATTGATACAACAGAAGACGCTACGGTATCTGTATTCCGTGATGATAAGTTGCCAGGACTCATCGTTCCAAGTCTGGGGCTCATTGTTCCAGGGCTGGGACTCATTGTTTCCATGACATGTGCATCCGGGACACACACAGTCTCAAGTGTAAAATGATCGATGTAAAACGTTAATGTTTTACATTAAAGACTGATACACCTCACATTATTATGAAAGGGGGAATATGTAGTCGGTATGTTCTCATTCTGTCTGCCTTCCATCACATATTCAAATGCATTTTTTTCATTACAATTGAAATTCATCCATCCTACAGTGTTTGTACGTATGTTTTTCTTCCATGTTTGTTTTTCTTTCAGATCACTCCAGATGAGTACCAAGACTGCCCTGCAATCCAACCCACGGACGACATTGATGTAAGACACACACTATTCGGTGTTACCAGGAACATGTTTCAAACAGCTGTTATTAATCTGTGATTTGTTGTGTCAGACCAAACTGAGCAGGTTTTGTGAGCAGGACAAGGTAGTGAGGATGCAAGAGGAAAAACTACATCAACTACACAGAGAGAAGGTAAAGCTGTCAAGTGGGTCTTTATATGTCTAGAACGTGTACTATAATAGTGTATTGTCCATTCTCAGCACACTCTGGAGACAGCACTGCTCTCTGCCAGTCAGGAGTTAAGTGACCAGAGTAATCCTAGTACTTCAGCCACACAAAGCCTCGTCCAGCAGAGAGATGTGCTCCAAAATGGCCTGCTTAGCACCTGCAGAGAACTTTCCAGAGTCACTACGGTGAGCATACCACATGAAGTAGTCAGTTAGAAGCAGAAGCTCTAAGTAAAGTTTATGGCTCATTTAGACATATAGGGCAAATTTTTGTAGACGGTGGCAATTTGGTGGCAGACAGAAAGTCGGTCTATATTTAAACCTGCCCGGACCATGTCTAAGCCCGGCGCAGTAGGAAGATCACTGGTCTAACGGTGAATTTGATTGGGGCACAGACGGGGTCTGTAAGGTGGATGTCAGAAGTTATATATATATATATATATATATCTATACACATACATTGCATTCACTGACATTGGTTTTCTGAAGTGTTCCTGAGCCCATGTGGTGATATCCTTTACACATTGATGTCGGTTTTTGATGCAGTGCCGCCGGAGGGATCGAAGGTCACGGGCATTCAATGTTGGTTTTCGGCCTTGCCGCTTACGTGCAGTGATTTCTCCAGATTCTCTGAACCTTTTGATGATGATATGGACCGTAGATGATGAAATTCCTAAATTCCTTGCAATTGTACGTTGAGGAACATTGTCCTTAAACTGTTGGACTATTTTCTCACGCACTTGTTCGCAAAGAGGTGAACTTCGCCCCATCTTTGCGTGTAAATGACTGAGCAATTCAGGGAAGCTCCTTTTCTACCCAATCATGGCACCCACCTGTTCCCAATGAGCCTGTTCACCTGTGGGATGTTCCTAACATGTGTTTGATGAGCATTCCTCAACTTTCTCAGTCTTTTTTTTCCACCTGTCCCAGCTTTTTGGGAATGTGTTGCAGCCATAAAATTCCAAGTTAATGATTATTTGTTAAAAAACAATAAAGTTGATCAGTTTGAACATGAAATATCTTGTCTTTGTAGTGTATTCAATGAAATATAGGTTGTACATGATTTGCAAATCATTGTATTCTGTTTTTATTTATGTTTAACACAACGTCCCAACTTCATTGGAATTGGGGTTGTACTAAAAGTTAGTCAAAAGAAAGATGGTACTGATACAGAGCTTCATCAAGCCAACAGACGCAGAATTGACATTGACGTTCTATATATTGGCTGCATCATGATTTCAGGAGCTGGAGCGCTCATGGAGGGAGTATGATAGGCTGGAGGGAGATGTCACTTTGTCAAAGTCCAACCTACTGGAGGAGCTGGAAGCCCTGGGCAGCCCACAGGTTTCACAGATTATACACACAGTCAGTTTTTGTAGTTATTTACATTTGAACTGTATGTCTGTGTCTTTAGACAGAGCCTCCAAGCGAGCAGCACATTCAGATCCAGAAGGAGCTGTGGAGAATTCAGGATGTGATGGAGGCGCTGAGTAAAAATAAGCCACAGCGCAGCACGGACAGTGAGTGTCTTTGGTTAATAAACTATGCTTTAAAGTGTTGTGACAGAATAAAAGCAAACATGAAAACATGTTCAATTATTTATACAGTAGAGTTTGAAAAAAAAAAAAAAAAAAAAAACGTGTTTGTGATGCACGAGTGCAGAAATCTCCCAATTAAGATGAGGCCTAACGACAGGATTTTATTTCTGCAGGTTGTTCTGATTCCAAGCCACTCTCCAGCCTACAAAAGAATGAGGTAAGCTGCTGCGTTAGCACATTCTAACCCCAACACAAAACCCACTCTTTGAATCTTACATTTGATTGAAGTCTTTTGTTTTTTTTTTTTACTTTTTGTATACATTATTTCTATTAGAATATATTAAACATATATATATATATATATATCATGAGGAAACATGGAGTAGGGGTTAGCAGAGCAGCCTCACAGGCTGGAGAGCTGGGTTCGAATCTCCACTCTGTTCTTCACGACGACCACTTCTCCAGGGTACTCGATGTACTGGCTAGCCCACAGCCTGATGTTGACCGGGTCGAAGTGCGTCTTCACAACACCTGCCATTGAGATTGGGGAGTTTCAGCTGACCACTGATGGCTTGAGCCCACTTCACTCAAAAGTTGACAACGTGTTGCGCCCAGCGCAGCTATCATGCTTCTTGGGGATGACGGCCTTCTGCGTTCTCTTCCTTCCCTACTACTCTGATACCACTGCGTGGCCTCCTAAAAGAGGACCCCCCCCCCCCCCCCCCCTCCCACCCCCACGAGCTCCCATTTTCTTCCAAGTTGCAAAATTTCTCCCAATCTACTTACTGCATGTCTCCGTTTCAAACACCTAAATAAGTTGGTCGGTGTCCTCCCATTGTTTGCAATCGCCTCTGAACATTCTTTGCGGCGGACACCCCCCACCCCTTTTCTTGCATGGCCGAAAAAGTAACAAGTTTGAATGAAGTTTTTTTGAGGGAATGAGACCAGCTCTGTTAACTGTTAACAGGCAGTGACACTGCTGCCACTCAGTCCTCTCAAGACGGGAAATGGCGTTCCCCCCCGTCCACCTCTTCCACAGTACTACTATTCATCCGACCACCCCCCTCACATGCCCTCCCACCATCCGAACTCCAGCAGCCGCCTGCCTCCTTACACACAACGCCCCGAGGATCGCAAAACCGGCTCTAGGAATGCCGCGCACAGTGTAAGAGCAATAGAAAACACCCATAGCCTGCTCATCCTATCCGCATACTGTATGTGGTGTAGTTGTCTGTGGCATCAATCAATCATCTGCAGAAGATTTTGTCTTTGCTATTACTTTGACATTCATTCTCATGTTTTTACATTCCAACTTCCTCTGAAGCGCCGTAGTTTCAGTTTTTATTTTTATTGATTGATTCATTTACTTTTTTGCAGTTTTCAGAAAGCACACTTTTAAGGTGTTAGGGTAGAGTTAGATCATCTCAACGGCTATAGGCTGTTGAGGCAAATATACTATACTATATACAATAATATATATATTTTACTGCATTTTATTATATATATATTTGTACTGCAAATTATTTATATTAATGTTTTAAAAAAAAAAAAAAATAAATAAATATTGCTATAAAGCGCAGGTTTCCATGATATGCGGGGAGGCATTTCAAGCAAACAAATACTTTTTCACATATTTTCAATCAGTCCACTACCTCAGTGGTCCCCAACTATCAGTCCACAGGCCATTTGGTATCGGCCCGCACGGATACACTGATTATTATTTTTTTTAATTATTATTAATTAATTTATTTTTAATATCATTATTATTATTATTATTTGCGACGCGTACGACGGTGCAAACCCCCCAAACCACTGCCCACCCCCACCCCATCGGCGAATACCTTCCATCGGGAAAGGAGTCAACGGCTCGGGCGCGAATCCTGAACCCCCGTAATTCTCAAACTGACCAGCTCTGCTCGTGCCGTGCAGCGTACTGAAGATGCATATTATGTTTTCATTATTTTGGTGTTTTTCTTGGAATTCCTTCAACATCAGCCATCCCAGTCTCTCACCATACAGGCTGTTCAGACACATTTATGCATGCCTTTTTGTGTGAGCTATGCATGCAATTCTTGTTTGTGCTGTTCGCAATGCCTATTTCACTGTGGAACGTGGCATGATTAAAAACAGTTTATAAACTACTGTTAAATAATGACAAGAATTGTGTATTTGATTGCATTTTTTTTTATGAATGTGAGGCAATACATGTACATATATTACAAATTACAAGATACTTTTATTAACAGAAGACCAAATGATCAAGCAAGATTAGTTTTTTCCCCTCACAGCGTTGTGATTAATAGATCTGAAGTTAAGTAGCCGTCTCGCATCTGTATGTATGTGGCTCACACGCTGCCTTGTGGTCACACTCAAAGCCTGTATTTCCTCACAGCAAGGTCCAGACTATCGGTTGTATAAGAGCGAACCTGAGCTGACCACAGTCAAAGAGGAAGTGGATGAAGTCAATGTTGAGGACAAGGACAAAGACAAGAATGAAACTGCTGCTGAGAATGTTGACATTGTAGCCTCAAAAGGTATTTATAGGTTCATTAAGATGTTTTTTTGTTGTTGTTTTTTACACTTCACTGATTCTTATATATAACTGATAATTGTTTACATTTATAGGATTTACTTTCTGCAGTGAAATTACTGAATATTGTACCTGATGTTGTTGTTTTGTTTTTGTTTTTTTATAAACGCCCATCCTTCCATTTAACCTCTGAGCTATAGATAAGCCCTATGGAATAACCGAATGGCGAAACTAATCAGTCATGTAGGGACACAGTACCTTGCTTAAAGGCACCTCAACAGGAGCCAGGAAGCAGACTAGCATTGTTCCAACTAATTTCCATTTCTACATTTTGTCTGCCCTCCAGTTCCAGACTAAGTCCTTCCAGATGATGTTATTTTCTATTCTAAATGAAATAATTATTCATTGAATCACTCCTTAGGCTGGTTAGTTGTTACTGATTAACATTTTTCTCACTTCTCCCCATCAGATTTTTGTTCATACTGGATTTGTTTGCATCTTTTGTGAAATGGTACATCAACACATCTAATGTGCTTTTCCTCCAGCAGTGCCCCTCTACCCAGTGGGCATTGTTCCTCTGAGAACCAAATCTCCTATGAGCCCTCCTGAGTCCACGACAATTGCCTCTTACGTCACCCTGAGGAAGACTAAAAAGCCTGAATCCAGATCAGTAGGTTTTGCTTTTAAGCATTAACATAAGACTACAACATCTTAAAGAAATAAGTCTAGGTTTTTGTATTTGCAGGCTCGTCCCAGAAGCGCACTAGTAGACCAGATCGGCTATGGGGAGAGAGAAGTGGGCCGACCCAGGATGAGTGTGGAGGAGCAGATGGAAAGGATGAGAAGACACCAAGAAGCGTCATCTCAACGAGAGAAGAGAAGAGAAGTCCTGTCCCGCTCGCATTCATTCAGCAAAGATGACCCCTTTGTTGTGCTGCAGGTAACATTAAACATTACAGAGCACGCCCCCCCCCCCCCCCCCCATATTAAGCAATTGGAGAAAAATCCTATGTATCCAAAACTGTATTTAGCATCTCCAGAAAACATGTCGCAAAATCATGAAACTTAATTTCGGACGCATAATGGTTTCTGTTTGAATGATAACTGCCAATAATCAGTAAAGTTAATTAATTTTCAAAAGGAATTTCAGTGGGCCGCATCTTTACTGTTGTCGATCAAATTCCATGAAAATGACCTGAAGTGAAGTCTTCATTTTGAACATGTTAAAAAAAGAAATTTGAAAAAGTAACAGAAAAACAGCTAAGCAAACAAGATAAAAATACAAATAAAGTTACATTTGCCCCCTGCTTACGGTCACCTTTCAAGGGTTTGTGCCACTCGAAGACTCGACTGTGACATCTTCTCCATCAGCCTGTCATAGAAGTTCCAGATACAGTAATCCCTTATGTATTGCGGGGGTGCTGTTTTGAACTACAGGTTGTAGAAAAGTAAGCTAAACGTTGCTCTTTACATTTGTTCCACATTGTTATGAGTGTGTGCATTCGCTATACTGTACATCGGGCTAAGTTGGTATTTGTGAAATTATTTTCATGAGACTCTCACTGTGGCTTGCGTGTGAAACAGTGGCATTCCAGTCATGTTCCCCGCATTGCTAAACAACTTGGTGACTTAACAAATGCGTGAGTTGAAATTGCTCAGTAAATTTCTTTTTTTGCAACGTAAAAGAGCCCATTTGTCCTTATTTGAGTAATTGCTGCAACATTTTAGTCAGCTATCCTGCAATGCTAACTGTACAAAACATGTGCAGGTACTATACTGATCAATAAAAAAAAGATCTGCGATGCGCCGAAGCCACAGTTAAACCGCGATATAGCGAGGGATTACTCTATTCAGTTGGGCCCTTCGCTAACGTAACCAGGAATTTTAAGTTATCAACTCTTTGCTTGGTGCCAACTCCAGTTGCATGACAAAGCCTAACAGCTGTATGCTAAACAAAAAAGATGAAAAAGAAGCACAGAGAGAAATGAATATTATTCCAGAATTGTAGTGAGATGTTGTTCAGCACCGACATCTGCAGTTTGTTTTCACATCTCATATTCATAGATATATGTACACACGGACTGATATCTACTGTATATGTGGATGTAATAAGGTTCAGGCCCATGCGGTGGGAACCTGTGCAGACCCTTTGGAGCTGGAAGCAGCCCTGAAGCAAGTGAAGATGTTTCACAGTGAACAGAGCAGGACAGAAACTGAAGCTGTATCTCGCGCAGAGGAAGTGCCTACTACATCACAGGTTCTGTTTTAATGCATATGTTTTAAGAATTCCATGTTTTTTTTGTTTTTTTTTTTTTAAACGTTCATTTATCACATAGCAATTTGTTTGTACAGTGGAAGCTGGTCTACAATTTCTACAAGTCTTTTGTGTGATGCTGGTCAGCTTCCAATGTGTTCATATTTCTCATGGGAAATAGAAATACAAATAATCAGCTCCGGAGTCAAACTGTTCTAAAACCTTTTTGACTATTTGTGAGGAGTAGGGAGTGAGTCCTGCGTCAAGCACGATTAATTGACCCTGCTCTACAAACATTTAAAATTATCTCTAATTCGAGATGTGTCATTGCAATATAGCTCCTTGGCACCAAGACAGAGGTTTTGGCGCATTCTTATGGCGTTTGAGTGAAAAGGAAAACAGCAAACAGGTGAGTTTTTCAGCTAATAAGAGAGGATAGTTTAAGCAAAACAAAAATCTGCCAATTGGTGAATGTGCAAATTCAAAAAGTAAATTAAAGTTATGCAGTGGCAAGTCCAGTCCCCGCCCCTTAAGCTGAGAGAAAACCTGCGTGGTGAAATTAAAAAAAAATTGTTTTTGAGGCAAAACCAAGAAATGCAAAGGAATTGTGGAATGCGCTCAACTAAATATGGATTTATTTTAGTCACGGGAATGCTAAAACTTATAGATGTTTCAGTTTACCGTGCAATTTTGAGTTGGTTAAAAAAAAAAAGAGACTCCACTATTTCTTTTAAGAGCCCAATATTTTTTTTCTTCATTTTCTGTTCTCTAAATAAAATGATTTTATTTTTGACATTTTTCTTTGTGTTTATTTAGGATATAACGTGCAGTGTTCCCAATGCAGCGAAATAAAGACTATGATTATTTTGAACACGACTGTCGGGCTTGTAGCCCACAGTAACTCAACAACCCTACAGGGAGCTGACAAAAGTAAAACCAAGTTTTGAACCAAGTTACCTTAGTAACTTAAATCCTCCTTGAATCTGATTGGCTCTTGTGCTTCCCGACTCCGTTACAATGGTATGTTATGATTCTGTTTTAATCAACAGGAGGTGTGTGAAGAAGCATTGCATGACAGGGGAATTACTCTGCAGAGTGGATATTTGCTGCAAACTGAGACTAACAACACAGAAAATGAGGTAGCGGAGAGTTCAAACTCACTTAACCTCACATCTGTTTGCCCTTACTTTGACCTCGAAATATTGTAAATGGTAGATTTCAATGACACGAGTATTTTTGTCACGAAAGTACTGTACTTTCACCATTTTTGTTGCATCATTGTTGACCTGTAATGAGTTGCGTAATTTAATTGGTTATGGTTTCTACACAATTTTAGAGAGAATACTTTTTTTTCAAGTGCATTAAAATTGTAAAGTTGGATTTTTATAAGTTGTTTGGACCCTCTTCATTACATAACAATGGCCAGCAGAGCTTACTTCTTCTACATTTTTTAGTTTTTAACCTTTGAAATAAAAATGACCAATGAAATTTCTTAATGAAAGGCACAGAATTTTGCTGAAAATCATACCCATCACTCCATCTCATGATAAAACAAAAGGTGTCCTTTAAAGCTTCAATTTGATAGGGTAAAAAAAACATTTATAGTTTAAGTACCCCTAAACTGGGCCTGTCAGCGAGTTGGCAATGAATTAAATTATTCACATCAATTTTTCAATTTCTCTTTTTTGCAGTATGGCAGATGTAATTTGAAAAGTCCTTTTAAATGACCCAAATCATTTAATCCATGTTTTAAAATAACGGCGCGCCGTATTAGCAAAACTAGACCAGTCGCAGCCATAGTGACAGGGAAAACACTCATAGGCCTACACTTAGTGAAACTGTGCTGCCGTCATGGATTTTTTATTTTTTTCCCTGACACACCTCACAGCTATCACTGTTAAAGCGCCATCGTGTAATCCAAGTTTGCATGCCAAACTGTGGTTAATCGCCCATTGAAGCTCAGCTATCCTCTTAGAATGTAATCTGGTTCAATGACAAGATTTGTGGAAATGTGTAGAGGATTCAATGTTGGCTTGAAATGCTTTATCTGCTGGATGCAGCTGGGAATGCAGCCTGGAACTCGGCTGCTTTCCAGCGACTTGACAATCGGTTCATTGGCTAACATTTCGCACATGTTGAGCTTTTACTTTTGTGGGTTTTCCTTACCAGTCTCCGTATACATTTGGGATTCGTTCATACATCCAAGCCACACATTTTGAGATAACAGTACAAAACGCCCCCATGAATGTTTGAAAATTATATGACCTCATGTTTGCATAACATTATTTTTTTTCAGCTGTGTGAAGTGCAGACGGCAGTGATTTTGGACCGGCACACTGAGACGCAGCATGTGGAGATAGTAAACCTTCACTCTTTTGAGGATGAAAAAAGCAGAGAAGATGTGACCAGCTCGCCAACAAATATCACCACTGAAAACAGGTGTGTGGTTTTTTTTTTCACTCCATATCTCCAGTTTACAGTTGAAAAAACAAGTTTACGTAAAACATAATTGAAAAAAGACACGAGCATTTTTTTTCCTCACTGTCTGACATGAAATCAGACTGAACCTGTCTTGTTTTAGCTCAATTAGGACTACCCAAATGAAAGGATTTTGTTGAGGCAATTTTTCATTACTTTCTTCAAAGTCCCAAGTTTACATACTGTACATTTCATTAGTATTTGGTACCACTGCTTTTAAACGGTATGACTTGGGTCAAACGTTTTGGATATGCTTCTACAATCTTCTCACAATAGTTGGCAGGAATTTTGGCCCGTTGCTGATGACAGAACTGTAACTGAGCCAAGTTTGTAGGCCACACTACGCTCGCACATGCATTCTCATGTCTGCTCATAAATTTTCAATAGGACTGAGATCAGGGCTTTTCGATAGCCACTCCAAAACATTGACTTTGTTATCCCGAAGCCACTTGGTAACCAGTTTGGCAGTATGCTTCAGGTCATTGTCCATTGAGAAGACCCATTTGCGCACAAGCTTTAACTTCCGGGCTGATGTCTTGCTTCAGTATTTCTACATAATTTTCTTTCCTCATGATGCCATCTATTTTTTATTTTTTTGAAGTGCACCAGTCCCTTCCTTGGAAAAACAACCCCACTGCATGATGCTGCCTCACAGTAGTGATGGTGTTCTGAGGCTTGCAAGCTTTTACCTCTTTTTCCACCAAACGCCTCGATGCTTATTATGGCCAAACTGTTAAATGTTTGTCAGGATGTCAGGACAGAAGTGAGTATTTGCGAGCAACAGTATGGTTTCATGCCTAGAAAGAGTACCACAGATGCATTATTTGCCGTGAGGGTCTTGATTGAGAAGTACAGAGAAGGTCAGAAGGAGGTACATTGTGTATTTGTAACTGTAGAGAAAACCAATGAAAGAGTACCTAAATAGGAACTGTGGTACTGCATGCGGAAGTCTGGAGTGGCAGAGAAATATATACTAGAATAGTAAAGGACATGTACATGCAGCAGAACAGTGGTGAGGTGTGCTGTAGGTGTGACAGAGGATTTTAAGGTGGAGGTGGGACTGCATCAGGGATCAGCCCTGAGCCCCTTCCTGTTTGCAGTGGTGATGAATAGCGGGCAGATGAGGTTAGACTGGAATCCCCGTGGACCATGATGTTTCCAGATGACATTGTGATCTGGAGTGAGAGCAGAGAGCAGGTGGAGGAACAGTTAGAAAGCATTGAAGATTAGCCGAAGTAAAACAGAATATACAGTATGTGCATAAGTGAGAGGGGTGGAGGGGGAAGAGTGAGGCTACAGGAAGAAGAGATAGCAAGGGTGGAGGAGTTTAAATACTTGGGGTCAACAGTACAGAGCAATGGTGCGTGGAGTAAGGAAGTGGAAAAAAACAGATCCAGGCAGGTTGGAATGGGTGGAGCAAGGTGTCAGGTAAGTGATGTGACAGAAGCGTCTCTGCTAGGATGAAGGGAAAAGTTTCGAAGACAGTGGTGAGGCCAGCCATGATGTACGGACACTTATATAGGGCGTTTCTAGGCACCCAAACAAGCTTTAAGGTTTCATGGTGCTAGTAAGCTTACTTGTGTAGCCACAGCTGCCATGGGGCAGTCTGACAGAAGAGTGGGTGTCATTCTGCGCCGACGGCCCCTCCGAACATCCGACCACATTAATTCGTAGGCAATGTGGCGCTCTGGTGGCGCTACGAACTGACGACCCTCTGGTTTCAGGGCGTACTACATACTTCTCTTCCTGATATCTAGGCTCATTTCCTTTTAATTTCCCGTGATGTTACACAAAGAAACAATGTGTTTCAGATGTGCCTTCAAATACATCCACAGCTGTGTCTCTAATCAACGCAAACGTTATCAGCCAACCTATCAGAAGCGTCAATTAATTGTTTAAATGTATAGTAATCTTACTGGATGTAAACATCTGACTTTGAAGAAAATAATGAAAAATTGTCTGGGAAAAAAATCCCGTCGTTATTCTGGCATTTAAGAAAAAATTAAATATTTCTAGACATATGTACTATATATATATATATATATATATATATATATATATATATATATATATAAAAACAAATATATAGATGAGCAGGATAAACTGTTGTATATAGTTAATGATAAATAAAGCAATGGACTGGTTTTAATGTGTTAGTTCATCTGTCTTGTCGGATTGGCGACGTGTTTCCGCCCTGGGGGGGGTGCAAACATCTTTGCTTTGCTGTCACTGGTTAAACGTTGGACTGGTTAAAATTGTGCTTGCGTAGCAGCTCCTCGTCAGTACAAGATTTGGGACCCGTGTCGGGGAGCACCCACCCTGCATTCAGAACTTAACGCAGCTGCATTGACGTACATAAATGACCTCAGGCTTCGTCACACGCTCCCAAAACATGCAACTAGCTGCATCTCTTTCTTGCCTTCGATTTCTATACTGCGAGTTCTAAAGTGAGCTATTCTACTCCTGCGGATTCCAGCTTCCAGAGTTCTTATCCGGAGATGCCGAGCCCTGAGCCCAAAGAAGGGGAGTTAGATGTGCTGCAACAGAAGGCCAGGGAGGAGAGCCTGGAGAAGCACCTAGAATCCTACAACCAGCTACCAGCAAATGACAAGAAACACAACAATAACAACTTATTGGCTTGTAAGTATATAGAAGCTCCAATTGTATTTAGCACAGTCTTCTTCGACCACTCAAAAAGATGAGGTGAGTTCATTTTGAAGGGATAACTGACTTGAGGAAGAAGGCACTGGTGTTGTCATGGGTTTTTCATGAAATCTTACATGAGACTATTTGCGGGGGGCGGGGGGGGGACCGGGCCGTACCGTGAATGGTGAAAGTCTGTGGATACTTGACGCCCATTTAACTGCATAATGAGATCCCAATATTTGTATAATTAATAGTTGTTCTCCGCCTTACAGCACAAATGTTCACTATGCTGAGCAATGACACGTGAGCATCAACCTCGACATCCACCACGGCATCCCATAAAGCCTGAATGTAGCAAGTTGCAAAGAGCGTACTCCCCCCCCCCCCCCCCCCCCCCGGCTTCCTGCATTTACAAGACCACTGCGATGACACAAAAAGGAGACTGAAAAGTTGACTTCAAGCAGAGTCCGAGGCAGTCCTGAGACATTAGGTGTCGTGTCTGTTTAGCTCCTCATGTCCTGATATAGCCCAAAGTTTTTCTATATCAAATTTTATATATACAGTGTGTGTGTGTATGTATGTATATATATGGCTGTCAGTTACATTTTTTTTAATCAGATTAATCAGCCCTTTCAATTATGATTAATAGCAATTGATCACAGGTGCCAACTATACCACACGCAGTACCATATTTTGCTCTGACACGGTATTTGGAACTTGTTGTGCTTTGAGGAGAAGAGAATTTAGCATTGAACTATATGCAAATTATCTTTGGGTTTTTTTTTTTGTTTTTTTTTTCTCTCTCTCTTTTCCCAAAAGTCCCACTTTTGGAGCACAATTTGCCGCCAAGCCCACCAGTCAGTCTCCTCTCTCGGCTTTTCACTGGTGTAAGCATTGGCCTGATCACTAACCTTATAACAACCTGCGCCGGATTTCAGATTTCCAGATTTTCCAGGTTTCGGTGGTCAAAATAAATTAATGCATGATTAAAAGTGATAATTTTTGTGTGATTAATCATGAGTTAACACTTTAACTTTGACATCCCATATATATATATATATATATAGAGAGAGAGAGAGAGAGAGATACACAATATATATATACATACACACACACAGGTGCATCTCAATATCTCGGTGAACTTAGTTGAGTAGTTCAATTTAAAAAAAACGAATTTAAAAAAAAAAAAAAAAAAAGTGAACCTCATATTATGTAGAGTGAAAATGTTTTGATTTGTTGATGATTATAACTTATAGGTAATTGAAAGCCCCCCCCAAAAAAAAATCCCCATCCGGATTTTACATCATATCAAGACCAGTCAAAAAGGATTTGTAATGTAGAAATTGGGAAGAAATTGTTTCGAATCTGTTTCATGAATCTGTATAATGCAAGTTTCACTTTTTGAATTGAACGACTGAAACGCAATGAATTTGTATTCAATGTTCTAACTTTTGATGCAGTAGTATATATTAATATATATTGATTGTTTCAAACTTTTAATGCATAATTTCATAAAATATACAAACGTTTGTATGACTATTAAAACTAAATTATATTTGTCCAATGCAGACAAATGCAAATGGCTTTTAAAGTCTTGTACGTTAGCTTTCTTTGTTTGATTACTTTATTGTGAAAGCTTCTGAACAATTTTCTAACCGGTTTGCTGCTGAGCAGTTAGTGGTACATAAGGTGTGGGCATGTGACTAAATTTCCTTGATTGACTATAGCTCAATTAATATTTATTAATTTATGAATGAATTAAGTGTATGAATGTTCTAAAAGTTCTACATTAGTTTGTACGAAGACGTATTAGAGCCACACTGGAAGATGAAGAGGGGGAAAAAAAGCCACTTTCACAAAGTGACACGATTCCTCAGGCAAGTTATTAGATGCCTGCCCCGGACCACCCCCTAGGCTCGCCCATTTGCGCGCCACTGGTGTAAACTTGGGGCTTTTTGACTTTCTGCTCAGTTAGTACGTCTTCGGGTCTTGGCCGCAAAGTGAGTCGAGGGTAAAAGTGGACCTGAAACGAAGCCCTTGTTTTACAATTCAAACGAGTTCGATGAGTCAAATGTCATTTAATAATAGTAATTAGATTATGTTTCTAACTGCAGCAAAAGTACATTTTGATATACAGTCTTTCTTGATATAACTATTAGAACTCGAATATAAAATGATTTACGGCATTGGACAGCGTGAAGAGGGGATAGTTGATGTTGAAGTGTACAGCTGTATTATACTGTATATACTGGAGCATTTGAGAAGTCTTATGGTGAATGGCAGCAAACTACAGTACAACACATGCAGTGCTTTATTTAAACTCCGAAGTGACCACCACTGGTTTCTGTTTGAACCTAATGATTTTTGATTCATCTGGATTGACTCAAAAATGTTTTATTTTTTTGGGGTAGATATTTTCAGTCACTTTTTTTTTTTTTTTTTTTTTTTCTTCCCCTGTACCTTGAAAAATATGCTATAAGGAAAAAGGTGGACAACCCGAAATGGAAAAGATTGTGAATTAGTATCCGTCCTAGCAGGTGGAGAATCAAAGAATAGCACATGTACAAAGCAATAAGTAAGGTTTAAGAACATAACAGAAATGAAATAGATGTACAATCTGTATAGAAAAGAAGAATTTATGTACACTTTAAAAAGAAAAGCAAATATATTATAGAGATTATTATTAATGTTATTAGGTCCAATATGCAAAAAGTTCATACCCCATGTGTTTTATATTGTGGAATAAATGTTGATGTTCATACAAAACTTTTTTTTTTCCTGTTCTTTCTCTTTCTGTGTATCCACCATCACTTTGTTACACTAGTTTTACTCCATTATCCAATTTGTATTATTATTATTTTTTAAACATGCTTGTACACTAAATTAAGCAAGTCCTCCGTTCAATGCCACTACAGACTATTCGAGTAAGTTATAGGTGATGTTTTTGTTTTGCATACAACACAGTCCATGATATAGCGAGCTAGTGGAGACAAAAATTCACTAGTCGAGTGTGTCATTTAATAGGGGGGAAAAATGAATCAACAGATAGACACAATTTAAGCAGTTAAAAGTTTGAAGGGCAGCACATGTGAATTGTTCAACTCACACGATTTTAATGAAGCGGTTTGTCTAAACCGTGATAAAAAAAAAAATTAAAAAGTGTATTTCAGTGGGACACTACCATTTGGATTACGTTTACTTTGAAGGCCTAAAATTTAAAAAAAAAAAATGTATGGGACTTTTTAAGCGTGGCATAAAAAAACGCTAAATTTGATTTTTTTCTGTGTGTGTCTAATTATATGAGAATGACTCTTAAATCATTAATAATATGTTCCTATCGTCAGACATAAAATAAACTTTGGGGAACTTGCATGATGAGAGTTTGGTCCTTTTACTGTTTGTTGGAACACGTGGAGGAGTTCGACCACAATGCCAAAGATTGTCTATACCGCGTTTATGAGCCTCTCCTAACCAACTAAAGTGGTGACAAATAAAATGATTTGTTATGAATGTATATGTGGGGTTTTTTGTCACTTCAAGTGAATAGTTATTGTTAGTTGATATATTTTTGTTGTTACTTAGATTTCTTTAACGGAATGAAAGCTTTGTTGGGCATGGGGAATTTGAGTCACCGAGTGATACGTTATGGTTTGAAACGATCTCTGGGCATGAGGAGGCCTGACGTCACTACAAACGCCTGCTGTGTTCTCCGCTTGAATTGCAGAGCGAGTGGACGACGAGAGGCAGCAGGAAGGCAACTTTTGGACCGGAATAACCCAAAAGAGAATAAATATGGCTCAGATAACAAGCGAGGGAGCCGAACGTGATTCTCAGCCGACGGTGGAGCACAATGCCAACGGAGAAACCGCTGATACCGGCGTTGAGGGACAGGCCGTGTCGAACTCCAAACAGGAACCGGATAACAATAACGAGAACGGCTTAGGAATGGAGGTTAGTGGTGGTCGCGGGGGTGCCGGAACAGAAAAGCAGGGCAGCTCGTCGCTCGTTGACGACCGCGTCAAAGAGACTGCGTCCCCGGGTGAAGGACGAGACTACGGCGGGGACGGCAAACTATCCGAGCCGGGCAAGAGTCCGGCACAGGGGAGTCTGGCGAGTAGCACGGAGTCGGCCCAAGAGGGCTCCCGGGTGCTGAAACAAGAACAAAGGGAGGGAGGGAACGGGTCTCCCGAGCGCACAAAGGCCGCGGAGAAACACGAGCACGCCGCGAAAAGACGAGCCAGCGTGGAAGTGACCTCGTCGGACGGAGAGCCGCTCAGTCGGATGGATTCAGAGGACAGGTGTGTGTGTGTGTGTGTGTGTGTGTGTGTGTGTGTGTGTGTGTGTGTGTGTGTGTGTGTGTGTGTGTGTGTGTGTGTGTGTGTGTGTGTGTGTGTGTGTGTGTGTGTGTGTGTGTGTGTGTGTGTGTGTGTGTGTGTGTGTGTGTGTGTGTGTGTGTGTGTGTGTGTGTGTGTGTGTGTGTGTGTGTGTGTGTGTGTGTGTGTGTGTGTGTGTGTGTGTGTGAGTGAGTGAGTGAGTGAGTGAGTGAGTGAGTGAGTGAGTGAGTGAGTGAGTGAGTGAGTGAGTGAGTGAGGGGCAAAGCATGGCGACGACTCATTCGCTCACTGTTAGTGCAAAGCTTGTTATTTGCTGACAACAGGTTCCCCTGTAACGAAAGTGATTGCGAGCAGGTGATTTTCTCGCCTCCCTGCCCTCAACGCAAACTACACGTTGTCAGTCAAATGTAGGAGTCATTTTTCATATAAGTTCATCAACAACAGCAAATATGTGGTTTTTTAAAAAATTTTAAATTTTGTTTTTAAATGGTTCAATGTGTCCCATGCTGAAGTGGCCACGCTTAAATTTAATTAAAAAAAAAAAAAAAAAGTTATTGATTTCAAATTTTAGTGGTGGCCCAACTGCATCAAACTGGCAAAAGTGTGGAATACTCTAACGCAATACACTCTTGTCTTTATACAACCGCGGCAACGGTAAAGACAATAGTTCCGATACTTCCGCAAATTCATCCATAATGATGTATATTTTTTGAAATGACACCCATCTAATTGGCTGTCAGCTATTGTGTACATTTTACGAAATCGAAATGTAATGGATCCATCCATTCTAGGTGAAATTGAAACCTCAAGGCAATTGAACGTTAACTATCATACACATGCTTTATAACATAAATAAGCTAACATTTGTGAAGAGCCAAGGTTTACAGTTGCGCCCTTAAATTTGAGCTTTTAGAATTGATGACGATTTATTGTCGCATTTTCCACATTGTATTGAGAAGTGCTGTGACAAAATCGTATCTATCCCAGTATACTGTATGTAATTTTATATCCTGGTAATGAGGACGTACAGTTTTTTTCCTTAAGATTACTATAGATGGACTGAAAAGTTTTTTTCAGGGTCAGTATTGAGGCCGATAATCGATTTTTGGAGCCGATATTTGCTATAAGAGGGGGAAAACCGAGGCCCCCGTCGCTTCATCGGCGCAGCTGCCAGGGGGGACCAGCAATCTGTTCGTGGCGACAGCCGAACTACTTATTTCTTGTGTTTTATGGTTTAGTATCAGCAGCACCCTAATGGACTTGGAGAGCATCGCGTCGAGTGGCCGTTCCACCCCAGCAATGTTCACCAGTCACGGCGGGGCCATGGTCGCGGGCAACGGCTCGATGCCAGTGAACGGCAAGTCGTTGAGCTACACGTGCTGTTGGGATCACTGCCAGGTGCAGTTTTCCTCCAGTCCCGATCTGGCCGATCACATCCGAGCCACGCATGTGGACGGACAGAGAGGAGGAGTAAGTATTTTATCCATATAGAATAAATAGACGGTATCCCTTCATTCTACCATGATGTGTAAACTCCAAACACCAAGCCTACTAAAATGTATCCAACCTCACTATTTTCTCTTGCTGCTGTCTTAAAAAAAAAAAAAAAAACATCCAGACTTTCAATACAGGCAACAATTACACCGATAATCTCACGATACTCATAGAACAGGAATATTTTTTGTATCCATTTGGGAAAATGACTAGTTAGTTGTGAAACTCATGTTTCTCTGTGTCCCAAGGCGTGTGTGTGTTCTGCCGTACTTCAAGTCGCTTCTCTAGATGCATTTTCAAACACTGCTCTGGAATGTGCAACCTTGTCCGTGTGTCCTGTATTTACTTGTGCATGTGCTTGTCTGTGTGCTCCACACAGGTCTTTGTGTGTCTGTGGAAGGGCTGTAAAGTTTACAACACGCCATCCACCAGTCAAAGCTGGCTGCAGAGACACATGTTGACTCACAGCGGCGACAAGCCGTTCAAGGTGACGCACAATTCACAAACTGCTTTGTCGTGACCGTCTGCTGCTCTCTCTAATGTGGCGGGGGTGGCGTGGGTGCAGTGTGTGGTCGGAGGCTGCAACGCCACATTTGCCTCTCAGGGTGGGCTGGCACGGCACGTGCCCACTCATTTCAGCGCCCAGGGTTCGTCCAAAGTTTCCAATCAAGGCAAAGTGAAGGAGGAGTCTCCGTCAAAGGCCGGCCTCAACAAGAGGAGGAAGCTCAAGAACAAGCATAGACGCTCGCTCCGTATGTACAGCGCACGCACGTACCTTTGAATATACAGTACCTAAAAGAATAACAGTGTACAGGAATAACAGCTTTGCTGGTTGAAGATTAACAAACTGGGTAATGGGTTTAAATTGGGGTATGTTTCAGAAATCGGTACAGTGCATGGAAAAATAATGAAAAGTAAAAAAAAAAATAAAAAAAAAAAAAGCGGTCATGGAATAAATAGTTTCTTTTTCCATTGGGAAACTGAAAGAATTCTCCTGCAAATGTGACAGTTGTTATATTGCATGCAATTTGTTTGATGAGTACTCAAAATGTACTACTACTCAGACGAATCAAAACCTTAAGTCGTCCTCTTTTTTATTATTTATTGATTTATTCCTCCTCCGTCATCTTTTTTTTTTTTTTTTTTTTTTTTTTTAGCCCGACCTCATGATTTCTTTGATGCCCAGACCATGGACGCCATCCGCCATCGAGCTATATGCCTCAACTTGGCCACACACATAGAGAGCCTTGGAAACGGACACAGCGTCGTGTTCCACAGCACGGTACACACGCACAGTGCAAAAAAAAAAAAAAAAATGTTTTTTTAAATGTGTTTACGTGTGTCTCGTGCCCAAATTTGTAGAACATGTTTGTGTTTTCAGGTAATAGCAAGGAGGAAAGAAGAATCCGGCAAAGTGAAAGTCCTTTTGCACTGGACACCCGAAGACATGTAGGTGTTTTCCTCCGATTCTTTTCGTGTTTAATACTCTGATGAATCGTAAAATGCTCACCGCTGTATTTATTTGAAGAGTGCACAGCTTAATGGCCATTATATGTTTTCGTTTTTAAGCTTGCCTGACGTTTGGGTGAATGAAAGTGACAGACTGCAGCAGAAGACCAAAGTTGTGCATCTGTCCAAGCTACCAGCCGACACAGCTGTTCTCCTGGATCCCAGCATTTACAGGTGCGTGGGTCATGTTGAAAGAGTCGCTCACAGGAGAATGAAGTACACAAGAGTTGTTAATAAAAAAGTCATCTGTGTCTTTATTTCCACACAGGATGTTCTTCTAAGGATTTGTTGTAGTCCTGAAGCCCAACTATATACAAAGATTTATTCTGACTGCTTCTTTATTTTTTTTATTTTTTTTTTTGGGGGGGGGGAGTTTAGAGACTTATTTTCCATGGTTTTCTGAAGCCATGCCTGTTAGGTGCTCAATTACGTATGATATTTAGGGATATGTTACTCTTAATGTAACTAGGTTCAAAACAGAGGAGTCATTGTAGATAGGCATTTGTAGAGAGAAGCTGTCTTTGTAAATACTTAAGATTTGTAATATATTTTTTTACCTTTTTTATTTTTTGTTGTTTTCTCAAAATGAACCGTAGCTGTTGTGTACCTTTTCTAACAAACATTATAAAATAGCTGCTGTGGTTGGATGTCACTAAATAGTTCACTCCCGGTGTCATTTGAAATTCTTTCTTCTTTTAGAAGGGAAAGTGTTGAGGTATTTATCAGGTATGTCGGGGTCGTGAAACTTACTGTGATAATCGTAATTAGTGCTGTACTGCCTTTTGTCCCATTTGCGTTTTTTTTATGAAATGTGGCAAGCTGTTAAACGATTTAATGCCATCCCTTTTTAATATGAGACTCTCAAAGAAATTCGTCTGTCTACTGTATTGTTCCAGTGTACTTTGTATTTGCTTAGGTACATAAAGTTCCCAAATTTGAAGCTGAATCCTTCTTATTGGTCTTATTCACATACGAATGATGACTTTGTAAGACTTCAGTCTGATCTCATCGGACTGTGGAGCTCACACAGCTTCTCGGCTTCTCGCAAAGGATTTGGATCAAGAGGTGACAACGTTACTCCAGCTTGCGCTCACTGTGCCAGCTACAACAGTTAGCTGTGGAAAGATAATTCTCTCATTAACAACAACTCAAAGCATTCATTTGGGATAGGACGAATAGGATCGAGGAAGACTTTCTTTACTGGCAATGATCTTTTCACTTTTGAAGTTCCAAGGAGATAATTAGGACTTTTACAAGAAAGTAACAGGGATTTTTGTTACGAGGGAGACTTCATCCACAAGTACAGCAAAGGTAAGACGACAAAACGTTTACAATTTGACCAAAAATGAGATCAGACTATGACACAAATAAACCAAAATTCAAAATGAAAACTAGATTTTGAAGTTGTGTAGTAATATTGCTTGACCACAAGATGTCAATGGAGGACAACCAAAAAAAAAAATTGAGGGTCTGCATGTTTCAGGTAGGATAGTTTTAAGTGACATGAAACCTTTTTTGGCTTTATTTTTTCATTTAAATCAACTGTTCTGGATTAACAGCTCATTTTGACCTTGAAAAAGGTAAACCTTATGAAACTCGATTGAGAAACGCGCAAGCGATAACTTTCAATGTTTGTGCATTGCCTCGGCACCGTTGCCCCCATCAAGGTGGCCGCCGGAAGCACGTCGCTCACTTCTCTTGACGTCATAACCAGTCGCCGGAAATCGCTGACCCCGTCCTGTGTGATGCCATGGCTGGACTCCTGAAAAAGGTAAAAGTAGAGGTCAATGTTTGAGGTTTTGATATCAGCCAGAAAGATGAAATTTAGCGGAATATTATGTTTTCAATTGTTTAATCATCGCTATCCAAGATTATTTTGTAGGAGACGTTATTGGCATCGTTGAACGTGACCGCTTGAGCTTGGAGCTTAATTCGTTTCATGGGCTATTCAACGCGAGTATTTAGCATGGTAATGCAACATTTCAGCGATATGTGTTTCACAGGCACCGTTTAACTGAGCGACCACAGCTGTAATACAAGACTTGGGAAAAAAATTACATGCGACGTGTTTTTAACTAACATAAACACGTTCTGCAAAACACTGGTGGCAAATGTGCCTTTTTTTGTTTTGTTTTGCTATTCTCCAATGATATCAACCAACGTAAATGCATCAGCTTCTAATAATGCTCTTTCTAGCTGTAAAAGGTTCCTTAGAAAACATGAGATGTGTTTGTTCAAATCAAGACCTTGTTTTAAAAAGTCTCCTAATGTTCTCCCTTGTAGACAACCGGCCTGGTTGGCCTGGCAGTGTCCCACAATCCACATGAGGTAAGAGGTTGACATTAGGCACACAGACCGGAACGGATTAGTTGATTCCTATTCATTTAAGTGATTTGAGATATGAGCGTGTTCACCGAACAAGGTACCAATGTACAGTAAACCCTCGCTATATTGCGACTTTAGTGCATTGTGTAGTTTTATTTTTTTTGAAAGGTTAGTGTAGTGCAGTTACTCAAATACTGATACAGTCAGCTTTATAGGCCAATTGAGTTAAATGTGGCAGCAATTACACACTCACAAGGTCAACTGGACTCATGATCTATGGCAGATAAAGAAACCTTACTGAGTATCTTATCTGTTTAAAATACGAGTCAAGAGTTTTATTGAAATAAATTCACAAATACCAACCTTAGCCTAACAATATCAACGGGAACAAATGCAAGTAAAGAGCAAAGTTTAGCTCTATTTTCTACAACCACAGTACTTGTAGTTAAAGTGTTGAGTGTGAGGAGTAGTGCACTGGTTAACCAAGGAAATTGCCTCTTCACACCATGTCAGCATGGGCTGTTGTTGTCGGCACGAGCTTGTGTTTTTACCTGGCCACTAAAAACCCTTACAACTGAGTCATTGAATATTAATACACAAACCTCACAACTACACGCCAATAAAATAACCAGAAACTTTTACCAATTACGTTACCTTAGTTTTGGGCTTGTTAAGTGCTTTGATAATGATTGTGACCTATCACCACATAAAACTGCACTTGACTGTTTCAGCGATTGAGGGTTCTTTACTCCAAAATCCTGGCATCTCTACAGACCATGCCGCAAGACGCTGCCTACAGGAAGTATACTGAACAGTTGGTCAATGAGAGGTTTAGCCACGTCAAAACGGTGAGTTTAACTTCTAATATAAAAAAAAAAATTATGATAATACATATTGAGGGGCACTTTTAAAAGTGACAATGCAATTGTATACAAACTATATTTGTGCTTAAAGAGAACAAAACAAGTCTACACTACTTTGCAATGAGACTGTGTCAGTGGCAACACGGAGCAAATGAAACTTTAAACCTAACTCAAGGAAAACAACAGAGGGTCCAACAAACTGTTCTAGTGATTTTGTCTGTTGGCTACGATATTTGAACCACGGGCACATTACGATATCATTGACAATAAAATGTTATTCATAAAGTTTTCTGATCTGTGCGATGCAAATGTTTTGTTCACAGGAGTCTGATGTTGAGAATTTGGAGAAGAAGCTCAATGGTGGACAGATTGAAGAGGTCATTTTCCAGGTAATGTTTTAACCGTGCTGCTGTCGTGAATTTCAAAATGTAGCATTGTTGAATGATGAGAAAATCCAACGTGAATGTTAGTACAGCAGGATTTGGTGAACTTCACAGCATTACTTGCGGTCACCTCATTTGCGCCCCAAACAGACTGGCAGACACAAATTATATTTACATTTTCACAGATGTGGTACATCAAAACCATTTCATTTGAATTATACAAATAAGTCGATGTCCTGTCATTGTATACATTAGAAATCACCATGCATGTACGGTCCTATAGACCGTGAGAAGAAAAATAACTCAATTCAGTCAAATTCTAGATGATCCAGGGGGGGGAAAAAAAGCTTATCTTTTTATATAGTGTATGTAAAGTTCAACTTTATTAGGTCTTGTAGTGATTTTGCAGAAGCCTGACAATTAAGAGTTCTACTAAACCAGTGGTGGTGTGAATGACCATGAACATGTTATTTTTGTTTACAGGCAGAGTGTGAGCTGGCTCTGTCAAGAAAAATGGCCGAGTGGAAACCATGGGAACCGCTGATTGAGGAGGCTCCTCCCAACCAGTGGAAATGGCCCATCTGAAAACATTTGTGAATATTACTGGTCATTATTAATAAAATAGTTCCCCTTAGATATCTAGTCTATCATTTAGACTACGTTGAATCCAAATTATTTGGGAAATCTTTGTTAATGCAATTTAGAGTGAATACAATTGTTGTTACTCATACTGCCTGGGGGAAAAAAATTATAATACTCACCTAATGTAATTTAAGGGGAGCTCGGCTGGGAAACAAAGAACTGCACTTCATATTTTGGAAGCCTCACGTTTACTTTCCAGTAGAATAATAATTATAACTCCTTTTATTTATAGGTGCCTATCAAGGTCACCATGCAAACAGTAAAATAAACCGAGAAACTTCTAGGTATTCACTTACAATTTGGCCAAAGATTAATTTTTCATTAGTTTCGACTGGGAGAAAAAAAAAATCTAAGAATGAAATACACGTTCGAAGAGAGAATAGAGTAGTTAAGAACCATTTTAAGCATTCGGTTGTCGTCATCCTTTCACTTCCGATGCAGTGGCTCTCTGCAATAGCTGGAGCATTATGGGATAGACTGGTGCAAACTCCTTCCCCTGCCGAGCCCTGACAGACTGGACGTACGCCTCCAAAGTGCCCCTATTGAAGAGCAGACCCAAAGATAAATATTCACATGATCAGCATTACGTCTTGCAATTGTCATGGTTGGTGCAAAACTATTTCTGTGGGAAGTGCACAACCTGATCGGAATAATATTCATACTAACAAATGAGCATGTGAAAAGTCCTCTACGTTTGTAGCCTAATTGTCTTGGGTATCATATGAATGATTGGTTTGCGTATAGTGACTTCTGGTTTCAACTGTACATGGTGTGGGACTTTTGACGCAAATCCCAACTTTATTTCTATATCGCCTTACTTTGTGCACTTAAAATGGCTTTTCCAATGACCATTATTGTTGAGGCGATTACCTGATGAGCGTGAGACGGTCTCTCTCTGAGGGATGGTCATCCAGCCACTGGGAGTAACGAGCGATGGACCACTCTGCTCTCTGTGGGTGACACACGGGAATATTATACTCACGTGTAAGCTGCACACGCTCCTAAAAATGGCATTTAAACCAAGTTTGATTTTTTTTTTTTTTATTATTATTATTATACAGACCTGGTAAGGTGACTTGAGCTCAGACGGAGCCCTGGTGAAGAGGAAGTGAAGCACAGTGCTGTGAGGAATCAAGTCACCCACAGCTGGGCTCTTGACTACCAGATTGCTTGTCTGAAACAGCAGTGGCCTGAAAGATAACCGTAGGATCAACAGTCATGTAGATTAGATTAAAAAAAAAAAAAAAAAAAAAAAGTCGTAATTACCTACGTATATTTAAATCCCAGGTTTTGTGATATATATATATATATATATATTTAGTCCTAGTACTTTTTGGGGGAAAAAACCTGACAAAGAATTCAGATTTTTCACAGGCCAGAAAAAATACTTCTAGATTTGACTCTTTCTCTTTGCCTCCATCCCCGGTTCATTAAGCGCAAGCTTTTGGTTAGTGGAAGTTAAAGCACCAAGCACTTGTGAGATTCAACAAAGCCTACGTACCGAAAGGATCGAAGCACTCTGTAAGGTTTCCCCAAATCAGACACTCTTCTGCATAGTGGAGCCACAGCCAGCTCCATCTTAGGGGTTGGGGGGGAAATAGTACAAATATTCTCAATCATGTGGGAGAACTTAATCAGTCAATTGAAGACATTCTTTTAAGCCCTAACTTGTGCGAAGTCAGCGGCCAAACGCATCTTTCCGCCTTCGCCCAGTGGGCGCAACAAGCTGGCGTGCCGTACGAACAGCTCGATGGCTCTCTGAGCAATGGACTCGGTGCTTTCGTAGATGAAGTCCGTACACTCGAAGTGTCGGAAGTAGTCAGTCATTACTCTGGAGATAAAGCCCTGCAACTCCTTCATGTAGAGTGAGCAGAGAACATCAGGCTTAGCAGGATTGGGCAGCTTGCTGCGACACACACAAACAAAAAGAAACCATGTCAAATTAGCGCACAGTGAGCCAAGCTAAAACGTCTCGCCCTTAACCAGTACCAATCATTCTTCAAACGAGGCAATGTTAGGGGCTCTAAAACATCATGCACACTAAAATTGCAGAATGCTGACAAAAACTGATGTAAAAAAAATACTATAGATTATTTTTTCCCCACTCAGTCTTTTACTACTACTTCAGCCTGAAATCACTATACCTGTGTACATTTGTATCTTTATCGTGATAAAGGGTTTTAAAAAAAAAAAATAATAATAATAATAATAGCTGACCCTGCGAAGTCCTCCTGGTGTAGCGTGATGATGATGGCCTCTATAGAATCATTTACGGACTGCAAGAGAGGCTGCACCGCACTGCTCATCAGGGCGTGCACTTCCTAAAAACAAAATAGGAAGGGAGGAAAATGCCACTTTGCACAGTGCTGACATGTACGGTCATAACTTGAAATACGCGTGTTCCAAATGACGTGCAAATCACCGTATGAGAGTCATTTGCCACATTAGAATCATATAGCCAATCAAGTTCTCTTTTTCTTTCCATTCTTTTGTGTTTAAAAATGACCGAATCCACTGACCATACGCAGTTTGGGGTGAAAAAAAAAAACAATACAATACAATAGCTGTATTAAGTTGATCACCTCCAAAGAAGAAGAAAGGGCCTCTGCGGGAGCTGTCAGACTTGACCCCAAACCAGAAATGATCTGGAAAAAAAGAACAAAAAGACAGTCAAATATTGACTTGTCTTATTTGAAATCGTTGCTCTTCTTTTAGAATCATAGGGCCATATTCTCCCATGTGATCAGAAAAGGCGCAATTCCGCCCTTTTCTGGCAGCGGGGATTCTTCCAGCTACTTAAGTCTGTTATTTACGTACCTTTGTGTCTGATGAGCACTCTGGGTGGCGCAACCTTGAAATGTCAAATCTGGCTTTCCGCACTCTCTCTATAATGAGTCCAGCGCCCCGTGAAGGTGAAATATCATATTGCACTTGAAGTTTGGATTTAGTTACAGCATACGTCACTCATTACATGTTGTAAGCGACTTCCAGAAAGCTATTAAATGTATGAAGAGAGCGTGAACAAAAAAAAAAAAATTGAGCCGATAGATGAGGCGCTATGAGTCGGCTATTACTTGTATCCCATTCATCATAATGGTGCAATGGTGAGTTAAATAAACAAATATATACAGAAATTATTATTTTTGATTTATTTCTATGCCAGTTGTCAAAATGTATGTTAAGAGTGACTACCCCGGTCCATAGGTGCTGATCTATAGAACCTTTTAATAATGGACGTACCAACATGCATTCATTCATAAGCACAGGATTCTGATTAAATTACTTGTTGCATTTTTTTCATACCGAATAAAAAAACGCGCTCTCCTTCAAAGTGTTAGTGTATTAGCCCAAGCGGTGAGCACATCCCGACTGACAAAAGACACATCTACTAGGGTGTTTTCATGTTGAAAGAGTGCTGCTTTTTTCTCACAGATTTCAATGACATTCACAAGTCTCAAGAAAACTCCATGATCCATGATTTGCAGCTAGCCTCAGCAATTCAGGAATCGTGCCTCTTACGCGTTTGCGAACTCATTACCGGGTTACGTGCGGTGGGTCTGTCAGAAGTTTGGACGGGAGCATACGCATAGATGAAAAACGCACAAGCCGCATAAAAAAAGACCTTGCGCGCAAACAGGAGACTATAGCCCATATTGCAGGAATTTTAGAATCTTCATCTTACCTTGGTAACAGCCTGCTGCAGACGGTGGAGTGAGTTGACCACTGCAGTGTTCCTCCTCTGCCCCTCCGATAACGGACCAATCACCTGACTGGCATCACTCTGAGTACACAACTACAGCAGTAAAGAAAATTAGCACTTTATGAATTATCTCCATCACTGAGACCAGGACATTTGATGAGTTTGGGCTTTTTAGAGTCTTTTAAATTGATTTTTCAACCATTTTGCCTGAGGATAAGAAATTGCCTAATTATGCACACCTTAATAGGATGTTAAGTCTTGGCCACACCCACTCCCAATACACAAAGACACATTTAAATCCAATTAACCTTCATATTTATACAATGATTGAACACAATACAATCAATGATTGTGCACAAAGTATATATTTATAATAAATCTCTCCAACAACTACCATCATTTCTGGTGTATAATGCACAACCTCAAAATGGACACGAAAAATCAGGAAAACCCCTCCACCTATGTAGAATGCACACTGTCAATTTGTTCCAAATATGAAGTATTATCTGTATTTAAAAAAATAATATTCTGCTCCGTGTATGCGCCAACATAATTTTGTTTTTTTCTTTTTCTTGTTTTTAACATCCTCCGTGTTGGGAGAGTCCACGCTCAATTTAAAAATTCTTAATGTTGCTTATAGTCACTAAACTGTGACCATTCGTCATCAAAATTTATGTGGACACCTCTAATTATGTTCCCATCCCCATTTGAAAATATAGGCACGAATCCCCTATTATTTTATGTACTTTTCCTTTCCAGAGACATTCACTATAGAAAAAGCTGTGTGTCAGTTATTGCCACAAAACACCCAAATATATGTGGACATCTCTAATTATGTCCCCCCTTCCTCTTCTGTAAATATCTGAACGAAATCCCCCCAATTTTTTATTTAATGGATCGTCATGATTCTCAGGTGAGCGGCGAAAATGTACCGTAATATATATCAATTCTTAATATCAGACATTACAAATCATATTGGAATGAAAGTACACCCTTTTCACAACTGGAAATTGCCATTTTCTTGTCCGCAGCGAGAACCGCGACCCCTCCGGTTGGAAAGCCGCCCCACCCCATCCACTCATGCACACAGCATATAAACGTACCAGCTGCTCAGACTTGACACAGAAGAGTTGAACAGTCTTGGCAGCATTCTTGGCAACAGCGAGAGAGAGGTCGGAATCCATAGATGCTACATTCAGCTCGCTGCAAACAAAACGAGGCCATTTGACAGCTTTTCATTAGTTATTGAAATAATAGTTGAAATATGTGGAAAAGGCGGTCAAAGGCACTCAGGGAAAAGTAACTGGCATGTAAAGTACTCGCCTGCTGATAGTCTTGATGATGCTGTCCAACTCCTCATTGGAGGGGGGGTTGCGCCCACCCATTGGAAACACGAGGTTTATCGGATCAAACAGGCGAGAGAGAGACTTGGAGAGGTAAGCTGCTTCGTACGGGTGAAGAGAATCCTTGAGAGCCCTCTTGGCGCTGCACAGACACAAATAAATAGGCGGCCATATTACAAAATAAACTGCTCTGTGTGTGTGGCCGGATGCACCCCGTTCGATTTTGTGAATGAAACTGAAGACAAAGACGATGTTACTCCGCATTTTCCTCACTTGGAATGCCTGGCTGGTGCTTATCCCCGTTTTTGAAAACGGAAGGTGTTACGTCATATAAACAGGTTTACTCTTAATTTCCCTACTCTTTCATATGTATGACGTTACTGGCCGGAGATCAGATAAGTTCAGCGTTTATCATGTTTTTAATGAAACATGAAAAGTTGGACATGTTCAAATGGTAGCGGCCACAGATTTGTTTCGATTATTGTTGCAATCTGCAGTTTGGTTTGTGGGATTTATTAACTGCGTACTTATGGTTACGCCGCACTTGTTTGGCAGAATTTGAAGTTGTCGTGGCGAACAGTCAAGTCAAAGTATTCAGTTGTTTCCATAAACAGTCTTCCATACTAATTCCTGCTTCATTCGGCTTGATCTTAGCGTAAGCCTAACCTACGTATTTATACACTAATGTTTTGTTGTGAAAGGTCATGTGATATACAAGCTCGCAATTTTTCATCCGTCACAACCTCCATGACATTGAGGCGACGTTCACCTGCGATTCAAATTAATTAGTTATTTCGGTGAAATGCTTACTTGTAGTCTTGATTGCTTTGAGAGAATAGGTCAAGGCTGTCTGTTTCTGGCTCAAAGGTGCCATCCATACCGCCACTGTTTATGAGTGAGCTGTGCAGGCTGGCACTATACTGCTCGAGGCGGCGCCATAGCTCATTGTACAGCCGCAACAATTTGGGATATTCTCCTTCAAACGCTTGCTTCAGGTAAGATGAGGCTGTTGTACGGAAAACAAGATATCAGATTGATCTGCTCCACTACACTTTTCACCCAATCAACCACATTATGATTTTTTTTTTTTATTCTTATTGCATTAGTATATTACAAGCAAAAAAAAAACAAAAAAAAAACTCACCTTGAGTTGCTTTGTGAAACTCTTCTCTTAATGTTTTAGTTACGTCAGTCCAAAAGGTGTAAAGTATATCAGGCTCACCATCCTGTAATTAGATATTATGACGTAAATATTCTCACTTTTGGTCAAATTACAATTACTTTCAGTTTAGTTTAGCAATGGGAAAAAAAAAAAATGCAATACAGGTAAATGTTTCACTTGAATGCTGAACAGTGGTCGTGACTAACCTTAATAATCTCATCGATGAAACACCTATGAGTGACAGGGTCTCTCTTCTTCATCAGGACCGTCTGAAGATGTTGCACCTAAGAAAAATTGAATCAATAATATATACATATATATTTTTTTAACTTAAATGCAGAGTTGCTGAAAATCTAAATTTATCTGACTAGATTGGCTGTCATTCTAGAGTTCCTTACCTGTTTGCATGCGGCGAATATCTGGTCCATTAGTTTCTCCAGGTTTGTCCAGAGAGCAGCACGGAAAGCTGCTGTGCTGCCTGGAGTTGGGAGTACTGCTCTCCCAGGGGCACCTGAGGGCAGAAATCCCATTGGCTACACTTTCAATTCCTTTCAGGAAATACATTTGAGTGTACAGTTATGGCCACCATTATTTTCACCACCCTTTTCTAGATATACAGTAGTAGTTGTAGTAGAGTTTCCATGAAAAATTGGAAAATATGGCCCTGGATAATGATAAATGCATCCTATGTTATTATTAGGTTGCTCACATTTACCAAGGACCACAGCCTCCAAAAATTTCTTCCGACAATCTATAAGCTTCTTGCACAAGTCAATCGGCAATTTTTCAAAACTGTATTACAGTAGAACCTCGAACAAAACCAGTAATGGTGGCCAGATCTGTGTTTTCAGGTTTCCCCCACCTCCCAAAAAAGGACTGAAAAGAAAAAAAAAAAAAAAAAAAAAAAAAACTTTAAAAAGGTGGTTCAAAATGCCTTAACTTTATGGCACTCTCGCCTATAAAATAAAAGAAAAGCATTGAGAACGAAGAGACTTGTAATCATGGTATAATTCAACTTTGATTTAATCCAAGCACTGTTCATACGCCGATGATGCAGAATGACTCCCGTCACACATTTAAGGGCACACTCAATCTGGGCCACTTCTCCCTGTTATCAATACAACACTACATGACTTCAACTTTCCTGACTCGTGGATTAGGACGAACATAAAGCCATGTTTGCAAAGTACACATAAATATACAAACAGTGTTTCTTTCGAAGAGACACTAATTGTTATGCGTTCACCTCTAGGGTTGGCTGGCTGTGTCAGGCCCTTAATGTCCAGAGCACTTTTGATGCTGTCTTGTATGCTAGTCTGGTAAGCGCCCACAACAGAGCTGACCGTCTCCCTCAGACTACCAAGGTTGTAGAACACCTGCAAGGCTGTGCCAACTTGCGTTGGATTCTGCCAGACACAGAGAAAAAAAATAAACAAAAGAAAAAATGCACACCGGCCTTGGCAGGGGGTTTCAACCAGAATTTGGAATATAGTTTAGAGAATGAGACGCACACCAGTTAAGTTTAGGAATCCTTTGAAACATGGTCAATCACATAAATGTACACTATCGAGTCTTTAAGCAACAAAGTCATTGAATTCAGCATGTATGTCGCTGGCTGAAAACCGCCTATGTCCAAATTTAGTCAATTTCATTTCCCCCGCCCCCCGCAAATCTATACTAATTTGTTGGTCCGCGCGAGTGCGTGTCATTTTCACAAATTACTGACCAACCTCAAGTGTTGAAAATGGCTTACTGTCTTTGACAATGCAATGTTAATGGCTCACAAATGTGCCGTTTTTTGGGGGGTTTTCTGAAAAGTGAGGATTTTGGAGATACGAGGACTCCGCCCGATGCCGACGAGGAAACCGCAACAATAAGTGGATAATAAAGAAAATATTAATTATCATTATTATTTGTACGGCACCTTTTGAAATGAAAGTATAAGGCAGGTGAATACCGGTTGGCACAGAGGTGACCAAGTCGCGCAGGCAAAATGAGAGGTGGCGGGGAGAACTTTTTCTGGTTGTGTAAACATTTATGAAATGCCATAAACAAATATTATTTTTCCGTATTGTTCAGCAATGCAATTTTGTAACTTCTGAATGACCAGTCACAAGAAGGAGTCATGCCATATCGCCGTTGGCAAAACTCCTTTCAACTCTGCATCTTTGTGTGTCTGGGTCATTTCAATCGCACTGTGACAATCAGTGCTGGACCCTCCCTGAGTAGTTTTTTTGTACACAAGGATAAAGGTTTTATATTAGATGGAGACATGTCTTGTGATCTGGTCAAACTTAAATTGCATAACGACCATTGTTAGGGTTGGATCAAAAGGGAGAGTACTTGCAAGCTTCAGAACATAATCTAACCATAAAGCACAAAGGAGGAATCATCATATTTTGGGGCTGCTTTGTTACAGGGGGGACTGGTGCACTTAAAATAGGTGGTGTTAAAACAATGCAAGACCAGTTGAGAACCCATGATCTACAAGTGTCCATCCATTTGCAAACCAGACCATCAAAAGCATTCTGAAAAATGCGGCCATAGCTATAACGGCCCAATTATCAGTATCAGTCTGCAAATTCAATCCTCTATGAACACCATCATCATTAGGGAAAGCTCACATTTGTATTTTAAACACATTGTTCTATTCATTTTTCAGTTTATTAGAATACAAGATCAATATTGTATTTAAAAGTAACATAGTAGATAGAGTTCCCTTCCACTCAACAGTACAGTCTCTTTGCACAGTCCTCGTCATGATCCTTCTTTTTGTGTGTGTGGTTTCGTACCTGAATCTCTGTGCCCTGCTCCAACAATCGCTTGGCCTGGTTCTCCACCTCCAGCCTTGCTCTACTGATCAGCACCAGATCATTCTCAATCACCTCAATGCCGCTCAAATCGACTCCTTGTGACAGATAATCTGGAGTATTTGTGGGAAAAGGAAAGGCAAACAATAGTTAACGTTATTAGTTGTGTGGCATATGTGGCAGTGTGAATAGAGAATGAGCTCAAAAACGCCATATCTGAAGTGCGTAAAATGTGTCTTGCAGCATTCATCTTTTCCAGGTTTGGTGAAACTATTTACTGCATGCCCTGACCTAGTTCGTTGAGACTGTGAGCAGCCTTCGTTATCTCCCGACTGCCACCCTGAAGCTGAACCTGAAGCCTCTTACTTAGGTGCAAGATCCGAATAATTCTCCTCAGAAGGTCGCAGGCCACCTGGGCAGTGAAGGGACAGCAGAAGCATGCGATTGAGATAAGCTACTACTTTCAGTAGCATTCCTGACATTAGCAATGCCGAACGTATGCAGGTTTAAATTATGCTAAATTATGCGTCCACTACCACGCATGGCATCTTGAAAGAATATGGCGGCCTTACCTGTAATCTGCCGAGCTGAGTAATCCTGGCCACAATCTTGTTGTATGGGTCAACTATTTTGGTTCTTATCCTGAAAATACATGCATGGGTTACATTGCTTAAGACAATTAGGACACCCTTTATTATGACAGCGTAACACCAGGCTTTGTTATTGTCTTATTCTTCTCGGAACGTGTGGAAAATGTAAGAGCATTTTAAACCAAACAAAACCAGTAAGACATAATTACAGTTTTCAGAAAGAATGGAGAATTCAAAGTTTTCTACGAAAACATATGTACGAAGGGATGGGCGAGGACCAATACCAGGGATCAGTATCTGGCCTATATCGGCCATATTTCAAGGTATCGGGTACTCGTGAAGGCTGCCAATACCAGCCGCCGATACGGAAGGGGAAAAAAATAAAAAAAAACTTACAAAATAAAATTAATTCATTAATTATTTTTTTTTAAAAAAAGCTGTGACGATCCATCCATTGAATACAGACAAAGGCCACCGTGTTAACCTGTCAACAGCTGCCTGTAGAGCACTGATCCTTGTCTGCATCATCTGGAGGACCCCTGAAAACAAAAGAATTAGGTTTAGGCTTGTTAAGCTCAATTATTTCAACAATGTAAAAAAAAATAATAATAAAAAAAAAAAGGACAATTCTATTTCTTAACTGAACCATGGTAAAATACATTATAGAAAAGTGTACCTTCAAGAGACTCGATTCCAGTTGCCTGAGCCAATAAGTCCTCGTGTCTGGCTACCACCTGGAATGCAAAAAAATACGATTACATATTGTAGTGCATCTGTGGTATCGTAAAACACCATTGATTTAGGATGACGATGTGCCAATTGGAACACAAAAAAATGTTCATGGTATCTGTTGCTTTTGATGGGGGGGGGATCTGAGAACTGCTTGTTTTCATACATTTAGTTCCAATTTTTATCTAACTTTTATGTGGAGTGCATTTTAGTTGAATCATTATTTTAGTTAGTTTCAGTTGAAGTTAGTGTTTTTTTTTAAATTTATAAACCTTTTAGGACTACAACCTCTGCCTCGATTTTGATAAACACTTAGGCCTACTACTCTACTGCTTCTTTTCCTTTGTGCTTGTTCATTTAGGGGTCACCACAGCGCGTCATCCTGCATCCTCCTCCCGAACACCAACTGCCCTCCTGTCTTCCCTCACGACATCCACCAACCTTCTCTTTGGTCTTACTCTAGCTCTCTTGCCTGGCAGCTCCATCCTCATCATCCTTCTACCAATATACTCACTATTTCTCCTCTGGTCGTGTCCAAACCATCGAAGTCGGCTCTCTCGAACTTTGTCTCCAAAACATAGAACCTCGGCTGTCCCTCTGATGAGCTCATTTCTAATTTTATCCAACCTGGTCACTCCGAGAGCGAACCTCAACATCTTCATTTCCGCCACCTCCAACTCTGCTTCCTGTTGTCTCTTCAGTGCCACTGTCTCGAATCCGTACATCGTGGCTGGCCTCACCACTGTTTTATAAACTTTGCCCTCCATCCTAGCAGAGACTCTTCTGTCACATGACACACCTGACACCTTCCGCCACCTGTTCCAACCTGCTTCCCTTCTCTCATTTTCCTCATTCATATTCTTCCCATCTGTCCAGCACACTACTGGCACCAGTCTACATATTTCCATCTCTATCCTTAATCACCCTAACCTGCTGCACATCCTTCCCATCTCTACCCCTCTGTCTGGCCAGCCTGTATAGATCCTTTTCTCCTTCTTTAGTCTCCAACCTACCATACATGTATTCCTTTCACCTCTCCTAGGCCTACTACGCTACTGCATTTTAATGTCGGTCATTATTGAGATACTTGGAGAGAAGAGAATATTTTTTTCAAAAATACGTTTGAGAACTTTCAGTCTTTAAATGATGTATTTGGTATTTCTCAGCATTCACGCAATGGTTTTCTTAATCTCAATTTTTATTCGTTTATTTATTTTATTTTTTTCCGAAGTAACATTTGAAATGGACTCTAAGCGGACTGTCACTCTTGGGCAAGTCTTAAGCGTGCAGTGAATGGCGTTCATACCTGGCTGTGCAGCTCTTTATCAAGTTGACTGATTCCTTGCGCTAGCTTGGCTAACTGTTCAGCAATGACAGCATGATGGATAGCTTGAGCAGTATATAGCTTAACATCGAAGTCCCCCGCCAGGAAATCTGCATAGAACTCTGAAAATACAAATACGTACAGCAAAATGATTTATTTCCCATAGTTTGACGTTGTCAATATTTCAATAGCACATAATTATCACGGCGCAGCTGCTCAATGATGACTTTACCGTCTTTTAATGATGAATTTATGGATGCGTCTCTGCCATTAAACAAGTTGTCCATGTTGACTTCCGCAAACGACCAAAAATGCAGGGTCAGAATTCTTCTTCTACGGGTTATTTTTCTTCTTCGTGGCAGCCATAGACCCACAAAATAATAGAACAGGTTGGCCCGTTGCTGCGATACATCGGAGCGTCTGCCATATTGGATGTGGCAAATCTGCCTTAAAAGAATGTAAATACACTTCATAAAGCAGTACAGTATTTGGGCAAACACCAAATACAATGCGAAACACAACGTATGTCAGTTTTCATCTGATGATCATAAATGTTTTACTTCTATAAATACCTCAACATTTCTCATCACAGTACCAGTGTTAGGCTACATACACTGATCGCTGTAAAATACATTTAATAAAACAACATATGTCACTTAATTTTCTTCACGGGATGAATCCATTATCTATCTAGTTAGTATCTAACTGTCTATCTATTGTGCTTTGTTCTGGTTTAATTTTGTTTCATGTTATCTGGAGACTAGAGCCGTGTTTCCTTCTGTCCTGTTTGTGCAGTGTTCTGGTCAAGTCATGTCTGGTCTCATCAGCTCTGATCCCCGTGTTAACCAATGAGCTCGCTCCAGGCACTTTCTTCTCGTCCCGTTTAAAAATATATATATATAATAATTGTATGCGTTTCTTGTTTCATTTCAAAACTTAAACTATTCTTCTGCAGATAAATCAAATGAAATTCAGATTTTAAAAAATATATATATTTTCAATGATGTTGTAAAGTAACAAAATAGGTAAGAAAAACCAAGAGGGTGACTACTTTTGCAAGGCTCTACAGTATATGTCTATGAGAAGAACAACCGGGGAGCAAGGAGGGACAAATGTTTGGCGCAATGACTCGTTCGCGACTCGATTTCGTTGCCGATGTGTGTTGCAATTAAGCCATCGAGACTTTTTGAAAAGTGATTCAGTTACGTAAACCATGGCACAAACAACGATGTGTGACTCAGTCAGAAGACGCAGAACAGCCCTGGCCTCACATTCAAATCTGCCTATATTGTACTGTTTCACGTGGGCAAAGAAAGAAAGTTCATTTGTTGTTTTGCAGTTGAATGGATTGTTTGAATTAAAGTGATATTGTTGGGCATTATCTGAAGTTGCACATAAAATGAAAGTGTTGCTGAGCAGAGTAACAATCTAAACCTTTCCTTTCAAATTACTTTATCACATAATATGGGAGAGATTTGCAATTTATAAAGATTAAATACAATAATTCAAATATTTAAAACATACAAAGCAACAACGGTGTTGTAAATCATGAATTTTTTTTTTTAAGAAAAACGGTATGTCATGGTATATCAAACATAACTGACATAAACAACTCTACTAGGCCTTGTATGAGTTTGTTCAATAGCCAAAGCAAATACATTTATGGTCTGACAGCACTTGCCACTGTGACTCTTCTTCTTCAATAATTTCAGTGAGAGAGAGAGGGAAAACAAATAAAATAAACGCAATTTCAAACAGAAAACTCTTCCGGATCCTTGGCTCACACAACATGAAACACCTAAGTCCTTGGTCATGTGGGGTTCTGTTCGTTTCCTTTGTATGTGGAGGGTCAAACATTTTTCTTCAGGTTGCAAGAATACTACGTGACCCCCGCCCCAAAGTCATTTGGGATAGTCTTCAGCAATTACCCTCTTTCTAAGTCCTACACAAGCTAGGAAATGGAGGGATGGTTAGATGGCAGATCTGAATTTGAACCTTTTAAATAGATATTTGTATTCTTTAACAATGAATAAATACAACAACAACAAAAAACACCAATGTACCCAAATGTACAAAATAGTTGGTACGCTTCCATTTTAAGGAAAGAAAAAAAACACAGTGGGTCAGCCGCCGAGCCGGAACATGGTCAGGTGACTGGTGTGGTGGCGGGTCCCGGCTGCCTAGTCTGAACGAGAACGGGTGACTGTCGGGAAGGTTATTTATGTACAATAAATATCCAGGGCCATAATCTTCGAAATCTGAACAATCGGGAGTGAAGGATAAGGTTACATAGCAGCAGACGGGAAAAACTAGGGAGACTGGAGGAAACCAATCAGAGGGATAGAGGGGGGGGGAAACGAGGCCTTACTGGTGGACGTGTGGCTTGAACTGACGGCGGACGGCAAGCAGCCCGACGCTGTGTGCTTTTGCCGGGTCTGCGGTTGCTCCGTTCATTCTGTAGGCTTCGTTGCGGTGAAGCATAAGAGAAGGGGGACCCAAGCAAATTGGAGTAGGCAATTTAAGGCACGACAGGTGTGCAGGGGTGCATTTAATACCTCAAAAAGGCAGGGTAAAAAGAAGAACACAAAAGCGCAAACACTGAGAAACCATGTGATCACAGAAACACGGGGGATAGACTCACTACCATAGACGACTGGAACTATGAGACGTGGCATACGACAGCGAACCGAAAGTGAGTCGACAAAACCAGGGAAAGGACAACACGCGCTGACAAAACGAGGCACACCTGGACAAGACGCGAGAGGCTGGAGAAAGCCGATTCGCTGACACAAGGAGCAGGGCTGATGAGACCAGGCTGGGGGAAAATAAATTTGACGCTTAGACAGACGGCACAAATAGGACAAAGAAAGACAGAACTCCAGGTAACATGATACAAAACTGCATCAGAACAAAACACAATGCAATAAAAGAAGTCATTTCAACTTACTGTATTTCTGTGTACTTTGTGATTTTCTCTCTTTAATGGAAGAGTACCAACAATTTTGTCCACGCGTGAACATGTTTTGGTATAGGTGCTATATAAATGGACAGTGGTTATGTGCCCTGTTGTTTCCAAGCAATTCCCCACTTAATATGCTTCCAGGTTATGGCTCAGCGAGTCCAATAAATACTCCTGTGGCACACATCACCAAACCTGTGTACAACTAACAGCGTCAGCCTTATCGGGGATCCCAACTGCTATCAAGCCTAGAAAAGGTCAATTCAGAGGAAAATCCTGTCAAGTTGCCATGACAAAGCAACATCCAGCAGGCTGACTACGGCACCCCCGTCATCCTCCTCTCGAGCCGATCGAGCTTCTCCAGATTTTCTTTCAGAAGTTTGGAACCAGGATTGAGACTCAAGGCTCTCTGGTAGTACATCCGGGCTGCTGCATAGTCTCCCTGCAAAAACACAGACAGACAAGACACACGCACACACTTAGGGCCTGGTTTTGTTAAGGTCTGCACGTGCAAAAACAGGCGCAGATGTGGGATCTGATCGACTAACCGGTCGCACCCAGGATTGCGTCTGCCGGATGCAATAAATTGCCGCGCAGCTAATTCTGTGTGCTCTCGGAGGAGCATATGCAAATAGATGAATTTAGCACAGACAATGTGATTTATCGTACCTGCGACAAATTGCGAGGGGTGGTTTTGCATCTTGAAATAGGGCTTCTCAAAAGACGGGTGCAAATGACACCGCTGTGCATAACCATGGCGAGGAGGGGCAGGCAAAATGAGAGGCTGCGGGGAGAATGGCTCTTTTCTGCACATGTAAACAGTTTTGAAATGTCACATCAGTTGTTAAGCAATGCTCCTGAATGGTTTAAGGGCTGACTTGGAGCCAGTCACAAGAAGGTGTCATGCCAGATCTCCAATAACAAAACTGCTTTTCCGTATGTCTGCGTCATTTCATGTGTGGTGCTGGAATCTCCCCGGCTGACCAGTTTTAAACGCAGTGATACACAGGCTGGGCACTCTGGACAATTAAATCTAACAAAACGTGGCTATTATGCAGTTTCTGGTTGCCCCCAAATTATCGGAATGTGGAGTGAAAGATTTTTTTTCTGCAACTCATTGGGCTGTTTTTGTCTCTTTCTGACCAAGGATGTCAAACACAAAACTATCTCATGTTTCATAAGATTATTGTATAAGATTATCCCTTGGTCTGGTATATGTTAAGAGTGGATTTGTCCCGATTACAGGGTCAGAAACGGGTCGGGCCAACAATGTTAACCTGTTTAATATTTCCGAACAAATATATTTGCGTGTATGGGGAGAGGCGAGTCATAACGCCATGAATTGTGACATGGAATAGAACGTCGCCAATCAAGAAGGGCCCTGACTCAGGAACAAAGAAACCACCCTGAATAAAAAAGCGTCTTACCCAATGACCCGAAAGTGGGTTTCCCAGACAGAAACTAGTATTTTCCAAAGAAAGTCTGTTTGAGATCGCATTGCCATTTTTCCAAATGTCCCGCTTCTGGGAAACCTCGGAAACCCTCGGGTAACATTGGAGCATACCCAGATCACACGGGATTTCTGCCTTGGAGGACTTGTTTCCAGAAGGGTCGTGGAACAGAATGGGGTGTTATGTGTTGAAATTATCGAAGCACACCACACACAATAAGAGCAAAACTGTAAACGTCTGATTTTTTTTTTTTTTTTTGGATGTTTTGGGTCTGTCACAGATAAAATCATTAAAGATTTGAAAAATCCTTGTGTGTACCAGGCCTAAGTAATGTTTGTTTGTCTTCCACTAATACTTCCAATTCCATCACTTCAAACTTCATTTTGGACTTGCGGTGCTCTCAAACATACGCGCAAAATCCTCTTTTAATCTGCAACAATGTGTAAAAATGATGGACACTTATATCTACATGGCTCTTTTTAGATACTGTATCTCAGATTGAGTTTCAACGAAGAGAATTGACATTGTAGATATATGTACTAGGCAAAATGAATTACAGATATCGCTGTTATTTCGACCAGTCACCATTCTGTCACAGATAACGTGAATGAAAATTCCAACTATTCAAAATGTAATTACGACTACTCAGAAAGACTTAGATGATATCGACACTGTTAACTGTCAAACTTAGCTTTTAAATGTGGAATCCGCTTGCCATCAGCGGATGTCTGCAACTAAAATGTCGATAGTTTAATTTGTTCAGTGACGTAACTCACAAAAACACTCCCAAATCATTTGTCCCCATTAAAATGAATGAAAATGCCATTCATCTGTTCCAGCCTCTCCAAAATAACCAACAAAAAATGTTGTAAAAGCAATCTATGATATTGTACTTACATATAGTAATAACGTAATTGAATAAAATGTAAAGAATGATACAGTTTGTGCATCATAATTCCTTTGCGGCTAGTTCTGATGTGGGCGACTTGGCCACCGGGGGGCAGTATAATACAGTCATGCAAACAAGTGAAGAAGACCTTCAAAACTACTGTAAGTGACTCAGTAACCGCAGTAATATTAGTCATATTAGAGGATAAAGAATAAAGGCCTGTGAGTATTGTTATATTGTCTGTCTACATGTGTTTCTGTACCATTTGTGTGGAAAGAAATAAGTAAATAAAAATGAATGAAATAAAAATAAACCTTTTGCTCTGTTTTAATTTGTAAACACGCCTCTGGCCTTAAGGAGAGAAACTCATGGTGTATCTCCCCTGACCTTAACCCTATTGAGAACCTTTGGATCATCCTCAAGCAAAAGATCTATGAGGGTGGGAGGCAGTTCACATCAAAACACCAGCTTTATACTGACATTCTGCAAAGAAATTCAAGCAGAGACTCTTCAAAAATGGATGGAGAGCTGCTATCAAATAAGGGGTCCTATGTTATACTATAACTTGCCCTGTTAAGATGTTTTTGATTGAAATGGCTGTTCAGAAAACATGACCTCCTCATGTTGCAAATTCAACAAATGACTATTTCCAGTTCTTCACAACCTATAAAATGTTTAAAACGCTACAATTTTACTTTTTGTTTTTTTTTTAAAGAAAAAAAAAAGTACTGTTATTTGTTCAAAAATGTATTTCCAAGCTCTTCCATCAGGAGACCAGCAATGCTGTAGTACTTGGTAAAAAGGTTACATAAACAGAAAGACACTGTAGCAGGACAGACTGATTTATTGTTGTTATCATCATTATTATTATTATTGTTGATTTATTTTTATACCTTAATATGTTGAATCCCTCCCATGTTCATCCAGGCTTGTGACTGATCGGGTTTGAGCTCCACAGCCAATTTGTAGCTCTAGTGAGGGAAGTAAACATGGTGGTGAATAGCAGTGACACATGTGGCTGGCACTTCTGTCTCACAGCGAGAAGGTTTTGGGTTCAAACCTCTGCTCGATACAATATCAGTGTAACAGTCGTAAACAGTACCTCAAAAGCTAGGTCCAATTGGTTCATCTCTCGTAGCTGGTTTCCTTTAGAGAAATACAACTCTGCTCTCACTCCGAGATCATTGGGATTCTGCTGGAGAGCCATGTTCAGAGATTCCAGAGCCTGACATGAACACCATGTCAAAATCGACAAATACACAATTAACATAGAACCAAAAAAAAAAAAAATCAGTTGTTTGTATTTTCGGGCCTGACAGTGAGGCTAGTTTTTCAGGAATGTATACGCCTTTGAGTCACGGCTGTTCAACTTTACACTACAGTCACGGCAGCCAGCCTTGTGAATCTGATTCTACATACTCGACATTATCGACTTCAACCCTGCACATCGATCCGATACGCACACGATACTTTGCCGGGAAAGAGACGTCGGTTAGATGGCCAGTATGAAAGACAATAAAACAACTAACGCTGATCTGTTTGAACATTGAATAGATTGTCTTTGTAGTGTATTCAACTAGAATATAGGTTGAAAAGGATTTGGAAATCATTGTTTTTTTTTTTCGTTTTTCTTTACACTTGACACAACACAACATTGGAATTGGGGTCTGTCATTTCTTAAACTACAGTGGCAAAAAAGATAGCACAGTTTGCATGCTTAAAATGACACACTGTATACAGTAAAAAAGTAAAATGAAAACGGATGGCGAAATAAGAGTAATTTAAAAAAAAAAAAAAAAAAAAGGGGGGGGAGGGGACATACATTTAGGCTTAGTTACCATGGTAACTACTCGAATGGAAACCATCTTCAAGTGAGAGTTGAATAATTTAACATTTTACAGTACACACCTCTGGATGGTTGCCATGCTTGCTGTAGATTGAAGACAGGAGGCGGTAACATTCAATGCATCGGTTCCCTCTGGAAATTATGTCCCGGGTTATTTTCTCTGCCTCTTTTGTATCACCAGCCATGGCTAACACTTGAGCCTGTTTGGAAACATACACAAACATTATATCAGCATTCCATATACACATGTTCATTCGCGATGCGGTGACTGTCGATTTATTGGAAGATTCTTGGTTAAGCCCACTGTCCAGATGTGGTCATTGTGGTCATCTTCTTGGTGTCTGCAGAATTCTCACTTCCTCAGACAGCTTCAGTGAAATGGTCTAAAACAGGGGTCCCCAACATGGTGCCTGAGGGGACTAGGTAGCCCCCCAAGGACCACACGAAATGCCCGTAGGCCTAAAAAAAAAAAATACAAATAAAATAAATAAAAAGATCACGGGAGATTGTGATTTCCTTGGAATGTTGTATAAGTGATCATTTGAAAATGTAAACACTGTAGCATATTGAAATTGATCATTGAATCAGTGTTCATTATTGTGAGAATTGTAAGTTCAAAACTTGAACACTATTAGACCAGGGGTTACCAACCGTTTTGAAACACTTTCTTTGGTACTGATTCACGCGAAGGGCTACCAGTTTGATTCACGCTTCTGAAAAAAACTTATTTGCTCAAATTACTTTTAATGATGTCATTAATAATAATTCATGATATTCATTTAGGTGTTAGATGTTAACAATTTCTCACGATAGTTATCGACAATTATTTCGCATGGTAGGAAACAAATGAGAATGATTTGACCTGGATAAATGACAGTATTCACAAGCATGTTTGGAGTAAGTGATTCAAAGGCATGTATTTTTATTGTCACTAATATTACAATGTTTTTTTTTTTGGGGGGGGGGGGGGGGAACTTAGACACTTATTGAGTTGGACCATTGCTATGAAGCAATGTGAAGTAGTGACGAATCTGCGCGCACATGATTAGAAGACCACAGCTGCCACATCTGGACTCGGTAGCGAGACAAACTAGATCCAGTGGATGTGACACGCCGAGACACACATCTCCATCTGGCATAGTACCTAGAGTTGGCCTGCGAGAGGTAGCATGGTGCCATAGGACATCCAGGCTACCGAAAAATACAATGAAGAAGGAAGAGTAGAAGCAGAAATTAAAGAAGCTAGACTAACTGTTAGCTTATCTGGGAATTACATGAAGGTCGCTCGTCATTTCTAGCGTGGTGAATGACTTGCTGCGCCACTTCTGAAGTCTGGCAAAAGTTTCAGTTCGCTTCTTCATTGGTTACTCCTGTGTTTCACGTCACCGAGTCCGCGGCTCGCCCGTTCCAGGTGTTGACCACACGAAATATTTTTCAAATGTCGAACACGTTAGGCATTTACGATTGTTGGACCGATAAGTTTCCAAGATTGGGGAGGGGAGAAAAAAATAAATAAATAAATACAAATTTAAATCACTCTCAGCCCACCTCACAACACATTCAGGTGATCAGTCAGGATAATCTTTAGAGACATCTGTCCTTTGCTCAATTTGATCAGAAGGGGAGACTCCGGCTCAAAATCGTCCCAATAATTGGTTTGTGGGTACCGGGCTTTAAACTGATGTCTGTAAAGATTATCCTGACCGTTTATTCTGTGTTGTGGAGCATGATAACACCACCATTTCCACCGAGATGTAGCTATCACATAAGCTAAGCTAGCTTCATCTACTTCCTCTTCTGCTCGTCCTCTTTGTTTGTATTTAACAGCAGTCTGGATGCCCCGTGGCATCATGCAGTTTTTCACAGGTCAGTATAGATCAGGGTCAGGTCAGCCTTGTCCCCCGAACCAGAGTTCTGGTTTGGGGGACAAGACTCATGATTGTCAGTGAAGCCATTATGAAGTGTGTGGGTCCTGTGTTTGTCATTTCCAAGTACACTTTACACAATTCGAAAAATAAGAAAACACATGGCAATCTTTTTAGCGTCATGTGTGAGGTAATTTACAAAATCGGTAAAAATGTGATGAATTTTTTTCTGTGTGCCACGTTTATGTTTATGCTAACCAGTGCCAGCCAAATGTCAGTGTTCTCTGGCTGTAAGCTAACAGCCTCTCTGTAAACAAGCAGGGCTTCATCGTAGCGGCCAGTGTTGTAGTACAGTGCCCCAAGTGGTGCAAGGATCTCCACCTTCCTTGTCACTTGAAGTGCTCTGCAGGCAGATGTAAAGGATCATGGTTACTGGTTTGTAGAGCTGGTCAGATCCGGAAACACCCGAGCTAATCATTCGACCCTTCATACTAAATCACGGATCAATAGCCGGAGGTCTACGTAGTGTGAGCAAAACATCAACAAACTATAGTATGTGAAAAATTATTACAACGTTAAGACAACAGACAAAAATACTTTTATGTCACTTTAGGGTTGCATTTTTATTTATTATTTAAATCAATCATGAATAATTAGAAATAGACTTATCTATAGACTCAATGCCAGTTTCTATCTGCTGCAATGTTTATATTGTATGCCGCTCCCCCCCCCTCCCCCCGCCACCCCAAAAAAAATCACATTGGTCTATCCTTTAAAAAAATTTTGTTTAACTACATATTTTTATTCTACCTGTATTTATGTATTTTTACAGTGGTGCCTCCACCTGAAATGCCTCTGTCACACCAACAGCACACCTCACGACTGTTCCGCTTCCCTCATACATGTCCTGTACTATTCTGACACACTTCTATGCCACTCCAAACTTCCGCATGCAGTACCACAGTTCCTTTCTGGGTACTCTGTCATTGGTTTTCTCTAGATCTACAAAGACACAATGTAGCTCCTTCTGACATTTCCATCAACACTCTCAAGGCAAATCATGAATAAAAATAGTTTGTCTTAGAGCTGCCCAATATTTTGTTTTAGCCTCGTCATCGCGATGTACGTGTGCGCAATAGTCACATCGCAGCAGTGACCAGCAGAGGGACTTGTTTGCACATGTTCAAAAGATTGAAAGATTGTACACCTGCTGCATTTCCTATTTCGCTCTTCAGAATGAAACCAGTCGGGCACGCGGCAGCTGTGTGTGAATGTGTCGGGTGACGGTGCTTTCATTGAAATTTGGGTGAAATCTATGGCTCCAACTACTGTATATGTTTTGGAAACCCTTGTTTAATTTTGGCTTGTTGGTGATGTTTTTATGCCTGTTTTTGTGCATGCTGTCCATCGTCATTGTCAGTTGTGGTGAGTATAGTATGTCCCTCGTGTTCTTTGTTCAATTTGTATCTCAGTTTTGACACTTTTTTTTCTGTTTGTCTTTTTAAAAATATTTTTGGGGACATTCGCCTGCATTCCTGCCTTGCTTTGTCTGCTTCCATGCACTTGAGCCTTTTGCCTGCACGCAATTTAAGCATTCCCCCTCCTGTGCGATCAAAGTCAGCAAAGCCACGATTCTCAGATGCAAGATTACGTTTTGTAGACATTTAGTTTCCTTTTTCTATTCCAGATAAATTTGCATAATCCATCTAACAAAAAAAACAAAAACTAAAATCAATACCTCTTATACCAGGACTCAGCCTCTTTGTTCAAATTGGAGGAGCGGAGGAGGCGGCCCAGGTTCACCATGGCGACATAGTGAGCTGGTTTGAGTTGAATTGCTTGCTGATAGTGAGCAGCTGCCAGCTCCTCCTTTCCTGTAAAAGAGGAAGGGTAAATGGGAAGCTACACATTTTTTGGAACATACAGAACAATAATGATTAACTTACCAGTATCAACTAGAAACACTCCAAAATTGTTATGCAGGTCTGAGCTGTCAGGACAGTTCTCTATGCCTTTTAAATACATTTCATGGGCTTCAGTAAAGCGTTTCTGTGAAAGAATATAGAACGAAACAATTGAATCAGCTGTGTCAGAGCAACCTGAATGTCAAAGTCAAGCATTTACTAGTGTGCAGAGGATAAATAAAAGGAGTTAGAGGACAAATATTAAGCGTAAGAGGGGGCAGTGAGTTTGTAGGAGGAAGAGCGACAGCCAGTGGCTGGTTGCCAGTCAATAATAGTGCCGCTGTTTTGAAGAGCCATACATTTGACTCTTGTCTAATATCGTCTTTAATACCTCTCAGCATTCGCATAAATATGTTTTAAGCACAGTTACAATTTACCTGGTCAGCACAGAGTGACGCTAGACTGGAATAAGCATCGGCAAAATGTGGACCGTAGTTAATGGAGTCATGGAGCAGTATTTCTGCCTCTTTCTCCTTCCCCTGCGACCTGCATCAGAACATCCTCATCGCAATTATGGTCATCATTAGGAACTAAATTTCACATCATTACAAACGCCACAGATACCGAAAGTGAACTACCTTCATTCTTTTTCTACCGATGACTTTAAAAAAATATATATTTTAAAATAAAAAATAAACATTTTTAATTAACAGGGTATTTTGGTAAATTGTTTCAAAATGAGAACAAATCCAAACAGTGTCACAGAATGGATTGGAGCCAACTTTGGAGGAAATGAAGAAAGGACGGTCTGAGAATGATGTCATTATCCTATGTCAAATCCAAAAGAAAAGATGACTTTAAAAAAAAAAAAGAAGACATCTGTAAATTATAACAGTTCTCCTTTGTTCATTTTAGTATCCAGCCATCATTAATTATTTCAAGCTGGGATAAGTTCCAATAACTTGCACCCCAATGAAGACAAGCTGAATAGAAAAATGGATGGCAAGATTATGATTAAATTCACACGAACGTGCGCGCACGTGCGTTCGGTGCACGACTGACTTGAGGAGGTTTCCCAGGTTGAAGAGTGCTCGATTATGCTGAGGATTGATGTCCAGTGCTCTCCTGTAGTAGCGCTCAGCCTCCTCCGGATCGTGTGTCAGAGTGCCAAGATTGTTCAGAGCACTGGCATGGCGAGGGTACAACCTGTAAATTAAAGCAATTTTAATTAGAACACATTATAGGAACGCAAAACAGATTTTTCTTTTTTAAAATGTTGTTTTTTTTAATTTATTGTTGGTACCCTTCCGTTAAAGAAAGGAACTGATCAAAGTAATTATAAATTCAAGAAAATACTGAAAATTAACTGATTAAAATCAGGCATTGGTTTTTTGTGGTACGACAGAATTATTTTTAAGAACAAATTAAATTGGCCTGCAATAAAATTACTGTATATCTTTAACCAGATTTTTTTTGTCACCCTTAAATCCCAGGCCCTCTAAAATTTGTGAGATTATTTTATTATTACTGTATGTCACGGGTGTCAAACACAAGGCCTGGGGGCCAGATCCGGCACAGCAAATCAATTTATGTGGCCCGCGAAAGCAATCACTGCAATCAAAGGGTTTCTGTAACCCTCAATGAGACCTGTGCACCTGTCAACAGGTACTCTGGCCCACTCCTTCTGCTCCAACTGTATCAAGTTTGAAGGAGGCCTTCTCCAGACTGCGTGTTTCATCTCCTTCCGGATTGAACTTCAGTAATAATACAATGTTTCCTTTTCAGGCATTCTTCACACACAAAAAAATGAAGCATACAAAGAAAATACCACTGTACCTACTATGAGGAGGCAAGTGCGTGCGTGCGTGTGTGTGTGTGTACATAAGTCAGAACCAGACCTGAGGGCAATGGAATAGTGGTAAATGGCTTCTTGGTGCCGAGTGCTGTCCTTCAGGAAGTTGGCGTAATTGTAGTGGACTTTGGCATTGTGAGGCAGAGTCCAGATGCCAGAACTGAAACAAGGTCAAGAGGACGGATGATTATTTACAGGCCCCCTATTAAATTAATAAAAAGACATGGAATGTTAAATTAAAAAATTAAACATGACTGGCCAAGGTCGAAACATTATTTGTCATTTAAATCGGCCTACCTTCCACTGAACATTAAACGTGCAAAAAAGTCAAAAATGTTGAAGTGATTTTCCATAGCTGACCAATGACAGTACAGTCAGACAATCCCAAAGGTAGGTTTATTGAATTTAATATGCGCAAGACTGGTTCCCTCGTTTTGAGAGTACAGACACGTACACACTCACCTGAAGAGAGCTTCCCTGGAAAGCCAGACTTGGTTCTGCTGAACAGTCTTCCAGGAGAAAAGCAGTAGCAGCAATAGCATCGAGGCACTAAGGATTGTGGTGCCCCAACGGCCCACCAATGAAAAGAGACGACTGAGGCCATGAACCACCAGGATACAGTAACCCATACTGCAGGATGAGAGTTGGAGGGTCCAATTAAAAGAGCGGAATTAGTTTTAGAAGTTCATTACGAGAGCCCCGGAGATACTCACCTCGGCATGTAAAGAACCCTTTCGGCCACAACAAATCCCACCCTGAAGAAAAGGTTACTCGCAGGAATGAAAGGAAACACCAGAAACAATATTCCCATCAACACCTCCTTACTCTTTTGTCGCTGAAATAAAAAGGCAGAGACAAAAAAAAAAACATTCTCAATTTACACCTTATAAAAGTGGTGAGAAATTATACACTGAGTTTGTCTGCACGTGACTTGACAGCTAGGCTCGGCAGACGCAGCCAATCTGCAATTTTACACGGAAGCACAATCACGTCAAAGACAGAAGGTAAGCAGAGCTGCGGTGTTGGTACAGATTAGTCATCCTTCGACGGATCTTAAACAGTGAGGTCATTCCTGGAAAATTGAAGTGAAATGTAAAGTCCCTGACATACAGTAGTGGCAGGTTTATTTTTCAGCTTCATTTCTCTCTCTGCCACCAGACTGTTAGGCTACTAGACTAGACATTAAGCCACTCCTCGATTAAATTTTCGAATGTAGAACTAATATGAAACGGCTCATAAGGAGGACTTGGGTGAACCAATCTTGTCTGGTAAAAATAAATAAATACAATTCATACCTCCTCTATGTACCATGCTGTGATTCAGTTCAAAGTTGTACATCGGTCCAAGCATAAATTATTTTAGATCATATCAGATTTGGATCGGACGTGGTCCAGCTAGAGTTACATATGTTTGGGATATGTCGTAGGCTTCATAATTTTTACTTTTCCTGGAGCATGCAGGAACTGGCTTCCGCTGCACTTAACAAACAATGTCGGTACAAAGGAAGGCAGAAAAGGCTTAGACAAACAAATAACGTGAAAAAGTACTGTGCATTGGGCTATCACAATGTATTGGAGTCAATCATTTCATACAAAAATTAAACAACAAGTAAAAATGTGTATTTACCTGCAGTGAACGGATACAATGCAGGCAGAGGGCAAACATCACCACAGCTAGTAGCACGGTGGCCATATTGCGGATGTCACTCAGTGACTCAACAAGAGGGATGCTACCCACTTGCCAGTCGTAGCACAGCACAATGGGGGCCAGCAGCAGCCAGGTGTTGAAGTACAGCAAGTAAGAGTATGTCAAAATTCTGAGGAGAGGTAGACATGGAAATAGAAGAAAAGAATGGATTGATAAGTAACAGGCAGAGATATAAAGGGAGGGTTCAAGAGAGAATGAACATGAAAACAAACTTAGTCATAATGGTGACATTGTATCATCACAAATAAGTACTTTCATACAGTACGTTGTTGGTTACGCATTATTCATACAGGTAAATTTGTTGAGACAAATGCTGGGAGTTGGGAGCGTGTTGTGACATCGCAATAGAAACGCCAGATTCCAACTTTGTATTTGTGTTAAAAGCATCCACAATCTGCTGCCTGGCTCACCTGAGACACACATTATCACACAGGTATTCGATCAGCCCAGTTGCCATATCATGGTCAGGGAAACTCGGTGCGGGGGCAGTATTATGTAAATTAGCCACAATATTAAATCACAATCTGGCAAATGTCAGAACTGCTCGCTCGCTCACAGGCACACTTCTGTTAATAGGATGCTAAAGGGCAGGTGTTCAATAGACAACAAATCAAAAAGTAAATTTTCCATAATACAGTATGTCCCATTGCATGTTTGTTTTAATATATATTTATGACATCTAAATTGTTTTTAAAGTGCATTCTTTGTTGACTAAACAAAACTTGCATTTCAAGTCTGGTTTCAATTGATTTAATGGATTAGTTTGGTGTTTTATTGCATGTAAACGCACTTAAGAGTATGACTAAAGAGGATTTTAACACAGTAAATTGGAATTAAACAACGCACAGGTTTAAAAAAACAATAAAGGATGTAACCACTTGAGTATAAGTACCACTGACCTGGTTAGCAAGTAAGGTGCAAAGGAAGCGGGATTGTCTTGTTCAGAGAAAAGAGGCATAGTACCTCCCATTAACCACAGTCTGATTGATATAATGGCCAATACCTGAAAAAGAGCAATAGTAATTAAGTAGTGCAGCCTTAACACATTCACTGCCATTGACGGCTTTAGAAGTCAAATATCCATATTAACCGGGAAGGCTGGCAGTGAATGAGTTAAACACGACATACCAATATTTTATCTGTTCAAACTTATCTAAACTTTGGGAGCTGCAGAAAAATGAATTGTATCCTGTAATTTGCTATGACGCACAAACCAGTATAAAACCTATTGCTATGCTTTTGAAATGCCACAGACCAATATCAGACCATCTTGCTTCCAAGTTTAATTTTATAGTATACCGAGATTAAATGCATGATGAGAACGTTCATTATGAATACTCACGTAGCTTGAGACCACACAGGCTCGTTTGATGAAGGGTTTCCAGATCTGGACAAGTTGTCTAAAGCTAGATCCAGACAGGTGACTGAGGAACAGACAGAATGACACTAATGTAATTTACAGGTAATTTATTATTATTATTAGCATTGATATGACTCAATATACTGTACTTTTTCTGCTGCTGTTTGGATTAGCAATTGAATTAGAATAGGCTCATCAGATTTTAACATATTAATATCTAAATGTGAACAAGAGGTTCAATGAACTGAGGTAATGGACTAACTCTGTGCACACAGCACTTCCACATTTAGCGTAGGGTGGCGTCTTAACTTCCGGTTGACAGGTAAACCAATTAGTTACAACAAGGACAGAGTCAAACTCGTCAAAGTTCACTCTTAAATTGACCGTGAATCACCTATTAGGTTTACAATTGGCAGTTATCCAAGTAACGGTGAAGTGATAAAAGGATACATATCTGATTAATGAGCATTGGCTGTTTCACTGTACTTGCATAGTTTAAACAGTGAGGTACTCAACTCTATTTTATTGAGGGAGCACTTAAAAATCTACCGCAGCTGAAAATTGCAAATTGCTGAACATAAGGATCGAACAAATAGAATAGAAAACCTCTCTCGTCATTGTATGGTACAGATACACCAAAATTGGGGTGATGAAATTGTAACCACAACAAATAATATAATTCTGACCAATTATCGGCCGGGGTGAATATTCAGCATTTAAGGAAACAATGTGGAAATTTGCATAATTTCAGCAGAAATAGTGGATACAGATAATAAAAAATGGCGTGCAAGTAGGACAACAGAATATTATGTACCCATTGTGTGTTCTCAATCACATTAACATAATGTAACATATACAGTACATTCGCATGTACACAGTGCAGAAGGCAGAGACTTCTCGCAATACTGCTTATAAAGAGGCCATAACTATCGGAGTTGAATTTCCATCAGAGAAGACATTCGTACAAGACGCAAACTCCCCAAAATAAAAACAAACTATTCAATCCATCCAACCCAATCTATGGAACTATCCAATGCTCCGGTTGTATACTCTGACAGCTGCAAGCAGGAAGGAGCAGCGGGATTTCTCTTTCACACAGCACGGGCGTAAAAGTCTGCCGCTGAAGGAGCTGTGCCGTGCTGTCAGTGTGCGCTGGAAAGGGGATTGGATTGGTAGAGTTGTCCAGCATGAGAGCTTAGCCGTGATCCTCCTGTGCCCCGCTGTGTCAGTTGAGTCGAGGGAGCAGCCCAGGACATAGCTGGCCCTCTTATAGAAGGTAACGCAAATCCCTTGTGCTTACCTGAAGAGGGGGTTGCCGCAGAGCACGAGGGCATCGTAAACCACGCACACCCCGAACACAGTGATGCCTGTCTCCTTCACCAACATGGCGCAAGTGCCCAGCAGCAAAGAAATGACCAGAGACCCTGCCGACACTGTTGAAGGTGTTGAGTCCACGGCTGTGGTTACATCCACACTCCTGAGAGAATGAATAACGAGGAGGATAACATTCACTATGTACAAATGTCTATAGATATACTGCATGTGTGTGAATTCAACTTACCTTATATACGAAAGGAATGCTAGCAAGAACAGCAGGCAAGCCAATAGGTCAGCCCTACCCACTATACCAGACACCTGGAAGACAAAACACACAGGATATTTAAATAACGCTCTTGTGGTGAATAGGATGTGCTGAATCTTGTTGCTCCACGGCCCCTGTAGAGTGTGAAAAGAAAATGCTAGAAATAATTACAGTAAACTAGTCATCCATGTTTGGATGCATCACTGTGGAACTATTAGCAGGAAGAGTCACTGTATTTTTTGTTATTGCTAAATACAGTGCTGCCTTGACTGACGAGTTCCCCCCCCATTTTTTTTTTTTTTTTGGAATTACAGCCAGTTTCTGTAGCCGGTGATCGGATCGCCAAGGTCCCCACAATGTGTCAAATTCATTGATAGAGTGGGTCACCAAGTGACCGAAGTGTTAGCGGTTTAACTCCCAGCTCCGACAGTCCGATGTCGAACTGTCCTTGGGCAAGACACTGACAAAAGACACCGGGCCTGGCAGTGCCTTGCATGGCAGCAGCTGCCCATTGGTTTATGAAAGAATGGGTGAACTCGAGCTTCTGTAAAGCGCTTTCGGCACCAAGATGCTGTAGATAAGTGCACTCGATGTTTGTGAATCTAACGACCGAGTATTGTAATGTCACTTGCGGAGTCCCGCAGGGCTTGGTACTTGGCCCTCTATTGTATTCCTATGCTGTCAATTGGTGAAATCATATGCACCGATGGCATTACCGTTCACTGTCATGCTGACGACACTCAACTATACTGTACATGCCTTTAGAACTAACTAACCTACAGGATTGCGGTTATCTGAAGCGTGTCTCGTTGAGATTAAACAATGGATGTCCTATAAATTTTTGCTTCTTAACCATGAGAAAATTAAGATGTTGATTAATACAGCGAGACACAGACACTTGTTTAAGGGGACCACTCTGAGTTTTGACAAAAATACCATTACCCAAAGTGACTCAGCAAAAAATCCCAGCATTATATTTGACACAACTCTCCTTTCAATTGTCCATCAAGAATATTGCTGTGTGCTTTCATCTTGCCAATATCGCTAAGATGTGGCCCATTCTATCCATTAGTGACGCAGCGACGATAGAGTTCATGCATTTGTTACCATCTCACCTCGACTGGAGCATGCTGCTTTCTGGTCTTGCCATGTCTATTAAAAGCCTGCAGTTAGTACAAAATGCTTCAGCAAGACTTGACAAGGATGAGAAATGCTTGGCTTACAGTATTACCCTTATACTGGCTAACTTGCACTGGTAATCAGTCCACCTGGGATGTGATTTTAACGTTTTGTTACTTACCAATAAAATATTCCATGGCTTAGCAGCTTCCTATCTTGCTGACTTAGTGGTACCGTATGTTCCATCCTGCAACCTACACTCGCGGTCTTTTGGTGACTCCGAGAGCTAAAAGGAAGCCTGCAGGCTCTATTTGGACTCTGGAATGCCCTCTCCACAGAAATTAGATTGGCTTACTCTGTAGAAATGTTTACATTTTGATTTAACACTTATTTTTATACTCTGGCATTTAGTTAAATTACACCTAGTATGCAAATAGCATCTTGCTCTGCCTTGCTCCCTGACATCTGGATTGCGGTCTTATTTACTGCCATTGTTTATGATTACAAACAGGGACCCATAACCACATTCTTGGATCCCTATTTTACTCAAACAAAAACTGTCATCATTACTTTAAACTAATGAAAAACGAACTTATTTTGTTTCAAAAATGATATTTGGTCGCCAGCGCACCCCCGCGCATGTCACTGTCCTGACTTTCATTTGATACGACTTTGCTTGTAGTGTGACAGCTAATTGCAATTTGTGTATGTCAGGAACTCACAGCCTCGGTGTGCACAGGGTGCACTGCGAACAGGACGGATGTGACGAAGGCCAGGCGCGAGTCTTCAAACACACACCGCTCACACGTGTGCATCAGCGTGCAGGTTACAGCACAGTGCAGACACACATTGACGATGTGGAAGTACAGAGGCGTCATGCCACCCAGAAGGATATTCAACCTGATCGAGACAGAAAGAAATGTAATATCTTCAGATTATTTTACACTTGGGTAAAGATGTATTTGTAAGTATATCATCATGTGACCTAGATCTACAGTACCTAAAAATATACAGTGGCTTTTATAGAAAATCTACACACCCCTGTTCAAGTGTCTTCACTATGTTCCATGGTAAATTAAATGCCTTGAAATTATTTTGTGCCCTTCTCCTGAACATTCAGAGTCCTCAAATTCTGGAGGAAGCTCTCTGTGGACCACAACTCGTGCTGCAAGATGTGACTCCAAAAATGGTAGGGAAAGACTACTCGATGCGAACTTCGTTTGGGGTTAATCAGAGGCACTTTAAATGATGGCGGGTGTGTGCTGACTCCAATGGAACATGAGTTGATGAGTTAATTCTGAACACAGCCGTGCAACCATGTCATCTCAGTTGTTTATTTGTATTTTTATATTTGAGTTGTACAGGTTATAGGTCACATTAATGGTGGAAAACGTTTCGAAATATTCTTTGTCTATTTATTTTGTTTTACCAAAAAAAAGAAAATTGCATTTTAACAGGGGGGTGTAGACTTTTTATAGCCACAATACAGCAGCAAGAGAAGGTTTTTAAAATTTACCGGTACACTCAAAAACTACACTTCAATCAGATTTAAACTTTCCAATAACTTTTTAGTCACTGTACCCTTCCTTGTATGTCAGTGATGGGCACACGTTTGTTTTCTCATCATATATCCCTGTGAGGCCAATTACAAAACCAACAGAAATACATAATGGTTAATAAAAATTCAACAGTTTAAAAATAAAATAAAAGTGGCATCAGCCATGCGTGACGTCATCCCTAGTGTCGACTTATGACGTGGGAAAATAGCGTGTATGTGGACTAAAGCTAATATCACTACTATGTCATGGTGCTAAGTGTTTATTTGCTGTCCCCAGTAGGAATGTAACACTAGCCGTGAAAAGAGTGTGAAGAACTTACTTAAATGTGAGAATGCAAAACGGTCTGTAGGATTTGTGGCTGGAATTGTCCGACATCCTCTTGCCCCAAAAATCGTTTGTGAAGACGTTTAGTAGACCGGAGCTCGGTCGGACGTCTGGGTTGTTGATAATAGCCCAAACATCGTCGTGCACCAACTCCCCGTGGATACAGTTGCTGTAACACGAGACACACAGCGCCACCAAAGCCGCGTAGCGACTCGCGGTCCACGCCGTCGGTTGCCGGACGGTATTCGGTGGATGCCGGGGGCGGTTTCTCTCTCTTTCCAGGACTGTCATGTCAGCCCTGGTTTCTCCAAAGGCGCATGCGAGGTGCAAATCACTACTGTGTGGACACCGAAAGATTCGTCCATTCCGCTAGGCAAGGGAGTGTCCGGGAGAGAGGTGAATTGAAAGAGGACAGTTCGTTGCCTTGTGCTACCCTCAAGTACAATCGGAAAAGAGCGACGCTGTTCAAAACACGACGCTTTTGGACAGCATCAATGTACTTATCCGCCTTCCAAGTTACCTATTTCACTGAAACTCGTGTATTAAATCAATTTGAACATTTACAGGAAGGCCAATGACAGAACGACTACTGGTTATTCCCGCTAACCTATAAATGGTATGTGAAGTTATTGGATGAACGAGTTTGAACTGTGTTCGGGAAGGCCACATCGACACCGAAAACACCGCCTTCGTGCGCATGCGCAGGACTCTGTTACCAAATGCCAGCCAGGCAGCAGATGTTGAGAACACGGGTTGTGGTTATGACGTCAGCCAAACTGCAAAATAAAATATACGCTGCAGTTTCAACAAAAATCGATGGCACACTGTGGAACTTTAGTTGACTCAATTAATATGGTTGCACCATAAAGGCTACTGATGCAAATCTGAGTTCATGTTTTAAGAATAAAGAGGTGACAAAAAGGGTCTAAAGCAGCAAATCAAATTAAATTATTATTATTATTTTTTTTTTTAAACAAGCACCCTTCTCAAATGAAAAACATTTGTTGGGAAATACCGTATTTGGAGATATTAAACTCAAAGCGTGTATTGCTCGTAGGTCTTTTTACACCTCGTAACTGTTGCTAAGAAACGAGCAGTTGTCTGTATCACAATCGCAAAGTTCAAATGTGTTTTGTTTCAAAAATGTAAATATTTTAAGATGTCAGTTATTTTTACTCATGCGGCTGCAACAACCGCGTGCACCCATAGACTCCCAAGTGGTGCTCAAGCACCTGCCCTTTTGCCCTGGAAGACAAAAAAAAAAAGTGCCCTTTTTCTTTAACACTTTTTTTCCTTCATCAATATTAAAAAAAATAAAATAAATACCTGTCTGTCATCAATTCCACCCAAAGTGTTTTGATATGAAAAACATGTGCACGGACATTGAATATGAACATATACATTTATGAACATGTTCTTACCTTTCTATTCTAGGGTTTTTGTTTTTATTCTTGGATTCGACTATTGCTTGTTTGTGTTATATTCCAAAATTTTTTGACAGTGGTCTAACGTGAAGACCAATGTGCTTGATGAGGTCAGTGTGGAAGTCAAGTGGGCCTAGGACACTTCCCTGACGAACACCATTGTGAAGGTTTCCAAACCAGTCTCGCGTCTTAATGTTTTGTTCATTAGAACTATTCAAACTATGACGCCTGAAATACTAAATGATGCTGATTTTATGGTTGGGGGTTTCTCTTTCTTCTCTTTCTCTTCACTCCAACTTTACTTTGGACGTGGAACCAAATTGCGAATACACCGATGCAGCCAAAACCGCAAGTCAAAGTATACAGTCGATGTGATGACACTGACCACATATTTTGAAGTGACGACATCCATTTTGTAATCTGCTCCCAATTTTGTCCATGCCTGCACGAAGCGCTATTTAGGTGCCATTTTTAATAAATGTTTTTTGTTTTTTTTTGGACACAATTAAAAAATATATAATAAACCGTTAATCTGAATGTATTTTCCATTGGTAACATTTTTTAGACACCAGTACTTCATATTTTTACACGGTTATTGAATTTGCACAATATCCGTAGTGCATGTGAACGCAGCCTTCGTGAACTGCACGTGAACTGCTAATGTTAACTTTTAGCAAATAGATTTAGGTGATCAGCTCAAGTGTTGTCGTGTGGGGCTGCCACGTTTGCTGTCACATTTGTCTGGGCCACACGGAAGCAAGATATTTTTTTTGTAATCATCCTTTTAAGGTAAAGTAAACCAAAAAAGTATTGGGAGTTGTTAGAATGATAATAAGTCGTGTGGACTGTAAGGTAACCAGCTAACATGCTAATTGGTTAAGCTTCCCATTAGGCTTTTCACGTGAAAACGTTAAACATTTTTTATGACATTTTTTTTCATTTATGTAACCATGGCTTACCTTTGTATAACAAATAGGTTATTTTCACCACAGACGAATACACGTGGCGCGCTATCGCATTACGTCACCGTTTCCGCTCTTTTTATTCATACGTCGACGTCGCCGCCATATTGAATGTGGCAAAGCGTATGACACTCCAACAGAGAATGGAATTAACTTTCTCAGGTGGGACTGAACAATGATTTTTGATTGTATTTGGCCATACCAACTTTTTGCGGGCGTCGTGGATAACATTATGACGTCCGTGTCCATTGTTTTATATTCAGTAATTTATATCTATTTAACTACTAATAATGGTAATTACTGGAAGCAGACTAGCAGTGCTAGCTTTTCTTCTGAATGCTTTCTCAGCTCTTTGGGAAACTTTCATAGTATGAGAAAAGTTAGCTAAAAGTTAACTAATAACCATTAGGGTAGTAACTGAACTTTTAGGTGGTGGTGAAGAAATAAATTCCTTGTTGTGTGTAGGTTGGTTTCACCTCGAGAATTCACAGTATTATGTGCTGGACTTTATGAACCAATAACAGCCACAAAGTCAGCAAATCCTGTATGTAAAATTGTTACAATGGCCAAATACAACCAATTCATTCATTCATTGATTCATCTTCCGTTCAGCTTTTCCTCACTAGTTTCCTCATATGTTTGATTACCCAGGCAGAATGTACAATTCTTTAAAGAAAACCTGAAGGACCAGGCGAACCACATTTAATTCTATTTTAATGGGATTCAAATTAAACTGTCGAGTATTTCAGAAAAGCATTATCATTAAACAAAACATAACCATAAAGAAATTAACGATGGTTGTTTTTCAGTCATCAGTCATATATAAAAAAAAAAAAAAAAACTATATTTCACAAATTCTGCCTTGGTATGTAAATTTATGAGCACAATTGTACATATATGCAGTCATATGTACCCCTGCCATATTGGAATGAAAGTGTAGACTACACCTTTATAATAACCTCTAGGTGGCAGTCGCATATTAGAATGAAAGTGTACAACTTTTTTATAACCTCTAGGAGGCGATGATATATTGGAATGGAAGTACAGCTTTTTCATAACCTCTTGATGGCGGCATACATTTATAAAAAAAAATTCCCCTATACGTATGTATAATGCGCACTACTGACTTTTGAGAAATTTTTTGGGGGGGGAAATGCACATTATACACGAGAAATTACGGTAATTTGCAGCCTTTGCCCAATAGCTTGTTGATGCTCCTTTGGCAGCAACTAAAGCCTCAAGTCTTTTTGGGATATGACACTTGGCAGACCTATCGTTGGGCAGTTTCACTCATTCTCCATTCACGTGCATCTTCTCCAACCACTCTGCTTTTCCACATCCAATATGGTGGCATCTATGTACTGTATGCCTATGATTTGAACTCCAGAGGTGATGGAGGTTGGCGCAAGTCCGTTGCTCTATGAACTGCTGCTCCAGATAGGCCAGGGCTCCTTTGGCAAGGTGTACAAAGCCAGGGAGATAGGCGGAACAGGGCGTCTCCTGGCGGTGAAGAAGTTCCACAGCGAGTTGTCGAGATCGTCGGGCAACAATGGCATCCCTCCGTACATGCTACGTGAGGTGGCGCTGCTGTGTAGGATGAAGTTCTTTGACCACCCCAACGTCATCAAGTAAGAGCACGAGCCATTTTTATCCAATTGCTTTTTACCATGGCTGGGTGATTTATTGATTTTATGGATTAATTCAATTGGCACAGGTGAGGGTGACATGGTGAACAACTGGTTAGCACATCTGCCTCACAGTTCTGAGGACCTGGGTTCAAATCCAGCCTCGCCTGTGTGGCGTTTACATGTTCTCCCCGTGCCTGCGTGTTTTTTTTTTTTTTTTTTACTCCGGTTTCTTCTCACATCCCAAAAACATGCATGGTAGGTTGATTGAATACTCGAAATTTGCCCATAAACGTGAATGTGAGTGCGAATGGTTGTTTATTTATATCTGCCCTGCAATTGGCTGGCGACCTTTTCAGAGTGTACTCCGCCTCTCGCCCAAAGATAGCTGGCGTAGGCTCCAGCGCGCCTGCAACCCTAGTGAGGATAAGTGGTACGGAAGATGAATGAATGAATGTTTAAGTGAGAATTATAAACAAACAACTCAAAACATACCAATAGAAACTGATACAAACATATATATATATTTTTTTTTTAATTTTTTTTTAAAGTGACAACTATAGCCAATTTAAGCCTTTCCTCCATGGATTCTGTCATTTTCTTGATTTGTAGTCAATTACATTTCAAGTTGACAGCAGTGACCAGTAGCTAGCAGCGAACGATCAGTGTGGTTATGCACTTCTAAACGTTGACTTGGCGGGGAAATGAGCCAAAACCTACCATTTGCACCCTGAGTAGAAGAAATATTTATTCTTATTCATAGTCTGTTTTTATTATTATCTGCAATGCAACAGTGGCGTTGACAAAGAAAGGGAATTTGGAGTGACATGTTAAAACTCTACACAGGACCTACGAGAGGGATTTCCCTGCGAAAATGGCTTAACGCGCCATTTTCGCAGGGAAATCCCAAAAGTGCGGGATTTGAGAACAAATTATGCAGTCAATTTTCACCAAACCGAAGACCCAGTGTAAGGCAGCTTCCTATCGCATCAGTCACGTCCTCGCTAAATACAAGAAGCCATTCAAAGATCTTGATACAAACAGGTAGCGCTTCAGGCAGTGATGGATTATCAACTCTCAGGTTCTTACAGTAGTCTTACAGTCTTCGTGTTTAGACACTATAAAAGAATCCCACCACATCACTCATCAGTAGCACTGCCTTGCTCATTTCCCACATCCTCTCTCACCTTGTCCTATTGGTTAGTTGTTGCATGTCCTCACCGGGTGTCCCACCCCCCACCCTCACCATCCACAAATAAGAACACGATTTGACTATTGTAATGTTTACTTGTGCTCAAATATTTAGACTTGTCTAACTATTGTTCTGCTGTAGTATGCTGTGCTGTGCTCAAATCCATTACGCATTCAGGTTTATCCATCTGGGGGATAGGAAATATGCCTAAAAGTGATCATATGGTGGAAATACTGGTGGCAATAAATAAAATGAATAATTATTTTTTTATCATTATTATTTCAGTGGAAGTAGATGCTAGTTAATGCTAAGAATGGAGGGGGGGGGGGGACATTTCAAAGCTTGCTTGATATAAGGACAAAGAAACCTTGTTGTTTTGAAAATGTCATCGTCATATACTTTGGTGAAGGGAAAAAAATCGGAATCAGTGAATTAAGATTTTTGTGGGAAAAAATGTGAGATTTTTATTTTAAGGCCATAACACCCAGCACTACCTAATTATAGTTAAAACACATACATACACAATGACACTGATATTTACACATAAATCCTCGTTGCATTGTGCAGGTTGTTGGATGCGAGGGCCACAATGGTGAGCAAGGCGTTCGACCTCACGGTGGTGTTGGAGTACATCGAACAGGACCTGTCCACTTACCTGTCCAGAGCCCCTCCGTCTGGACTCAGCTTGGACGACATTAGGGTAAAGACAACAACACAGTCGAGTTTAACTTCACTTTTGTAGGGACGATAACCCGGCATAGTTTAGAGAAGGCATCGGTCATCTGACTCTTGTCTGACTTAAACCATCCAAAGTAGGCTACTGCCACACTAGTGACGTGACAAAAGAGCGTGTGAGTTTGATGACGTTACCAACTTTGTTTATCTGGGTCGTGACAGGTCGAGATGCTGAGGGTGGATCTCAAGTCACCGTATACATCGGCAGCGACCCATCAAAAAGAGAAATGAGATGAGCCCTAAAGCCTCTGTAGTAGGGCTGCACGATATTTTGTTTAAGCGTTGTCATTGCGATGTATGTGTGCGCAATATTCACATCGCAGGGTCTGCTGCGATGTTGCTGTACTGTAATATACAGTGAATCAACTGTAGTATTAAAAGTGACCAGCGGAGAGACCCGTTTGGACATGCTAAGACGATTAATATGTCGTCTTTTTCCAATAACTTGCAGTCCTACTCTGTAGCCTCCCTGTTGCCATTGGTGTTGATCACGTGTCTTATCGCGATACATATTGATATTGATTTATAGCTCAGTCCTATATTGCATGTTCTCCCTGTACATGTACTCCGGTTTCCTCCCACATTCCCAAAAACACGCATGATGAGTTCACAGAAGACTCTAAATTGTCTTTAGGTGCGAATGTGAGCGTGAATGGTTGTTTGTCCATAGGTGCCGTGTGATTGGTTGGTGACCAGTTCAGGGTGTACCTCAACCTCTCGCCCAAAGCCAGCTGGCATACGCTCCAGCACACCTGCGACCCCAGTGAGCATAAGTGCTCCAGAGAATGGATGGATTGGTTTTTATCTCCAGGAAGATGAATGATATCTCACAATCATTTTCAACAATGATCGAGCAATGTCGGAAACGGATCAATATCATCATGCCACAATTGATTTCTATCCATTTCTGCAGGTGTTTACATTTTCTAATGATGACTTTTACAACGTTCTTAGGAAATCACAATGTCCCATCACTGATGAGCTATATTCAGAGTAGCGACCGTCCTGCAATTACAGCATCCATCAACAGAGGGGACTGTTCTCCAACAAAAGCCCCTCACAAAACCCCCTCAGTGAGCTTTCTATAACATTAAATTAGTTATAAATACCATAAAGACTTGAATTTAAAAAGGCATAAACGATTTTAAAGCATGTACCAACCTTCATTGTGACCCCCAAACACAAGCAAACCATTTAGTTTCCACGTTTTTGTGTGATAAGTGAGCTAAAAAGTGAAGCTGCGGTGACGCCTTCTGTGTGTCCAGGCCATAATGCTGCAGCTGATGCGCGGCCTGGACTTCCTGCACGTCAACATGGTGGTGCACCGCGATATCAAGCCGGAAAACATCCTGATCAGCAGCGGCGGCCTGGTCAAGATCGCCGACTTCGGACTGGCTCGCATGTATACCGTCAACATGGCCCTCACGCCAGGTGTACGTGCGTCATTACCGTCATTGCGTTAATCACAGAAAGCGTGTTTGGAAAAAACACTTTTTGGGTCTCCGCAGGTTGTCACGTTGTGGTACCGATCTCCGGAAGTGCTGCTCACCTCTGTTTACACGTCGTCTGTGGATGTGTGGAGCGCGGGATGCATATTTGCTGAGCTCTTCCTGCTCAAGTAAGAACATCCCTCGTCACGTTTAACGTTAAGACGCTGACGTGACGTTCATCCCACAGGCCGCTCTTCAAAGGATCCTCTGAAGCGCAACAGCTGCAAATGATCTTTGAGTGAGTATTTTGTCCTTCGCTGTTTCTGCGATGTCACTAAAGCCCCATCAGAGATGATATAAAAGAGCCAAAATGTGTCTGCCTTTGCCTTTTACACAGAAGCCAGCAAATTGTGATATAGTAGCGACTGGATTTTTCAAACAGCTTTTACACGTACACCATGCAAAAATGACTGCATCGTAACATAACAGAAGATCCCGAATCCATCCTCCTGTGCTTTTTACACCGAACCCAGCAAACATGATTTTTTTTTTTACACAACTCTGCACTTGTCAGACAGGCCCAATTTAAACATAGCATTTAGCATTTTTCTCTGCTTTCTTTTTTTTTTAATGGCAGGCTCGTTGTTTTTGCTGCTGTCAATCACTCCAGGTTCATCGGTTTGCCCACTGAGGTTGATTGGCCCCAGCACAGCCCCGTTGCCTACTCACTTTCCTTTGGGCCCAAGGACCCCAATCCCCCGCTGCTGGCCTCGCTGAACCCCCACGAGAGAGACCTCCTTCTGGTGAGCATCATAATAGAGCGTAGAGCTGGGGGAAAAATGGTTTTTGATCAATTAACTCTTTCACTGCCCGCTGTTTTCAATGCAGTTTCGCACATTGCCAGCCATTTTACAGCAACAAGGCCCACGGACACCTACAGAAACAATAAAAGCACTTTTATGTCAAAATAATAATTTGTTTACAGATATACAACTAAGAATCGCGCTCTGACTCACCGCACGGCTCGAGTTGAATGTCAGTGGCTCTTTTACATGATGTTCAGCATTCCCTCGATGAACTGCGTTATCTTTTCCCACAGTCACAACGCACACTTTTCTTCTACCGACTGCGACACACAATCTGTTCATAGATTTATACTGACTCTTCACCCCAAAAGGGAGTGAGCGCCAACCCTCTGTTTTGTTCACCCGCAGCAATGTTTAACCTTCACGCCAAGCAGACGCATCTCGGCCGCTGGGGCCCTTGCTCACCCCTTCTTCATCCAGCACTGAAGGAAAGTATTCACTCTGTTCGATGTTAATATTGCGTCTTTACAAAGCCACTATGAGCACCTTAAAATGGACACTTTTTGTTGTTGATTTTGTCCAAGTTATCTGTGAAGAGATGTTATGCCTTGGAAGTCTGTTCACTGAATTATGTCAGTGCAATTTCTAACATTTTTCTATTCTACTATGTTTGAAACAGTTTATAATGAGTGTTGCCTTTAAGAGCAGTACAAGCCCTTTCATGGCTGACTTCAAGCAGAAAAACTGAATAAAGGAAATGTTGTTGTTTTTTCCACAATTTATAATTCTCTCCAGGTGTCTTAATAAAATGTCTGTGACGTGCACTAAAATAAAAATAAAAAGAGTCGTGCCAAAACCATTGAAGCTTAACTCCTTTCTCATGACATGGTGTTAGAGTTGAGGATACCGCGCCAACAGTAACACGAGGAACGTCATTCACGATCAACGTAGGGATTATTTAAACTAAAATGGACTTTTTGCAAAAATTCAATCAGGTTTCCCAACTCATCTCAGTACAGTATCAGCTCTTGTCAAAGTGCTAAATGATACAAGGTTGAACACTGACTCAGGAAAGGTGTCAATTCTTGTCTTGTTGGATCTCAGTGTGGGATTTGATTTAGTAGATCATAACACACTGCTGAACAGGTTGGAAACATTGGTCGGACTAAATGGAACAGTCCTTAAATGGTTCAGATCCTACCTGGAGGAAGAGTTATTTTGTAACCATTGGAAGTGTTCAATCTCATCGAATGGCAATGTCCTATGGGGTCCCTCAAGGGTCAATTCTTGGACCCATCCTGTTCAGCCTATGTAGCCTATATGCTATCCTTGGGTCAAATTCTTCAGATCTTTAATGTTGACTATCATAGCTATGCAGATGACACACAGTTATATCTACAAGTGTCTCCAGATGGCTACAGTTCAATTGAGGTGTTGTGTCACTGTCTAAACTGGATGAACCAAAACTAGCATACTACACATACATACAATACATACTAGCAGAGTGAAAAGAGACTTCCTGGAATGCCTAGAATTATGTTGTACATAGTTGTGGTAATTATGTGTCAACCGTTGGTGGTGATTCAAACTACGCAAATTTAAGGTAGTAACTGGAGGCGAAAATAATCTGTATAATTTTCTTTTTTCAATATGCTGGAGCAGTTCTTCTGTGCCACACGAAAGTTAGACTGGCTGTGTGGTTTTTTGTATTATGACGGATATTTATTGAAATTTGCAGACTGATGGAACAAAGTTTGATATGGGAGAGACAGAAAAATTACAAATAAGACGGCACACTAGCTGTAAGAGAAACAAACAAAAAATAACATCTTATGACTACTATAGCGTTACCTTGGAGTCTGTTTTTTTTTTTTTTTTTTTTTACTGTTTTACATAAAAGGTAGCAGTTTGAATAAACGATAAGCATTTGTGTGCATTTTTTATTTTTTTTTTATCACTCCACCAAACAAACTCCAAATGTTAACTTGTGTAATATAAAACTCAGCTATTACTGTTCAATTTGGCAATATTTGTAGCTCAGGATCCTGAAGCTATTTTGACAAAAGCAAGACGTTATTCAGGCACCTCGGAACTAATGAGAGCATTGACAAACATAGTTGCCTCGTATTGTTGATGAAATCATACCACTTAGCCCAAAGTAAATATGGACTACTTCATAATGATAGCATATTTTATTTGAGGCTGTGCACCGTGACACCCAAAATCTGCAACAAATTAGAACTGATAAGAATTGTGACAGGCAGAAGCAGAAGTTAAGGATGATCAGTCTAAGACAGTAGAATGAGGCAGATAGCCTTGGCAAAAATCAAGATGCACATGTACAATATGTACAATACTACAAATTGCTGCATGATATTTTTCTAAACCATTTTAAAGATGTCGTTATCAGCATTATTATTGATAATGGGAGGCCATCTCAAGAGAAAGAAGAGCAAGAACTCTGGTCTTACTGCCACCTAGTGACATGAAGTTAGCTTTGAATGGCTTTTGAGTGGAACTGAACAGTCAACAATGTCATCAGTTGAAGAAAGTAATGAGGCCACAGGTGGTGGGCGTGGCCAATGAGTTTGTATGTTTGTGTCAGAGTGTGTGTTGTGTGGATGCTAGTGGGCTACAAGATTGTCTTCAGGGGTGGGACAAGCTTGACAGTGGAAAACAGTAGGATTTTTTATAAATACTGTAGCTAGTATTTTTTATCACTGATCACATATTTACTTATCTCTGCTTGATTCTTTTTGGATTATCCAACTGCTTTTTTGTTGTGTATCACATCTTGGCATATGGCAACACGTTGAGTGTGTAGATAAAAATTTACCCAGCTTTTTTGATGCACCCATGGAGGAACATGCTTCATGACGTCATATATACACAGCGAAGGGTGTCTAGACGACATGGATGACATAAAAGTCAAGTGGGACGAGGAATGATCCTCTGAGGAACGCCACTGTGCAGAGGCCAACACCTGTGAGAAATTCCCCTGAAGAACACCATTGTGGAGAGACTTGACACCTGTGAAAAAGCTTAAAAACAAATTTCCCTTTTTGTTATTCAACTTTGAAGAAAATAAGAAAATCGTTAATGAGTTTGGTCTTCAGACATCTGGATGTGAAACTAGATTGAGTGTAGCAACTGGTGAATGGAAACATGCAGCTGGAACTACAAGTCAATTGGTACACTGACATTGTGGTGATAGTTTTCTTCTTATAATTCGTGTGCGGGGACTTAGGTAAGGTAAATGGGTTTTTGCTTGTATCCTGCCTTTCCACTTTCAAGGTACTCAATGCTTAAACACTCTCTCCTCATTCACCTGATCACGCAGCGTGAAGCGCAACTTTGGGTTCAGCATCTTGCTCAAGGACAGTTCGGCATGGCCACAGAGGCTCAGGATTGAACCCACAACTTTTTGGTTGGGAAACCACGTAAGCCATGGCGTCCCATAAAGATTCTCATCGTTTTCTTGTTGAAGCTGCTCTTGAGGTTCTTGTTGAGGAATCAACTGATGTGTGTCAGGAAACAGGAGATTAGTTTTCGGCAGCGGAACCAGAGTGACTGTGGAGGCTCGTAAGTTCTGCTTTCATGCTCCAATGTAAACACCACAACCCAAACTGCTGTCAAAAACATGGGATGAAAAAGATAAAATACGTTCTTCTCGTCCATTTTCAATATCGCTGAGTCTGTTCCTGGTTCCGGGATAACTGGAGCCTAACCCCAGTGCAATTTGGACGAGAGATTGTTTTTGGAATCTGGGAGAATATGTGTTTATTTATTTGTTTAGTTTGAAATGCATGCTTTAATTTGGAAAAATATATGATGAACTTGACTAAGTTTATCCAAACAGTGATAATATTATTTATGCGTGAGGTACTTAAAAGATTCTCCTTCAAGCCTCTCAAGAGGTTCTTGTCGAGGAAACAACTAATGTGTGACAGCGAACAGATTACATTTTGGAAGTGGGACGAGAGTAACAGTGGAGACCTGTAAGTAAAAATAAAAAAATGTAATTTGTTTAGTTTTAATTCAAAACGGAAACAGAAAGTTAGCTGGTGCAGTTGTTGTGTATGAGTGTCACATTGTGTAGCTTCGTACTCGTTGCTGTTTGGACGCGGAACCAGATTGAGTGTAGAAACTGGTGAGTAAAAAAGAGACAATAGTGCAGTTGTTGCCTCAAATGAATGGAAAGTTGGAATTTTCTTGCCAAGATGTTTTGTTTGTGCAACAGGTTAGAACATGAGTGGACCATATTGTCCCAAAGTGATATCAATTTCCACATATTCTTTCTCATGAAATTAATGTGAAGGCTAGAAAGTCAGAGAACCTGACAAAAATGCACCCAGAAGTTAAAATGTATGCAGGTGATTATTTAAAAAAATGTTTCATTGTAGAATAAATATTTTCTTTCAAGCTACAAGCAAACACCGCAACCCAAACTGCATCACTCGGTGAAAGAAAAGGTGGGATGGAAAATATTTACTAAAAGTTTTTCTTTTTTTTTTCAAATTTCTTGTTACTTTGGAAAAAATAGTGCATTGAAAATCAATCGTGAGTAAGTTGATGTTTGGACGCGGAATCCGATTGAGTGTAGAACCTGGTGAGTAGAAACAGAGCAAATCCCACTTGTCGGCTCAATTTAATTGAACGTTGGGAGTTTTGTTGTCAAGATGTTCTGCTTGTGCAACAGGTCAGAACATGTTGTCCAAATGTTACCTGTTTTGTGTAAAACTCCCACATGGTCAAAAGCAACGCATCGAACAGCGCAAGCTTCTTGCCCAATTGTCACGATGTGTTTTCCCTGCTTAACGAGAGACTGCGGTCGGTGTTTAGTGGAAGATTTTGAGCCGTCCTTCTACAAACTTGAGGCGGGCAACCTGAAGGCGTGCCTCGCCACCGGCTTCAGTCGACACAACGCCACGGCGAAGGCGGGAAAAGGACACATGTTCGAGGAGTCGCGCGCCGTGCGGATATCGGACGGCTCGCTATACAACCAGGTGGCACTGCTGTCAGCCGCACATAACGACACGTGCGAGGAAGGTGAGGAGCGCGGCCTCGGCCTCTTGTCGACTTCATGGAGTCATCGCCTCATGTTGCTTCCTGTCGTGCCGCCACAGGTGACAGGGGACCAGGGTGGTGCCGGGACGCTTTGGTGCCAGGTTGGTATTGAACATGCGAGGGTCTGCCGGGCTGAGTTAAACGTGCATGTCGTTGGCAGACGAGAAGGTGAACCTCCTCTCCGTCACCGTCCTCGCCCTGCGCCTGGTTTTCACCAAGACGCTCGCCATCAACTGTGTCATGACACTGCGCCTGTGGTTTGGCGCACCTGAGTAGCCAGTGCCACACCACCACCTTCCTCTTCCTCCTGTGTTTGTGTTTGAACTTGCAGGTTTTCTTCATGTCAGTGAGCAATAAAATGTGTCATTAAATCAACAAAAGTTCAATAAAATGAGATTGTAAAAAAAGTTGTTGCTTAATTACAACACACCACATTACAGATGAATTACGCCAGAAAACTCCATGGCTTTCAATTGAATTAGTGAAAATTTATAACAGCTAATGCAAATGTATAGACACAAATAAATTACTCACCAAGAGTCACGATGAATTCAGAGGAAACCGGTCTAAAGCCCGAGCCTGAACAGAACTCATCAAAGAAATCCCTAACTCCATGGACAACAAAAAAATTGTGATTGTGACATTAATGCATTTGAGACAATGAATAACAAGAAATTAATAACATTAACAACAATAACATTAGAACAATATGGGATTCGGGGGGAGTTTTCAATTGGGTGAGGAGCAATTTGGAGAAAAGGCAACAGTTTGTGATGATAGATGGATGGATATCAGTCAGAATTCTTGGACAGTTCTGGTGTCCCACAGGAGTCAGCGCTAGGACCAATGTTATCTAACGTACATAAATGATATTTGCAATGTATCAAAATCCTTGAAATGTATCCTTTATTGCAGATGACACCGACATGCTGGTTTCTGGAGATAATTTTCTGCAACTTCCATCCACACTGACTGTAGATTGTTTTTATTGTCATTTTTTAATGGCATGTTCCAAATAAAGACAACCAATCAATCAATAGTTGTATTGATGAAGAAAAAGAGGCCAAAAAGCTTCTCAATACACAGTAATGAATAATAAATAATTCATACTACATGATGATCACTGTACCAGTATTATTTTTTACATTTGAATGTGAGTTTGCCCGTGTTTTGGATATTGGTTGTGTCTTCGCGACTCTTTCCAAAGGAAGTGGTCGCCATGGCACCTGCGTCACAAATGACAGCAGCTATGGTTTCTGTCTTCAAAGCTTACTGGGACCGGATGTACAACCCCAATTCCAATGAATTGATTGTTTTTAGCAAATAATCATTAACTGTTTTGGAGTCGTGCATTTTTGGGTCCTATCCTCTGTCCCGTTCATGACAACCATAAAATTCAAAGTTATTGATTATTTGCTAAAAACAATCAAGTTGATCAGTTTGAACATTAAATATCTTGCCTCTGTAGTGTTTTCAATTAAATATAGGTGGAACATGATTTGCACATCACTGCATTGCGTTTTTTATTTATGTTTAACACAACGTCCCAACTTCATTGGAATTGGGGTTGTACATTGTCGGGAGGAAATGGAGGTCAGGTAGAAAGGCCTTTTCACACTGTACTTGAGTCGTGTGAAAAGGTCGCGGGACAGCGTGCAAGTGTGACAGCGCAAGCTTGCCCATACTTGATAATGCTAACGTAGTTTATATATGTTATATTCATCATCATCATGACTTTCTGTCAGTCATATGACCTTGTTGACCCTGATGAGAAAGTGGAGCAGCGTGTTGTTTGTTTTGTGCGTCTTCAACTCAGGCAGGAAGTGTATACGTGTGAGTGGCAGCCGCAGAGCTGTTTCGGGGTCACGCACGCGTGCTCTTCCCCACAGCATACTGTACTTGATTTTTTAAATTTTATTTATTGAACAAAGCATGTTGATAAGCCACTGGTCTATCACCTGACTTCTGTGCAGGCAGCTCGGGTTCAGTTCGCGCTCAGTGATGGTGTGAATGATTGTGCATTTCTGTGAGTGGATCTCATTCCTTTTATTGACAACATATAAACAAAATATTTCTTTGAAATTCAACACACCAAAGAGAAAATTGTTAACAACCATTCAAAATTTGAATGATTAAAAAAAAAATGAAGGGATATAAAATGAGGGTTCAAAATGGTGAAAAATCAAGCCGTTCGCTCCAGACCCCCAACGTAAGGTGGCACGAGGCGGGTGCAGGTGTTTTTGTACAGGCACGCCAGCGGATGTGTCAGCGTGGGCTGCAGGGCGCAGTAGTAGACTGCCGAGTCGCTCAGCTTCACGCTCTCGATATGCAGAGGAGCTTGCAGGGCGCTGGCGTCCATGCTGGCGCGAAACCTGTCGGCGTACTTCTTCTCCGTCTTGCCCCGACTGAACTTTGAGTTACTCAGAACAAAATCGGGTGCTGCGTTCACTTGCTGTTTGTACCAGAAGATGTAGTCGTCGCTCCCTGTCCTGCCGAAACTGCAGTCCAGCGTCACCCTTGCGCCCTCCACAGCGTGGACATCGCCCGCCAGCTGGTGCACCGTTTGCTGACCGTTTCCTGTCAAGAGAGCGACAAAGGCGGTCAGACGCCAGTTGAAAGCAGCGGTGACCTCAGATGACCTCACCGAGACTCAAAGCAGCCGTCAGCACGCACACGAGCACACGATTCATGTCTGCACTGGCAGTCTGCGTGAATGCCGACTTGCGGCTGAGCAGGCGCGGCCTTCGCTTCCTGTTGCAATGACATCAACGTGCATGGTGTGGAGGAGAAGCAGGCTTTTTCTTGTACAGTGGCGGATAACTTGCACATCTTTGAAGGCACCATTAAATGCTGAAATGTACATGCAGTTTTCGGAGCAACATATGCTGCCATCCATCCATCCATCCATCCATCCATTCTCTACCGCTTATCCGGGTCGGGTCGCGGGGGCAGTAGCTTCAGCAGGGACGCCCAGACTTCCCTCTCCCCAGCCACTTCATCCAGCTCTTCCGTGGGGATCCCGAGGCGTTCCCAGGCCAGCCGAAGGATGTAGTCTCTCCAGCGTGACCTGGGTCGTCCCCGGGGTCTCCTCCCGGTGGGACATGTCCGGAACACCTCACCAGGGAGGCGTCCGGGAGGCATCCGAATCAGATGCCCCAGCCACCTCATCTGGCTCCTCTCAATGCGGAGGAGCAGCGGCTCTACTCTGAGATCCTCCCGGATGACTGAGCTTCTCACCCTATCTCTAAGGGAGAGCCCGGACACCCTGCGGAGGAAACTCATTTCGGCCGCTTGTATCCGGCATCTTGTTCTTTCGGTCACGACCCACAGCTCATGACCATAGGTGAGGGTAGGAACGAAGATCGACCGGTAAATTGAGAGCTTCGCCTTTCGGCTTAGCTCTTTCTTTACCACAACGGACCGATACAAAGTCCGCATCACTGCAGACGCTGCACCGATCCGCCTGTCGATCTCCCATTCCATTCTTCCCTCACTCGTGAACAAGACCCCAAGATACTTGAATTCCTCCACTTGGGGCAGGATCTCATCCCCGACCTGGAGATGGCATGCCACCCTTTTCCGACTGAGGACCATGGTCTCAGATTGCTGCCATCCAAGCAATGTCTTTTTTGGGGGGATGTCACTGCTTATTTCAGCAAGACAATACCAAGCCACATTCTTCCCGTGTTACAAAATCGTGCCTTTGGAGTAAAAGAGTGCGCGTACAAGACTGGCCCGCCAACAGTCGAGGCCTCTCTGCCATTGAAAATGTGTGGCACATTATGAAGTGCAAAATACGACAACAGAGACCCCGTTGAGCAACTTAAGTTGTACATCAAGCAAAAATTGGGAAATGTTCCAGCTGCAAAGCTCCAACAATTTGTGTCCTCAGTTCCCAAACACTTACTGAGTGTTGTTAAAAGGAAAGGTGAAACATGCTTTTTTGGAACGTGTTGCAGGCATCAAATTCAAAACGAGTGAATATTTGCAAAAAAAACAATATCAGTTTGAACATGAAATATTCTGTCTTTGCGCTGTAGTTAATTGAATATAGTTTGAAAATGATTTGTAAATCATTGTATTCTGTTTTTATGTATGTTTTGCACAACTTCATTGGAATTGGGGTTTGTAGGAGGTTGGGAGGCAGTTCACAACCAAACAGCAGCTCTGGGAGGCTTTTGTGACATCCCGCAAAGAAATTCAAAACAGAACTTCTCCCAAAAGTCCAATGGATGCAAGAATTGGGAAGCTGCTATCAAACAACAGGCCATATTCCCAAATTTGAGTCCAACTATTTTCAGTTCTTTAAAACCTATAAAATGTCTTGGAACACTAATGTGCATAATAATTTGAAACAAGATAAATAAAGTTTTTTCTTTGATGCATTTGGAGATTTTGTTTTGGAAGATACTATAGGGGAGTGTGATGTGATGAGCTGAGGAAGAGGAAATGTTCTTGTAACGAGAATGTGGCGCTTGTGTCACTGTGCGGCTTTCATGGCACAGTAGTACACCGCAGAGTGCTCAAATGTCACATCCTCGATGTGCAGGAGCACTCGTCTCCTGTCACTTCCCACGCTCGCCGACATTCCTGGCTTGGCGCTTAACGGGCTGCCGGTTCCCAAGTGTGAAAGCAGCAAGTGTGGCGCTTGTCCAGGAAGTTGTTGGTACCAGAAGAAATAATCAGCACCAGTCAGCACTGTGGCGTAAACGTACGACAGTGTCACCTGTTTGCCTTCTGACGCCAACACTTCGCCCGTGACTGCCTCGAGCTGGTCACCGCTGGCGCCTGAGGAAGAGACAAGCGTGTTTCAGCATGCACCTGTCGAGTGACCCTTGACCTCGCCGAGCAGCACTCACCTGCCACAGTGATGACGAGCAGCGACCAAGCACACAGCAACATGCTGAATGAATTTCTGTCAACTCCGCTCTTCTCTTCTGCACTCGAGCTCTTACCTCACAATGTCGTCACGTGACTCAAACTCCACCCTATTGCAGACTGACGGAACAAAGTTGGATGGGGGAGAAACAGACACTTGTAGAAACTAAGTGCAAGTGACGCGACAGTTCATGAAGATTGCAAAGAGTTGTGTATTGGCCCTCACACCGAGCAGCCAAGTCACATGGAAACATTCAAGTGAATGACACCGTTACACGTGCACAATAATCAAAGCAAAATCAGTGGTGAACCACCAAATAGTTATGCAACCTAATCGCGACTCTTTCCACAGGAAGTGGTCGCCATGGCACCTGCGTCACAAATGACAGCAGCTATGGTTTCTGTCTTCAAAGCTTACTGGGACCGGATGTACAACCCCAATTCCAATGAATTGATTGTTTTTAGCAAATAATCATTAACTCGGGTTCAGTGATGGTGTGAAAGATTGTGCATTTCTGTGAGTGGATCTCATTCCTTTTATTGGCAACATATAAACAAAATATTTCTTTGAAATTCAACACACCAAATAGAAAATTGTTAACAACCATTCAAAATTTGAATGATTAAAAAAAAATGAAGGGATATAAAATGAGGGTTCAAAATGGTGAAAAATCAAGCCGTTCGCTCCACACCCCCAACGTATGGTGGCACGAGGCGCGTGCAGGTGTTTTTGTGTAGGCACGTCAGCGGATGTGTCAGCGTGGGCTGCAGGGCGCAGTAGTAGACTGCCGAGTCGCTCAGCTTCACGCTCTCGATATGCAGAGGAGCTTGCAGGGCGCTGGCGTCCATGCTGGCGCGAAACCTGTCGGCGTACTTCTTCTCCGTCTTGCCCCGACTGAACGTTGAGTTGCTCAGAACAAACTCGGGTGCTGCGTTCACTTGCTGTTTGTACCAGAAGATGAAGTCGTTGCTCCGTGTACTGCCGAAGCTGCAGTCCAGCGTCACCGTTGCGCCCTCCACAGCGTGGACATCGCCCGCCGGCTGGTGCACCGTTTGCTGACCGTTTCCTGTCAAGAGAGCGACAAAGGCGGTCAGACGCCAGTTGAAAGCAGCGGTGACCTCAGATGACCTCACCGAGACTCAAAGCAGCCGTCAGCACGCACACGAGCACACGATTCATGTCTGCACTGGCAGTCTGCGTGAATGCCGACTTGCGGCTGAGGAGGCGCGGCCTTCGCTTCCTGTTGCAATGACATCAACGTGCACGGTGTGGAGGAGAAGCAGGGTTTTTCTTGTACAGTGGCGGATAACTTGCACATCTTTGAAGGCACCATTAAATGCTGAAATGTACATGCAGTTTTCGGAGCAACATATGCTGCCATCCAAGCAATGTCTTTTTTGGGGGATGTCACTGCTTATTTCAGCAAGACAATACCAAGCCACATTCTTCCCGTGTTACAAAATCGTGGCTTTGGAGTAAAAGAGTGCGCGTACAAGACTGGCCCGCCAACAGTCGAGGCCTCTCTGCCATTGAAAATGCGTGGCACATTATGAAGTGCAAAATACGACAACAGAGACCCCGTTGAGCAACTTAAGTTGTACATCAAGCAAAAATTGGGAAATGTTCCAGCTGCAAAGCTCCAACAATTTGTGTCCTCAGTTCCCAAACACTTACTGAGTGTTGTTAAAAGGAAAGGTGAAACATGCTTTTTTGGAACGTGTTGCAGGCATCAAATTCAAAACGAGTGAATATTTGCAAAAAAAAAAACAATATCAGTTTGAACATGAAATATTTTGTCTTTGCGCTGTAGTTAATTAAATATAGTTTGAAAATGATTTGTAAATCATTGTATTCTGTTTTTATGTATGTTTTGCACAACTTCATTGGAATTGGGGTTTGTAGGAGGTTGGGAGGCAGTTCACAACCAAACAGCAGCTCTGGGAGGCTTTTGTGACATCCCGCAAAGAAATTCAAAACAGAACTTCTCCCAAAAGTCCAATGGATGCAAGAATTGGGAAGCTGCTATCAAACAACAGGCCATATTCCCAAATTTGAGTCCAACTATTTTCAGTTCTTTAAAACCTATAAAATGTCTTGGAACACTAATGTGCATAATAATTTGAAACAAGGTAAATAAAGTTTTTTCTTTGATGGATTTGGAGATTTTTTTTGGAAGATACTAGAGGGGAGTGTGATGTGATGAGCTGAGGAAGAGGAAATGTTCTTGTAACGAGAATGTGGCGCTTGTGTCACTGTGCGGCTTCACGGCACAGTAGTACATCGCAGAGTGCTCAATTGTCACATCCTCGATGTGCAGGTGCACTCGTCTCCTGTCACTTTCCACGCTCGCCGACATTCCTGGCTTGGCGCTTAACGGGCTGCCGCTTCCCAGGTGGGAAAGCAGGAAGTGTGGCGCTTGTCCAGGAAGTTGTTGGTACCAGAAGAAAATATCAGTACCAGAAGACCCTGTGGCGTAAACGTACGACAGTGTCACCTGTTTGCCTTCTGACGCCAACACTTCGCCCGTGACTGCCTCGAGCTGGTCACCGCTGGCGCCTGAAGGATGAGACAAGCGTGTTTCAGCATGCACTTGTCGAGTGACCCTTGACCTCGCCGAGCAGCACTCACCTGCCACAGTGATGACGAGCAGCGACCAAGCACACAGCAACATGCTGAATGAATTTCTGTCAACTCCGCTCTTCTCTTCTGCGCTCGAGCTCTTACCTCACAATGTCGTCACGTGACTCAAACTCCACCCTATTGCAGACTGACAGAACAAAGTTGGATGGGGGAGAAACAGACACTTGTAGAAACTAAGTGCAAGTGACGCGACAGTTCATGAAGATTGCAAAGAGTTGTGTATTGGCCCTCACACCAAGCAGCAAAGTCACATGGAAACATTCAAGTGAATGACACCGTTACACGTGCACAATAATCAAAGCAAAATCAGTGGTGAACCACCAAATAGTTATGCAACCTAATCGCGACTCTTTCCACAGGAAGTGGTCGCCATGGCACCCGCGTCACAAATGACAGCAGTTATGGTTTCTGTCTCAAAAGCCATATTGTCCCATCCGTGCAAACGTTCTTTTTTTACGCATTATTTTAACCCAAATAATTCTTATCCCCAAAGTAATTGTGGACGACTTCATGAACATAACGGGTTGAATTGGAAGCTGACCAGAGCGACACCAAAATCCACGGAAGATGAGAATTGATGAGAATTGTTTCTGGCAGAAGCAGAAGGTAAGGATGATCGAATAAACACAGTTGAACCAATGATGAGGCAGATTGAAGAGTAACAAAGATCTAGACGTACATGTACAATCTGTACATCGCGACAGATTCCGAGAGCGACATTATCTTTTTCTCAACAATTTTAAAGACGTCGTTATCGGCATGATAATTGATAATGTTAGGCCATTACTCCTCCTTAAGTTCTGACAGGCATTTGAGCAAGAACTGTGGTCTTACTGCCACCTGGTGACACGAAGTTAGCTGAAAATAGCTTTTGAGTGGAACTTCGAAAAGAGCCAACATGATGTCATCAGCTGAAGGAAATAATGAGGCCACAGGTGGTGGGCGTGGCAGGTGAGGGTGTAGGTTTGTGTCACAGTGTGCGTTGTTGTGTGGATGCCGCTGTGGGCTACAAGATTGTCTTCGGGGGTGGGACGAGTTTGACGGTGGAAAACAGTAGGAATTCCATTAATACTGTGGCTTGTATTTTTCATTTTTGGTACTGACTAAATTGCCTTTGAACATATTTATTTGTCTTTCTTACTCTGCTTCATTCTTCTTCGTGGATAATTCAGCTGCTTGTTTGTGTCACGCATCACAGCTTCCTGATAATGCCTTAGTGCCGTGGCAACACGTTGAGTGTGTTGATGAAAATGTACCCACTTTTTTTACGCAAACGTGGAGAAACACGCGTCATGACGTCACTTACACACGGCGAAGGGCGTCCAGTCGACATGGATGACATAAAAGTCAAGTGGGACGAGGAATGAACCCCTGAGGAACGCCACTGTGGAGAGGGCCAACACCTATGAAAAATCTGCAAACAAATGTCCTTTCTGTTTTCAAATTTGAGCAAAAAAAAGCTAAACAGCACCATAACCATGCCACCCCATAAAGATTCTCATCGTTTTCTTGTTGAAGCTTCTCTTGAGGTTCTTGTTGAGGTAACAACTGATGTGTGTCAGGAAGCGGGATATTAGTTTTCGGAAGCGGAACCAGAGTGACTGTGGAGGCTCGTAAGTTTGGCTTTTATGTTTACAATGTAAACAATACTAAAGAACATGGACTGAGAAAGATTCCGTCTCCCTGTCCATTTTCTCTCTTGCTGAGCCTGTTCATGGTTGCGGAGGAGCTGGAGCCTATCTCAGTGGAATTTTGATGAGAGGATAGTTTTTGGAATGTGGGAGGATTTGTGTATTTATTTCGCTTTAAATTCATACTTTAGTTAGTCAGAGAGATTCCTGTTCAAGCATCTTATGAGGTTCTTGTTGAGGAGACAACTAACGTGTGACAGGAAACACCAAGTTACGTTTTCCGAGTGGGACCAGACTGAGAGTGGAGACCTGTAAGTGATTTATTTCTTTATTGTTTTAATTAAAAGTTGAAACAGAAAGTTAGTTGGTGCAGAGATTTTGTTTATGAGCGTCACATTTTGTAAATGCGTACTTGATGTTTGGACACAGACCCAGATTGAGTCTAGAAGCTGGTGAGAGGAAACAAGAGAAAAGTCCAGTTGTCAGCTCCATTTGATTAAATGTTGGAATTCTGTTGCCGAGATGTTCTTTCGGTTAATACGTGAGTGGACCATTTTGCCCCAATGTGATATCAAGTTACATATTATGTGTGAAACTTCCACATGTTCTTTCTAATGATCTTAATGTAAAGACTGAAATAAGTCAAATAACCTGACTAAAATGCACCCAGAACCATTTTATTTATTTATCTTTATTTTGTATAGTTGCTATTTGTTGCAAGGACACAACAGTTCTTATGAGGTTCTTGGAGAGGTTATTTAGGTTCTTGTTCAGGAAACAACTGTTGTGTGTCAGGAATCACCAGGTTACTTTTTGGAAGTGGGACCAGATTGACAGTGGAGGCCTGTAAGTGGATTTTTTTATTTCTTAAGACACTTCGTCGTTTTGTTTTAATTCAATGCTGAAACTGAAAGTTAGCAGGTGCCGTTTTAGTCTATGAGTGTCACATTGTGTAAATGCGTACTCGTTGATGTTTGGACGCGGAAGCAGATTGAGTGTCGAACCTGGTGAGTAGAAACGGAGTAAAAGTCCAGTTGTCGGCTCAGTTTAATGGAATGTTGGACTTTTGTTGTCAAGAGTTTCTGCTTGGGCAACAGGTCAAAACATGAGTCGACCATGTTGTCCCAATGTGACATCAAGTTACCTGTTTTGTGTAAAACTCCCACATGATCAAAAGCAACGCATCGAACAGCGCAAGCTTCTTGCCCAATTGTCACGATGTGTTTTCCCTGCTTAACGAGAGACTTGTGTCGGTGTTTAGTGGAAGATTTTGAGCCGTCCTTCTACAAACTTGAGGCGGGCAACCTGAAGGCGTGCCTCGCCACCGGCTTCAGTCGACACAACGCCACGGCGAAGGCGGGAAAAGGACACATGTTCGAGGAGTCGCGCGCCGTGCGGATATCGGACGGCTCGCTATACAACCAGGTGGCACTGCTGTCAGCCGCACATAACGACACGTGTGAGGAAGGTGAGGAGCGCGGCCTCGGCCTCTTGTCGACTTCATGGCGTCGTCGCCTCATGTCGCTTCCTGTCGTGCCGCCACAGGTGACAGGGGACCAGGGTGGTGCCCGGACGCTTTGGTGCCAGGTTGGTATTGAACATGCGAGGGTCTGTCGGGCTGAGTTAAACGTGCATGTCGTTGGCAGACGAGAAGGTGAACCTCCTCTCCGTCACCGTCCTGGCCCTGCGCCTGGTTTTCGCCAAGACGCTCGCCATCAACTGTGTCATGACACTGCGCCTGTGGTTTGGCGCACCTGAGTAGCCAGTGCCACACCACCACCTTCCTCTTCCTCCTGTGTTTGTGTTTGAACTTGCAGGTTTTCTTCATCTCAGTGAGCAATAAAATGTGCAATTAAATCAACAAAATTTCAATAAAATGAGATTGTAAAAAAAGGTTGTTGCTGAATTACAACACACCACCATACAGATGCATTACGACAGAAAAGTCTTTGGCTACACTGGAAAACAACCTGATTACAACTGGGATTAAATTTATAAGGACAATTAAGTGACTATAAAAATTGATGAATTTGTGAAAATATGTAAACTCCTATATGCTTGCTTGATGGATGGATATCAGTCAGAATTCTTTGCCATTGTGTGTGGCGTCCCACAGGGGTCAGTGCTGGGTCCAATGTTATTTAATGTACATAAAAGATGCAATATGTTTGTGAGTGACGTTATACAGTATTATGTAGGATGCGTGCTCATTGGCATGTGGGCGTACACCGCCATACATTTATGATTGTTATATTTTATTAAGGACAAGTTAAGAGGACATCAAAGCTGCAGCATTTATGTTTCGAATGTGGCTAACAAAATATTTTTTACATTTGAATGTGAGTTTGCCTGTGTGTTTTTGATATTTGATATTATCTTCGAGACTCTTTCCACAGGAAGTGGTCGCCATGGCACCTGCGTCACAGATGACAGCAGTTATGGTTTCTGTCTCAAAAGCTTACTGGGACAGGATGTAGATTGTGGGGAGGAAATGGAGGTCGGGTAGAAAGGCCTTTTCAGACGGTACTTGAGCAGTGTGAAAAAGGCCGCGGGGCAGCGCGCAAGGACGCCACCGCCCTGGTGCAAGCTTGCCCATATTTGGAAGTGCTGACGTAGTATGTTTATCTATGCTATATTCATCATCATCACTTTCTGTCAATCATGTGACCTTATTGACTCCGATGAGAGGGTGGAGCAGCGTGTGGCTTGTTTTTTTTGCATCTTCGCCTCGGGCAGGAAGTGTACACGTGTAAGTGGCAGCCGCAGAGCTGTTTTGGGGTCGCACATGTGCGCGCTCTCCCCCGTAGCATGCTTGACTTCATTTTTTTTTTTTTTTTTTTTTCAACAAAGCATGTTTATAAGCCACTGAGCTCTCACCTGACGTTTGTGCAGGCAGCTCGGGTTCAGTTCCCGCTCAGTGATGATGTCAGTGTGAGTGTGAATGATTGTCCGTTTCTGTGGATGGAACTCATTTCTTTCAAATATATCCGCTAAAAGCCTCCGGTTGCCAGAAAACATCCCATCGGGTCATCATCGGGCTTTTCTACGCCGAGACAACGAGGCACTCTAAAGCAGCCACAGCAGTCTGCAGCCCCAGTCTACACGCTGGCTGTAAAGCCAAACTTAAAAATAACCCCCCCCCCTATTAATTAAGGACAGTGGCAATAACTGGATAGTCGTGTTGGTTCTTTATTGGGTTTCAAAAGTAGGGTGGTGACAGCTGTGTCCATATCAGTGGGCAGACTGGAGGTAGTTTGGATTTCTGTTTTTGTCACTGTAATTCAAACGCACAGTGGTGGTGAGCAGCGTCAGCCGTCACATGCGGACCGGCGTTTTTCACGCTTGAGCTTTGTAGCACCCGTCGGGAATGTTCTGGTATTGCTTGTATCCTCTTGTTCCAGTTGTGAGGAGGAAGCGAGGCGGCACATAAACGAAACCACTGCTGGTCTCGTAGTCATAGGAGAGCGTGACGCGAGATCAGATAAGCTAAGGGGTGGCGAGAAGAAGAATCCGGATGCAAAACTTAATTTCCGTCTTCAACGAGTTACAGAGTCCATTTTTAGGCCTGTTGGCCCATGAGTCAAGATCCTCTTTTTGCACAGTCGACTCCCGCGAGACCACACCCCCAATGTGACGTGGCACGAGGCGGGTGCAGGTGTTTTTGTGCAGGCACGCCAGCGGATGTGTCAGCGTGGGCTGCAGGGCGCAGTAGTAGACTGCCGAGTCGCTCAGCTTCACGCTCTCGATATGCAGAGGAGCTTGCAGGGCGTTGGAGTCCATGCTGGCGCGAAACCTGTTGGCGTACTTCTTCTCCGTCTTGCCCTGACCGATCTTAAAGATGCTCAGAACAAACTCGGGTGCCGCGTTCACTTCCTGTTTGTACCAGAAGATGTAGTCGTTGCTCCCTGTCCTGCTGAAGCTGCAGCCCAGCGTCACCGTTGCGCCCTCCACAGCGTGGACATCGCCCGCCGGCTGGTGCACCGTTTGCTCACCGTTTCCTGTCAAGAGAGCGACAAAGGCGGTCAGACGCCAGTTGAAAGCAACGGTGACCTCAGATGACCTCACCGAGACTCAACGCAGCAGTCAGCACGCAAACGAGCACACGATTCATGTCTGCACTGGCCGTCTGCGTGAATGCCGACTTGCGGCTGAGGAGGCGCGGCCTTCGCTTCCTGTTGCAATGACATGTCCTCCGTCGTCGCAGCAACGCACTGTGGTTCTTCCCTCTCGCCTGAATGTCTCGTGTTGTCTCGTACACACAGCTGAAATGCGCCGCCATTTCATTTGAACAGGAGTGTTTTAACCTTTTATATCCACTATTCACCTCCTTTGTTATTAGTGGTATTATTGGCCGTGTTAAATGTGTTTAAATACACACTACTGGTTTTTATTTTTCTTGATTGAATGAATAGTTTTGGCGATGGGTGCCCTTTTCTGGCTTTTAGAGTGATGGAGCGGAGTGTGATGTGATGAGATAAGGAAGAGAAATGTTCTTGTAACGAGAATGTGGCGCTTGTGTCACTGTGCGGCATCACGGCACAGTAGTACACCGCAGAGTGCTCAATTGTCACATCCTCGATGTGCAGGTGCACTCGTCTCCTGTCACTTCCCACGCTCGCCGACATTCCTGGCTTGGCCCTTAACGGGCTGCCGGTTCCCAAGTGTGAAAGCAGGAAGTGTGGCGCTTGTCCAGGAAGTTGTTGGTACCAGAAGAAATAATCAGCACCAGTCAGCACTGTGGCGTAAACGTACGACAGTGTCACCTGTTTGCCTTCTGATGCCAACACTTCGCCCGTGACTGCCTCGAGCTGGTCACCGCTGGCGCCTGAAGGATGAGACAAGCGTGTTTCAGCATGAAACTGTCGAGTGACCCTTGACCTCGCCGAGCAGCACTCACCTGCCACAGTGATGACGAGCAGCGACCAAGCACACAGCAACATGCTGAATGAATTTCTGTCAACTCCGCTCTTCTCTTCTGCACTCGGGCTCTAACCTCACAATGTCGTCACGTGACTCAAACTCCACCCTATTGCAGACTGACAGAACAAAGTTGGATGGGGGAGAAACAGACACTTGTAGAAACTAAGTGCAAGTGACGCGACAGTTCATGAAGATTGCAAAGAGTTGTGTATTGGCCCTCACACCGAGCAGCCAAGTCACATGGAAACATTCAAGTGAATGACACCGTTACACGTGCACAATAATCAAAGCAAAATCAGTGGTGAACCACCAAATAGTTATGCAACCTAATCGCGACTCTTTCCAAAGGAAGTGGTCGCCATGGCACCCGCGTCACAAATGACAGCAGCTATGGTTTCTGTCTTCAAAGCTTACTGGGACCGGATGTACAACCCCAATTCCAATGAATTGATTGTTTTTAGCAAATAATCATTAACTCGGGTTCAGTTCGCGCTCAGTGATGGTGTGAATGATTGTGCATTTCTGTGAGTGGATCTCATTCCTTTTATTGGCAACATATAAACAAAATATTTCTTTGAAATTCAACACACCAAAGAGAAAATTGTTAACAACCATTCAAAATTTGAATGATTAAAAAAAAATGAAGGGATATAAAATGAGGGTTCAAAATGGTGAAAAATCAAGCCGTTCGCTCCACACCCCCAACGTATGGTGGCACGAGGCGCGTGCAGGTGTTTTTGTGTAGGCACGCCAGCGGATGTGTCAGCGTGGGCTGCAGGGCGCAGTAGTAGACTGCCGAGTCGCTCAGCTTCACGCTCTCGATATGCAGAGGAGCTTGCAGGGCGCTGGCGTCCATGCTGGCGCGAAACCTGTCGGCGTACTTCTTCTCCGTCTTGCCCCGACTGAACTTTGAGTTGCTCAGAACGAACTCGGGTGCTGCGTTCACTTGCTGTTTGTACCAGAAGATGAAGTCGTCGCTCCGTGTACTGCCGAAGCTGCAGTCCAGCGTCACCCTTGCGCCCTCCACAGCGTGGACATCGCCCGCCGGCTGGTGCACCGTTTGCTGACCGTTTCCTGTCAAGAGAGCGACAAAGGCGGTCAGATGCCAGTTGAAAGCAGCGGTGACCTCAGATGACCTCACCGAGACTCAAAGCAGCCGTGAGCACGCACACGAGCACACGATTCATGTCTGCACTGGCAGTCTGCGTGAATGCCGACTTGCGGCTGAGGAGGCGCGGCCTTCGCTTCCTGTTGCAATGACATCAACGTGCACGGTGTGGAGGAGAAGCAGGGTTTTTCTTGTACAGTGGCGGATAACTTGGACATCTTTGAAGGCACCATTAAATGCTGAAATGTACATGCAGTTTTCGGAGCAACATATGCTGCCATCCAAGCAATGTCTTTTTTGGGGGGATGTCACTGCTTATTTCAGCAAGACAATACCAAGCCACATTCTTCCCGTGTTACAAAATCGTGGCTTTGGAGTAAAAGAGTGCGCGTACAAGACTGGCCCGCCAACAGTCGAGGCCTCTCTGCCATTGAAAATGTGTGGCACATTATGAAGTGCAAAATACGACAACAGAGACCCCGTTGAGCAACTTAAGTTGTACATCAAGCAAAAATTGGGAAATGTTCCAGCTGCAAAGCTCCAACAATTTGTGTCCTCAGTTCCCAAACGCTTACTGAGTGTTACTGAGTGCCCGCCGGCTGGTGCACCGTTTGCTCACCGTTTCCTGTCAAGAGAGCGACAAAGGCGGTCAGACGCCAGTTGAAAGCAACGGTGACCTCAGATGACCTCACCGAGACTCAACACAGCAGTCAGCACGCAAACGAGCACACGATTCATGTCTGCACTGGCCGTCTGCGTGAATGCCGACTTGCGGCTGAGGAGGCGCGGCCTTCGCTTCCTGTTGCAATGACATGTCCTCCGTCGTCGCAGCAACGCACTGTGGTTCTTCCCTCTCGCCTGAATGTCTCGTGTTGTCTCGTACACACTGCTGAAATGCGCTGCCATTTCATTTGAACAGGAGTGTTTTAACCTTTTATATCCACTATTCACCTCCTTTGTTATTAGTGGTATTATTGGCCGTGTTAAATGTGTTTAAATACACACTACTGGTTTTTATTTTTCTTGATTGAATGAATAGTTTTGGCGATGGGTGCCCTTTTCTGGCTTTTAGAGTGATGGAGCGGAGTGTGATGTGATGAGATAAGGAAGAGAAATGTTCTTGTAACGAGAATGTGGCGCTTGTGTCACTGTGCGGCATCACGGCACAGTAGTACACCGCAGAGTGCTCAATTGTCACATCCTCGATGTGCAGGTGCACTCGTCTCCTGTCACTTCCCACGCTCGCCGACATTCCTGGCTTGGCGCTTAACGGGGTGCCGGTTCCCAAGTGTGAAAGCAGGAAGTGTGGCGCTTGTCCAGGAAGTTGTTGGTACCAGAAGAAATAATCAGCACCAGTCAGCCCTGTGGCGTAAACGTACGACAGTGTCACCTGTTTGCCTTCTGATGCCAACACTTCGCCCGTGGCTGCCTCGAGCTGGTCACCGCTGGCGCCTGAAGGATGAGACAAGCGTGTTTCAGCATGCACTTGTCGAGTGACCCTTGACCTCGCCGAGCAGCACTCACCTGCCACAGTGATGACGAGCAGCGACCAAGCACACAGCAACATGCTGAATGAATTTCTGTCAACTCCGCTCTTCTCTTCTGCACTCGAGCTCTTACCTCACAATGTCGTCACGTGACTCAAACTCCACCCTATTGCAGACTGACGGAACAAAGTTGGATGGGGGAGAAACAGACACTTGTAGAAACTAAGTGCAAGTGACGCGACAGTTCATGAAGATTGCAAAGAGTTGTGTATTGGCCCTCACACCGAGCAGCCAAGTCACATGGAAACATTCAAGTGAATGACACCGTTACACGTGCACAATAATCAAAGCAAAATCAGTGGTGAACCACCAAATAGTTATGCAACCTAATCGCGACTCTTTCCAAAGGAAGTGGTCGCCATGGCACCTGCGTCACAAATGACAGCAGCTATGGTTTCTGTCTTCAAAGCTTACTGGGACCGGATGTACAACCCCAATTCCAATGAATTGATTGTTTTTAGCAAATAATCATTAACTCGGGTTCAGTTGGCGCTCAGTGATGGTGTGAATGATTGTGCATTTCTGTGAGTGGATCTCATTCCTTTTATTGGCAACATATAAACAAAATATTTCTTTGAAATTCAACACACCAAATAGAAAATTGTTAACAACCATTCAAAATTTGAATGATTAAAAAAAAAATGAAGGGATATAAAATGAGGGTTCAAAATGGTGAAAAATCAAGCCGTTCGCTCCACACCCCCAACGTATGGTGGCACGAGGCGCATGCAGGTGTTTTTGTGTAGGCACGCCAGCGGACGTGTCAGCGTGGGCTGCAGGGCGCAGTAGTAGACTGCCGAGTCGCTCAGCTTCACGCTCTCGATATGCAGAGGAGCTTGCAGGGCGCTGGCGTCCATGCTGGCGCGAAACCTGTCGGCGTACTTCTTCTCCGTCTTGCCCCGACTGAACTTTGAGTTGCTCAGAACAAACTCGGGTGCTGCGTTCACTTGCTGTTTGTACCAGAAGATGTAGTCGTCGCTCCGTGTACTGCCGAAGCTGCAGTCCAGCGTCACCGTTGCGCCCTCCACAGCGTGGACATCGCCCGCCGGCTGGTGCACCGTTTGCTGACCGTTTCCTGTCAAGAGAGCGACAAAGGCGGTCAGACGCCAGTTGAAAGCAGCGGTGACCTCAGATGACCTCACCGAGACTCAAAGCAGCCGTCAGCACGCACACGAGCACACGATTCATGTCTGCACTGGCAGTCTGCGTGAATGCCGACTTGCGGCTGAGGAGGCGCGGCCTTCGCTTCCTGTTGCAATGACATCAACGTGCACGGTGTGGAGGAGAAGCAGGGTTTTTCTTGTACAGTGGCGGATAACTTGCACATCTTTGAAGGCACCATTAAATGCTGAAATGTACATGCAGTTTTCGGAGCAACATATGCTGCCATCCAAGCAATGTCTTTTTTGGGGGGATGTCACTGCTTATTTCAGCAAGACAATACCAAGCCACATTCTTCCCGTGTTACAAAATCGTGGCTTTGGAGTAAAAGAGTGCGCGTACAAGACTGGCCCGCCAACAGTCGAGGCCTCTCTGCCATTGAAAATGCGTGGCACATTATGAAGTGCAAAATACGACAACAGAGACCCCGTTGAGCAACTTAAGTTGGCAAAAATTGGGAAATGTTCCAGCTGCAAAGCTCCAACAATTTGTGTCCTCAGTTCCCAAACGCTTACTGAGTGTTGTTAAAAGGAAAGGTGAAAAATGCTTTTTTGGAACGTGTTGCAGGCATCAAATTCAAAACGAGTGAATATTTGCACAAAAAAAAAACAATATCAGTTTGAACATGAAATATTTTGTCTTTGCGCTGTAGTTAATTGAATATAGTTTGAAAATGATTTGTAAATCATTGTATTCTGTTTTTATGTATGTTTTGCACAACTTCATTGGAATTGGGGTTTGTAGGAGGTTGGGAGGCAGTTCACAACCAAACAGCAGCTCTGGGAGGCTTTTGTGACATCCCGCAAAGAAATTCAAAACAGAACTTCTCCCAAAAGTCCAATGGATGCAAGAATTGGGAAGCTGCTATCAAACAACAGGCCATATTCCCAAATTTGAGTCCAACTATTTTCAGTTCTTTAAAACCTATAAAATGTCTTGGAACACTAATGTGCATAATAATTTGAAACAAGGTAAATAAAGTTTTTTCTTTGATGGATTTGGAGATTTTTTTTGGAAGATACTAGAGGGGAGTGTGATGTGATGAGCTGAGGAAGAGGAAATGTTCTTGTAACGAGAATGTGGCGCTTGTGTCACTGTGCGGCATCACGGCACAGTAGTACACCGCAGAGTGCTCAATTGTCACATCCTCGATGTGCAGGTGCACTCGTCTCCTGTCACTTTCCACGCTCGCCGATATTCCTGGCTTGGCGCTTAACGGGCTGCCGGTTCCCAAGTGTGAAAGCAGCAAGTGTGGCGCTTGTCCAGGAAGTTGTTGGTACCAGAAGAAAATATCAGTACCAGAAGACCCTGTGGCGTAAACGTACGACAGTGTCACCTGTTTGCCTTCTGACGCCAACACTTCGCCCGTGACTGCCTCGAGCTGGTCACCGCTGGCGCCTGAAGGATGAGACAAGCGTGTTTCAGCATGCACCTGTCGAGTGACCCTTGACCTCGCCGAGCAGCACTCACCTGCCACAGTGATGACGAGCAGCGACCAAGCACACAGCAACATGCTGAATGAATTTCTGTCAACTCCGCTCTTCTCTTCTGCGCTCGAGCTCTTACCTCACAATGTCGTCACGTGACTCAAACTCCACCCTATTGCAGACTGACAGAACAAAGTTGGATGGGGGAGAAACAGACACTTGTAGAAACTAAGTGCAAGTGACGCGACAGTTCATGAAGATTGCAAAGAGTTGTGTATTGGCCCTCACACCGAGCAGCCAAGTCACATGGAAACATTCAAGTGAATGACACCGTTACACGTGCACAATAATCAAAGCAAAATCAGTGGTGAACCACCAAATAGTTATGCAACCTAATCGCGACTCTTTCCACAGGAAGTGGTCGCCATGGCACCCGCGTCACAAATGACAGCAGTTATGGTTTCTGTCTCAAAAGCCATATTGTCCCATCCGTGCATACGTTCTTTTTTTACGCATTATTTTAACCCAAATAATTCTTATCCCCAAAGTAATTGTGGACGACTTCATGAACATAACGGGTTGAATTGGAAGCTGACCAGAGCGACACCAAAATCCACGGAAGATGAGAATTGATGAGAATTGTTTCTGGCAGAAGCAGAAGGTAAGGATGATCGAATAAACACAGTTGAACCAAAGATGAGGCAGATTGAAGAGTAACAAAGATCTAGACGTACATGTACAATCTGTACATCGCGACAGATTCCGAGAGCGACATTATCTTTTTCTCAACAATTTTAAAGACGTCGTTATCGGCATGATAATTGATAATGTTAGGCCATTACTCCTCCTTAAGTTCTGACAGGCATTTGAGCAAGAACTGTGGTCTTACTGCCACCTGGTGACACGAAGTTAGCTGAAAATAGCTTTTGAGTGGAACTTCGAAAAGAGCCAACATGATGTCATCAGCTGAAGGAAATAATGAGGCCACAGGTGGTGGGCGTGGCAGGTGAGGGTGTAGGTTTGTGTCACAGTGTGCGTTGTTGTGTGGATGCCGCTGTGGGCTACAAGATTGTCTTCGGGGGTGGGACGAGTTTGACGGTGGAAAACAGTAGGAATCCCATTAATACTGTGGCTTGTATTTTTCATTTTTGGTACTGACTAAATTGCCTTTGAACATATTTATTTGTCTTTCTTACTCTGCTTCATTCTTCTTCGTGGATAATTCCGCTGCTTGTTTGTGTCACGCATCACAGCTTCCTGATAATGCCTTAGTGCCGTGGCAACACGTTGAGTGTGTTGATGAAAATGTACCCACTTTTTTTACGCAAACGTGGAGAAACACGCGTCATGACGTCACTTACACACGGCGAAGGGCGTCCAGTCGACATGGATGACATAAAAGTCAAGTGGGACGAGGAATGAACCCCTGAGGAACGCCACTGTGGAGAGGGCCAACACCTATGAAAAATCTGCAAACAAATGTCCTTTTTGTTTTCAAATTTGAGCAAAAAAAAGCTAAACAGCACCATAACCATGCCACCCCATAAAGATTCTCATCGTTTTCTTGTTGAAGCTTCTCTTGAGGTTCTTGTTGAGGTAACAACTGATGTGTGTCAGGAAGCGGGATATTAGTTTTCGGAAGCGGAACCAGAGTGACTGTGGAGGCTCGTAAGTTTGGCTTTTATGTTTACAATGTAAACAATACTAAAGAACATGGACTGAGAAAGATTCCGTCTCCCTGTCCATTTTCTCTCTTGCTGAGCCTGTTCATGGTTGCGGAGGAGCTGGAGCCTATCTCAGTGGAATTTTGATGAGAGGATAGTTTTTGGAATGTGGGAGGATTTGTGTATTTATTTCGCTTTAAATTCATACTTTAGTTAGTCAGAGAGATTCCTGTTCAAGCATCTTATGAGGTTCTTGTTGAGGAGACAACTAACGTGTGACAGGAAACACCAAGTTACGTTTTCCGAGTGGGACCAGACTGAGAGTGGAGACCTGTAAGTGATTTATTTCTTTATTGTTTTAATTAAAAGTTGAAACAGAAAGTTAGTTGGTGCAGAGATTTTGTTTATGAGCGTCACATTTTGTAAATGCGTACTTGATGTTTGGACACAGACCCAGATTGAGTCTAGAAGCTGGTGAGGGGAAACAAGAGAAAAGTCCAGTTGTCAGCTCCATTTGATTAAATGTTGGAATTCTGTTGCCGAGATGTTCTTTCGGTTAATACGTGAGTGGACCATTTTGCCCCAATGTGATATCAAGTTACATATTATGTGTGAAACTTCCACATGTTCTTTCTAATGATCTTAATGTAAAGACTGAAATAAGTCAAATAACCTGACTAAAATGCACCCAGAACCATTTTATTTATTTATCTTTATTTTGTATAGTTGCTATTTGTTGCAAGGACACAACAGTTCTTATGAGGTTCTTGGAGAGGTTATTTAGGTTCTTGTTCAGGAAACAACTGTTGTGTGTCAGGAATCACCAGGTTACTTTTTGGAAGTGGGACCAGATTGACAGTGGAGGCCTGTAAGTGGATTTTTGTATTTCTTAAGACACTTCGTCGTTTTGTTTTAATTCAATGCTGAAACTGAAAGTTAGCAGGTGCCGTTTTAGTCTATGAGTGTCACATTGTGTAAATGCGTACTCGTTGATGTTTGGACGCGGAAGCAGATTGAGTGTCGAACCTGGTGAGTAGAAACGGAGTAAAAGTCCAGTTGTCGGCTCAGTTTAATGGAATGTTGGACTTTTGTTGTCAAGAGTTTCTGCTTGGGCAACAGGTCAAAACATGAGTCGACCATGTTGTCCCAATGTGACATCAAGTTACCTGTTTTGTGTAAAACTCCCACATGATCAAAAGCAACGCATCGAACAGCGCAAGCTTCTTGCCCAATTGTCACGATGTGTTTTCCCTGCTTAACGAGAGACTGCGGTCGGTGTTTAGTGGAAGATTTTGAGCCGTCCTTCTACAAACTTGAGGCGGGCAACCTGAAGGCGTGCCTCGCCACCGGCTTCAGTCGACACAACGCCACGGCGAAGGCGGGAAAAGGACACATGTTCGAGGAGTCGCGCGCCGTGCGGATATCGGACGGCTCGCTATACAACCAGGTGGCACTGCTGTCAGCCGCACATAACGACACGTGTGAGGAAGGTGAGGAGCGCGGCCTCGGCCTCTTGTCGACTTCATGGCGTCGTCGCCTCATGTCGCTTCCTGTCGTGCCGCCACAGGTGACAGGGGACCAGGGTGGTGCCCGGACGCTTTGGTGCCAGGTTGGTATTGAACATGCGAGGGTCTGTCGGGCTGAGTTAAACGTGCATGTCGTTGGCAGACGAGAAGGTGAACCTCCTCTCCGTCACCGTCCTGGCCCTGCGCCTGGTTTTCGCCAAGACGCTCGCCATCAACTGTGTCATGACACTGCGCCTGTGGTTTGGCGCACCTGAGTAGCCAGTGCCACACCACCACCTTCCTCTTCCTCCTGTGTTTGTGTTTGAACTTGCAGGTTTTCTTCATCTCAGTGAGCAATAAAATGTGCAATTAAATCAACAAAATTTCAATAAAATGAGATTGTAAAAAAAGGTTGTTGCTGAATTACAACACACCACCATACAGATGCATTACGACAGAAAAGTCTTTGGCTACACTGGAAAACAACCTGATTACAACTGGGATTAAATTTATAAGGACAATTAAGTGACTATAAAAATTGATGAATTTGTGAAAATATGTAAACTCCTATATGCTTGCTTGATGGATGGATATCAGTCAGAATTCTTTGCCATTGTGTGTGGCGTCCCACAGGGGTCAGTGCTGGGTCCAATGTTATTTAATGTACATAAAAGATGCAATATGTTTGTGAGTGACGTTATACAGTATTATGTAGGATGCGTGCTCATTGGCATGTGGGCGTACACCGCCATACATTTATGATTGTTATATTTTATTAAGGACAAGTTAAGAGGACATCAAAGCTGCAGCATTTATGTTTCGAATGTGGCTAACAAAATATTTTTTACATTTGAATGTGAGTTTGCCTGTGTGTTTTTGATATTTGATATTATCTTCGAGACTCTTTCCACAGGAAGTGGTCGCCATGGCACCTGCGTCACAGATGACAGCAGTTATGGTTTCTGTCTCAAAAGCTTACTGGGACAGGATGTAGATTGTGGGGAGGAAATGGAGGTCGGGTAGAAAGGCCTTTTCAGACGGTACTTGAGCAGTGTGAAAAAGGCCGCGGGGCAGCGCGCAAGGACGCCACCGCCCTGGTGCAAGCTTGCCCATATTTGGAAGTGCTGACGTAGTATGTTTATCTATGCTATATTCATCATCATCACTTTCTGTCAATCATGTGACCTTATTGACTCCGATGAGAGGGTGGAGCAGCGTGTGGCTTGTTTTTTTTGCATCTTCGCCTCGGGCAGGAAGTGTACACGTGTAAGTGGCAGCCGCAGAGCTGTTTTGGGGTCGCACATGTGCGCGCTCTCCCCCGTAGCATGCTTGACTTCATTTTTTTTTTTTTTTTTTTTTTCAACAAAGCATGTTTATAAGCCACTGAGCTCTCACCTGACGTTTGTGCAGGCAGCTCGGGTTCAGTTCCCGCTCAGTGATGATGTCAGTGTGAGTGTGAATGATTGTCCGTTTCTGTGGATGGAACTCATTTCTTTCAAATATATCCGCTAAAAGCCTCCGGTTGCCAGAAAACATCCCATCGGGTCATCATCGGGCTTTTCTACGCCGAGACAACGAGGCACTCTAAAGCAGCCACAGCAGCCTGCAGCCCCAGTCTACACGCTGGCTGTAAAGCCAAACTTAAAAATAACCCCCCCCCCCTATTAATTAAGGACAGTGGCAATAACTGGATAGTCGTGTTGGTTCTTTATTGGGTTTCAAAAGTAGGGTGGTGACAGCTGTGTCCATATCAGTGGGCAGACTGGAGGTAGTTTGGATTTCTGTTTTTGTCACTGTAATTCAAACGCACAGTGGTGGTGAGCAGCGTCAGCCGTCACATGCGGACCGGCGTTTTTCACGCTTGAGCTTTGTAGCACCCGTCGGGAATGTTCTGGTATTGCTTGTATCCTCTTGTTCCAGTTGTGAGGAGGAAGCGAGGCGGCACATAAACGAAACCACTGCTGGTCTCGTAGTCATAGGACAGCGTGACGCGAGATCAGATAAGCTAAGGGGTGGCGAGAAAAAGAATCCGGATGCAAAACTTAATTTCCGTCTTCAACGAGTTACAGAGTCCATTTTTAGGCCTGTTGGCCCATGAGTCAAGATCCTCTTTTTGCACAGTCGACTCCCGCGAGACCACACCCCCAATGTGACGTGGCACGAGGCGGGTGCAGGTGTTTTTGTGTAGGCACGCCAGCGGATGTGTCAGCGTGGGCTGCAGGGCGCAGTAGTAGACTGCCGAGTCGCTCAGCTTCACGCTCTCGATATGCAGAGGAGCTTGCAGGGCGTTGGAGTCCATGCTGGCGCGAAACCTGTTGGCGTACTTCTTCTCCGTCTTGCCCTGACCGATCTTAAAGATGCTCAGAACAAACTCGGGTGCCGCGTTCACTTCCTGTTTGTACCAGAAGATGTAGTCGTTGCTCCCTGTCCTGCTGAAGCTGCAGCCCAGCGTCACCGTTGCGCCCTCCACAGCGTGGACATCGCCCGCCGGCTGGTGCACCGTTTGCTCACCGTTTCCTGTCAAGAGAGCGACAAAGGCGGTCAGACGCCAGTTGAAAGCAACGGCGACCTCAGATGACCTCACCGAGACTCAACGCAGCAGTCAGCACGCAAACGAGCACACGATTCATCTCTGCACTGGCCGTCTGCGTGAATGCCGACTTGCGGCTGAGGAGGCGCGGCCTTCGCTTCCTGTTGCAATGACATGTCCTCCGTCGTCGCAGCAACGCACTGTGGTTCTTCCCTCTCGCCTGAATGTCTCGTGTTGTCTCGTACACACTGCTGAAATGCGCCTCCATTTCATTTGAACAGGAGTGTTTTAACCTTTTATATCCACTATTCACCTCCTTTGTTATTAGTGGTATTATTGGCCGTGTTAAATGTGTTTAAATACACACTACTGGTTTTTATTTTTCTTGATTGAATGAATAGTTTTGGCGATGGGTGCCCTTTTCTGGCTTTTAGAGTGATGGAGCGGAGTGTGATGTGATGAGATAAGGAAGAGAAATGTTCTTGTAACGAGAATGTGGCGCTTGTGTCACTGTGCGGCATCACGGCACAGTAGTACACCGCAGAGTGCTCAATTGTCACATCCTCGATGTGCAGGTGCACTCGTCTCCTGTCACTTCCCACGCTCGCCGACATTCCTGGCTTGGCGCTTAACGGGCTGCCGCTTCCCAGGTGGGAAAGCAGGAAGTGTGGCGCTTGTCCAGGAAGTTGTTGGTACCAGAAGAAAGAATCAGCACCAGTCAGCACTGTGGCGTGAATGTACGACAGTGTCACCTGTTTGCCTTCTGATGCCAACACTTCGCCCGTGGCTGCCTCGAGCTGGTCACCGCTGGCGCCTGAAGGATGAGACAACCGTGTTTCAGCATGCACTTGTCGACTGACCCTTGACCTCGCCGAGCACCACTCACCTGCCACAGTGATGACGAGCAGCGACCAAGCACACAGCAACATGCTGAATGAATTTCTGTCAACTCCGCTCTTCTCTTCTGCACTCGAGCTCTAACCTCACGATGTCGTCACGTGACTCAAACTCCACCCTGATGACATCATCAGGTGATGCCACAAGCCTGCATGCCCACTTTAACAGAAACGAGGGAAAAAGAGCAAGCACGTTCTCTCGCCTTCACAACTATTGTTTCATGTTGTTGTCTTTTGATGCGTATAAATTAAGCACAAATACAAATTGACCTCTCTTCATGGCAAGAGCCTTCAAAGAACCTAAAGGTTAAAGGTCAGGAGATGAATTAAAATAGTACAAGAAACCTAAGAATGCAACTTCTTAAGAGAAGGCGAGTGGCCACCTGGCCGGAAACTAAAACTCTTACCATGTCTTAGCTCTCTTCAAAACTAATTAAAATAAGACACACCACGTAAAAAACAATTCAACTAAAAAACTGCCAGTGGAGTGAGGAAAAAAAAAAATTCAATAATTACTCCGCTCACATTTTTTTCCTACTTATTTCAAGTATTAAAAAAAAAAGAAAAGAAAATGTTTTAAAACAATGGGCCTCATTCACCGTGTGTACGCACAGGTTTGCGCTCAAATTGTACGTACAAACCTGTGATTTTGCAATATGTTCATCTTTTGTTTTTGCTCGTACTCTGCAAATCAATTTTAGAACACCCTCAGTCCATGCGTAGGCACAAATAACGCAGGATCATCTAGTCAAACATCTTTTACCCAAGATGCACAACATATTGGAACATTAGTCATTTCAAAACAACAACAACTTTGGTGTTAATAACACAAAGCATACATTTTCTAATGAGTTGACTGTCCCAAGGAACAATTCAAGTACTTTTCTAGGTGACGAGTCTTCTTTTAAGTGTAGTGAGATTAGTTTTGAGACTTTTGACGAAAAGTAAGACAAATCTTGGTCAAATTTGGACTTTTTGCAGTGCAATTGCCAGCACTACATTTCACGTCAGGATGGTCTCACAAAACGCAATAGCAACCGCACTTCACCATGACGACCATTAAGTCAAACTCAACAGGTTGTTTTTTTTTTTTTTTTTAATTCACTTGGTGTTATTATTATTATGTGACCATTTATACAATTAAAAATTCAACAACAAAACAAGGCAGTGAGATTTTTTTTTTTTTTTTTTTATGATTCTAAAAAAAATGTTTCAGTAAAACCTTTCAGAGCACACAAGAAAATCCAAGCCAAGCTTTCATTTCTTATTTGTGACACCATTGCCAGGGTACAGAGATTGCAGACGATATATCAAACGTAATTTGTCAATTCTGCGGTTTCTACACACAATACCCTGACAAAAATCTTTACAGCTAAATTCCATCCGATGACAGAAATCCTTTGCTACAGCGATAGGAGATTATATTACATGTAACCACATTTGTGTTTGTTTTATTCTTTGAGAACTACACACAGGAACACACTGCAGTTTACTAACAGTAAGAATGATCATTATTACTTTTCTTTTTTTTTTTTTTTTTTTTTTTTTTTTTTTTTTTTTTTAAATGTCAAGGGAATATAAATACAGTATGCCCAGTTGGATATTATAGTAGGGACAATATGAATTGCACAATGTCCCAAATGACAGAAAAGCCAGCCTGACAGAATGCTGAGCTAAAGTTGCCTGAAATTGCAAAGCATTCAGATCAGGTCAGGTCATATCAGCCTTCCGAATCCTCTTTAGAATCCTCAGTCCCTCATCGGCACTCTAAAAGAAAAAAAAGAAAAGAAAAAAGTTAGTCAACATGGAACAAAAAAAAAAATAACAATAATTAAAGTACATCTCAGGTGTGCTACTGGATTTCAGTGTGGAGTGGCTCCAAACTTTCAAAAATAGACAGTACTTTTCTGTTTACATAGCTATGATGGCCAAACAATATTTTACTCCAAAAGTCTTACCGCCTTGAAAAACGTATTCAAACCCCTTGAACTGTTTCACATTTTGCCACCTCACAACCACAAACTTATTTTCATTTCCTAATTTATATTGAGATCCGATGTGCTCGATCAACACAAAGTAGCACATAATTGTCAAGTGGAACCGAAAGGATCTTCATGTTGTTCCTTACCACTGGCCCTTGGTGGCAGTGCTCCTCCTCTGCTGCGAGACGCTGTAAATCTCCTGCAGCTGTGCTTTCTGATCGTCACTGAGGGGCGCCGTCAAACACTGGTACCAAGCCAGATCCGAATTCTGCACCCCTGACATTCACATTTTGAAGTATTACCAAAGTGATGACACTTTATTGAGCTGGGCTTCGCATAAACAAAAAAAAAACAGAGGCAGTGTTCACAAATGTGCAGAGGGGGAGGAAAAAAAGTTGACTTACTGAGCAGGGCAGATGCAAAGAACTGATACTCATCTTCTCCGTTGTCATAGTCAACGGGTGTGCTGTACTCTTCCAGAGGCGTTCCTTCAAAGCTATCATCATCATCATCATCATCCCAGTAGTCATCGTCATCGTTGCTCTCATCTCCCAGGCCCATTGGCACGCTGGACTGCTGCTGCATAATACTACATTTCTCATTCACTTCATCCTCATCAGTGGGAATCTCCTCTGCAGATGAACAACAAAGTCATATGCAAGTAAAACTACTACAACTTCTTGCCATGTATTCACAAGCCACAGAACCAGATGAGACTAACTCGAAATACATTGTACATAACCACAATGAATTCCAGCGCCGGCTACAACTTCTCTCCGTTCCGCACATTCGTGTGAGCACACCGCTTCCGGTGAGCAACTCACCATTTTGATCTTCATCCAAAGCCCTTGCGTGGGCCAGCAGGTCAGGTTTGTTGATGTTACGGGAAGCGGAGAGGTGCTTGAGGCCCAAGAAGAGGAGCAGCACAGAAGGGAGGATTTGGCTGGCGACGCTCTCCAGCGCCGCTGGACGGCTCGGAAGCTCCATCAGCACAGTCAGGCCAATGATGCACATCTTACGGTCATGGAGCCTATGAGGGAATCAAAGGTGCAAATGGTGAACACAGCTATAATATAGAAAATGAAATCAAATCTTTCTAAAAATAATGTAAAACTTTTTTTTTTAATTTATTATTTATTTTTTTTTAAACAACTTTAAAGAGTAAAAGAAATTGTAAAAAACTGTGCCAAACAAAAAATGATTGACTCGCTTTGGCGAGCCGAAAGGTACAACAATAACCACTAATCGAGGGAATACAGAATAATAAATCATATTCGTTAATTATTGTTATTAATTTATATGTATGAAAGTAATACATGAAGAAAGGGACCAGGCCGGACCGCAAATAGCGAAAATCTGAGGTTAATTAGAGGCAATTATAATTAAATTGAGGAGGGAAAAAAAAATTCATTCTTGAATGGTAATAAACCACGGATAAACATTTTGGGGTTTGTGTCCCTCGCTGCCCCCCAAAAAGGGAAAAAAAAAGAAAAATGAAATGAAATTGAAATTTTATTTTATTTTTTATTTTTTTTAAATCTGCGAATAGGTGAATCCGCGGGTGCCGAACCGCGCGTATGCGAGGGTACATTATGAATTTGTTATAAACCTAAGCACAACAGAGTGGTTCTCACCCAAGGAAGAATTCTGTGTCGTTCATCCACTGGTTGATGAAGTGGGCAGTGATGGTCTGTGGGTTCTGGGAGAAGTGTGTGTTGTCCAAAGTGTGCATGAGAAGGGCTGGGCTGTAGTAAAGAGCAGCGATGACCACCTCCAGGCACGTGATCCTAAGCTTGTTGGACTTGACGCCGCGCGTCAAACGCTCCAGCACTGCCTCCACGAACAGAGGGATACACTGCAGTAATGAGACCCACAAATTGTTTTTATTTCTGCTTGAGGAATCATAATGAGTATATTAAAAGATAATCAAATTAAAGATAAGCAGTTTTATGTTTTGCATTTTGCCAAACCACATTGTGCTGGTCGGTCACATAAAATTCCAATAAAATGTTTTTTCGTTTGTGGTTGTAACGTGACGAAATATGGAAAAGTTCAAGTGGTATGTATGACTACTTTGTACAAGCCACTGTATAGTCAGACACACACACAATGAGACTTGTGCGCACAGAAAAACGTCAAACTAACTCGTTTCATGTTGAAGAAATAAGTACACACCAATGAAAGTCTAGCAAAGGTCAATTTTAGATGAAATACGAATACACAAGCTTTAAACCACAGGAGAGCCAAAGTGGAAGTACTTTGTCAAACTCATTTTTGTCTCGGGCCGCATTGTAGTTATGATTTCCCTCAGAGGATAGAATAGTGAAATGTTTAATCACCAAAATCAGATTACCATTACACAACAAATTGAGGGATAACTAGTTTTGAAATCAGAAGACAAGGATAATAGTTTGTTCAAGTATTGTTTAAGTTACTGTAGAAGAAGGGTTTGGTAACAGAAAAATGCAATATCTCACCATTATTGATTATTATTATGACAATTTGGAATTTGGGTACAGATTTTTAGCAAAAATCACGGAAGTTGACGAGCATGATTTGCTTTCGCGGGCCACATAAAATGATGTGGCGGGCCGCATCTGGCCCCCGGGCCTTGAGTTTGACACCCATGATGTAGCGTAATTAAGTGATGCATGGACTGTTTTCCAAACCTGGTCAATCCCTCTGCCTTTGCACTGCAGTATCATCACCTCCAACAGTTTGGCAGCGTGACACTCTGCTTCCTCACCTGAATCTGTGGTCAGCACCTGGGACAGGAAAAACAACCAAAACTCACCAACCGGTCACATTAAGCTCCAAACCTCGGAACTGTTTTATTCAGTTCAGATTGTGTAGACCTGAGAGCAGCATAAGAAAACGTTACCTTTTTGCACATGCTGTAGATGATCTCCAAGTTCTTGGGGTTGGCGATGAAGACATTTGTATCCACAGTGACGTAGTTATGCAAAAGTGGCATCATATCTGTACCACAAATATATCAGTATTAGTAAGATAATTTTACGGGGAGGGAAAAAAAGTTTCTATATAAAAAAATATTGCAACCTGTTCATTTTTTTGTTGCGCAAAGCCGACTGTTTTCTCCAATTCTATAGATATTGTAAGCTATTGTTTAAGGTTTGAGTATTTTCATATAATTTGATCAATAACGGTAAAGACGGGGCCCACTGAATTTCTTTTTGAAAATAAATATATTTTACTGATATAAGTATTTGAATTATTGGCAGTTGTTATCCATAAAAGGTTTCATATTTTAAAAGCTTAATGCCAAAATGTTTTTTGCAACAATATTTACTGAAAAAAAAAAAAAAAAAAAGCTTTTTACAAGCGGTGTTTTTTTGTCACTCAAACTGTCTTTACCGTTAACGCCACTGGAGAGAGGAAAAAAAAATAAATCATATTAAGTATAATCACTGAACCAGTTCAGATCATGTTAATGTTAACGTGACACTCATGCCCATGATGAGTGTATGTAATCTTCTGACCACAACAGTCAAGTCATGTGAGACCAACCAGTGAAGTAGTCAAAGCAGTCATGCTGAAAGACCTCATACAGGACGCTCAGCAGCTGCCACATCTGGGGGGAGATGGTCTGGCATGTAAGTCCAAATGCCAGAGACAGGATCTCCTCATAGAATTCTGTCCATGAGATGAATTTTATGCATGTTAATATTTTCACTTTTTGGTATAGCCAGGTACAATATAAGGAAAAATGAAAAAATTCTTTAACATTGTATCAAATGTATACCAGTGCCTAGGGTTGGTGACAAATGTGTACTTTCATTCCAATCCGTTATGTAATGTCTAATGTTACAAATTTAGTATGGCAAATTTCCATAAAATCCTAAATATTGGGGATTCCGTTCAGATATGACAAGAAGATTATTTTTTTACGTGGCTGTAACAAATATGACTTTCATCATCTTTTTATTGTCGACAGATTCTATGTGCACCACAGAAAACCAATAACAGTGAAAAATGTGTTTGCCAAACGACAAAACACTATGCTGCACAGACACACCTGGCATACCTATGATAGGTTTCTGCAAGACCAGGCCAATCACCTGCAAACAGATATCCTCCAGCTGTTGAGTGATCTGAGGAGGATAAAAAGAAGAACAAAAAAAAAAAATCAATCATCCACATATACAATATAATATTTATAAGATAATTTTGCCCATCACTCCTGTGCATTTTGCCGACGGAAAGGCGTCTTTGGTTTTGGACTTTTGGATATACAATAGTGGGAGAGATAATTATTTGATCCCCTGCTGAATTTTTATATTTGCTCAAAAAGTACAAGTCTCTGCAATGTTTATACTTATTTTGGTTTTATGATTATCAGTAAAAAAATGAATACCATGAACGCACAATATTTAAGTTATAAGATGTGAATTTTATTGAGTGAAAAAATTATTTGATCCCCTATAACAACTTGAATTTTAGCGACTACTGATTGACTGGTTCCCATATTGATAGTGCACTATGTATAATTACTATATACTCTACGATAATGATCAACTATAGTGCACTATAAATATGTTTGCACATTAAGCATGGTGGAGGATTCATAATGTTGTGGGGCTGCTTTTCTGCATCTGGTACTGGAGGCCTTGCCTGCATCAGAGGCATCATGAAATCAGAGAATTATCAAGCGGTTTTAGAGTGAAATGTCTTACCTAGTGTAAGAAAACTTGGTTTGACCCAAAGCACACATCCAAATGCACACAGGAATGGTTGAAAAATAAATTTAAAAATAAAAAATGTTTTTTAAATGGCCAGCAATGAGTTCCGATCTCAATCCGATTAAAAATCTTTGGGGGGAGCTGAAATCTGCCATTGGAGTAAAGAAGCTTGAAAATGTTCAAGCGCTTTAACAAATTGCAAAGGGAGAGTGGGAGGAAAATAGTTTGGCACATTTTCGTTTATTTCTGAAGATATTATACAGGTTATGCAAAAAAAAAAAAAAAAATGAAGGGGTGCCAATAATGGTGAGCAGGACTGTATAAATCTTTGAGCACATTTTTTTTATTTCTCCTCTGTGCCTCTAACCACTATTGTTTTATTGTTCAGTGTCTTTTAAGGTTCATGAAAGGTGCTTGAAATAAAATGTATTATATTATTATGATTAACTTGATTGTTGACACAAACAGATGGAAGCCAATCTCCTTATTGGGTGCACATAGGAATGCGTCTGCAGAATTGTCATGTAAGCTCATTTTGCATGTTATGGGAGAAGATACAAATAGATGAATTTAGCACATGTAATGTCATTTATCAAACGTGAGAGAAATTGCGATGGCCGCTTTTGCATCTTTAGATAACGTGTTTGAAAAGCAGGTTCAAACCGGTTGTTGGACGCAGAGTCCGCAAAATATAAAAGATCACGCTTTACTATCTTGCTGTATGGTCTCGCGTTCGTTTTCTAAACCTCTTGCCGCTTTCTCTTCCGCCTCCCGGTTGGAAAATGACAGGTCCAGTAAATTTATGATCGATCACCACTGCCGTACATCCACTTAGAAGCATAGCAAATGCCTTGCAAGATTAACAGTATGTGCGCATATGTGCGAGTAGCGCGCATGAGTAACCTCCTTGTGGTCCTCCATGACCGTGAGAATGGTGTCGATGGTGCTGAGGATGCCAAGGGCCATGACTGTCTTGTCCTCATTCTCCTCGTACTCCTCACTCTGAAGAACCCTGGTAAAGATCTCTGCCTGGGAAGTACACATATACACTCAATTGTTAAAAAACAAACAAAAAGACGGTAGAACCACCACTCAAAAGTGAGTCATGACGCACCAGTTGAGAATCACTGCTGAAAATTATGCTAGAAAGTCACTGGGATCTTTTAGACTAGTTCAAACAAAACACCGTGTTTCCTCACAATTGAACAGATATGAGGATGACACACAAGGCATTGAAAAAATGAAACGGGACAGTTTTTGTCCCTACGTCCTACCAGGTTCTGTGTCATGTCGACAGCAATTGCCGCAACCTCTTCGTTGTACTCGCAGATCATCTTCTGAATGACATTTGTCAAATCATCATTCTCTGTCTCTTTGACCACATGGAGCAGCTGTTGCATGACAGGTCGAATGTGCGGCCTGATGTACAGCTTTGCTACAGAAGAATAATGGGGGGGGGAAAATGATATCATGATCCTACAAAATTTCTTGATTTGATCAATCCAAATATATTAAAGGTATTTTGTAGCCTGCTCTAGCAAATCTGGCAAAAAAAAGCATCTTTAAACTACCCAACACTGCAATGTGCTCACATTCCTCAACATACCCTCTTCCTGATGGGTGATCAACATTTGTAAAGCAATGGCTGCCTCCACCTTAACTGGCATTTCATTGTCATCAACCAGGTCCTTCTTGACCAACTCCACGGCATTCCTCAACGCCATCACATTATGGAAACTCAGCTGACTGAAGCAGTGGAGGACCCAGCATGACTGGCAAAAACGGTGGAACCGCAAATGAATAAAAGCACAACTATATACAGTACAAAAGTGCATTCAGATCATTCGTTTTGTTAGGTTGCACACGTGCGCTATTCCTCAGTCTACACCAGTACTACTTTTTGGCAAAGACAAACAAAATTTGAAATTACGTCAATGTTCGTATGTATGGATGCAAATGTAATATTAATTCCCTTGATTGGAGTCAGCACAAAAAGCTTCACATGTTTTTATAAACCACAAGTTTGATAGCTTTATGTTCTGTTATTTTTCTAGTATTGATTTATGACCTTGAGTACCCTGAAGGCCCCTCTCTAAATAAAACAAATTAACTTACCCTGGCTCGCAAGTAACCCAATCGAGAGTTGAGCAAAGGGAAGACGTAGTTTTGCAGCATCAACTCCATCTGCTCCATGTAAATCCGCTTCTGTAGACCACACATAGCAAAGCCCAAAGAAAACATAAGACTGTTGAAAAAGGTTCATCAATGGTCTCAGTCTCTCATGAGCACAGCTCTGTGTTAAAAAAAAAGGACTGCATGTGTGTACATCTTATTTTAATTGGGAATGTCGCTATGTTCAAAATTATTGTTATTATGGGAACCCAGAATTCATCGCGTTGATGTTTTTAACTACAGTACTGTAGTTGTCACATATCACACTAGACGTTGCTCTTTACTTGCATTTGGTATTTGTGAATTGATTGAATACAACTTTGACTGCGACTTGTCTTTTAAAACAGTGGCTTTCTGGTCATGTTCTCTGCATCCTCAAGCAATTTGGTTTGCAATTTGACTGACCAAATGTATGAGATGAATAATGAGTCGGAGAGTGCTGTGGTCGCAGGCACACTGCGAGCAACCTGCAGCAAGGGAAAAAAAAAAATCTATGTGGTATCCTATCATTTTTGACCAAGACGTATTGCAATACTTTTCCAGTACCTGCTACCTTGTTACAAAGTCCCCAAAACACAAATTTTGAGCCATGTGCCATTTCTTTCTTTTCAACACTTTGGATTTTGATGTACCATTAGTGCTTTATTAGAACTTCACGCTGCCTCCCGACAGCTGTTCATGCCATGTCTTTAGTGGGAGAAAAAAATTTGATGTTTGAGTTGCCAACAAGTTTTATTCAAAATAACATTGATAGAGGGTTATATCGTACGGTAGATTTTTATTTATAGTTCAATTTGTTCTGTGACCACGCTCTTCACTCAAAACACTTATCTCAAATCAACTTCTCCCATTAAAATGAATGGAAATGCCAATCTGTTCAGCATCCCCGCCCCACCAAAACAAAACAAAAAAAACATTATAATATGGAAAAAAAGCAATCAATAATACTGTACTTCATACCAGAGTGACAACATTATTAAATACAATGTAAAGAATTAAAAACTGTGCATCATGGTTTAATGCTGCAATTCAATTCATTGTGCTGCTCCTTCTGGTGCGACCGCCTTGGCCCACCTTCTACTTCTACTACTACTGTAAGTGACTCATTAAGATGCTGTACCATAAGTAATTTTTCAAAGCGGATAAAGAATATATGTCTGTGAGTATTGTTATATTATCTGTCAACATGTGTTGCTACACTGTGTTCAAATCATTTCTTAAAGAGTTTTAATGTCAATGGCATTCTTCTTTACATGTTAGCATTAAGATAGCGGGCCATTCATAAGGCAACATTGTTTGGTTGTTCTAAATACAGTCTAGTTTCTCGTTGTTTTACGTTTCATTTGACAGGAAACTTCAACTGGGTTCGGCATCTAACAGCTTGAGGTTTTTGATTATTTGTTCACTAATATTGCACAGCACTAATCCAACATAAATACCTTCAGTAGTAGCTCAGCTAGCGCTCCAATGCAGTGCAGTGCTCCATCTTTCCTTCGGGAGTCAGACATGGGATCCATAAGTATCTGATGGCAGAACTCCATCATTTGAGGCAGAACCTTGGAAGAGAAAAGTGCAGTGGAACCTCTGTTTATGAATTTAATCCATTCCGTGACTCCGTTTGCAAACCAAACAGGGTTTTTTTTTTTTTTCCCGTTTGCTCCAGACAACTTACTAGGATCACTGGGACATACAATTTTATAATGTTTATAATGATTACAAAAGTACAGAGGGTAGACTTCGACCAACCACAATGTGCATCGACATCTCAAACACAAACACCACTCATCTTTTGCTATTATTGCTTTTTTTTTTTTTTTACCCAACAGTATTACGTTCAGGCTTGCAAATAACACTAGCAGTTTTTACTTTCTTTGGAGGCATACTGAGGTATAATTTAGAGCAAAATTTTTTAAAAAAGAGCTGCAATGTGTGGCACACGTAGGCAGTATGTTTATGTGGCGCGTGAAAAAAATCACAACTGAACCTTCCACAACTATTTCAAAGCTGCTCTTGAACCTAAAATAATACGTGAACCAAGGGATTTTATTTTCATTTGTAAACCCAATTTGGGTTTACAAATGGGCAACCTTTACTACAATCAGACCAAGAGTCAGTTCCTACAAGTGTTATACGGTATGTTGCTCAATACTGTATTGTATTCTTCTCCTCACCTCCTTCCTCTTTCGCGCAGCATTGCACAAAAGGCTCTGTGCAGCAGTGGCTGGAAAGGCATGATCATCATAGAGGTCTGTAGGGGGAAAAAAAATTAAGTCAGAAAGGTTTTAGTGTTCTAAAACTAGTGAAAAGCATTACAAGCATACACACAGGTTAAGAACAAATTAAGAATTACAGGCATAACAATAAATTCATCTAAACGTGTAGGTTATAAGCACTCACAAAACTTCATGCGGATGTATTCAAATGGGTCTTCCTGCCACAGCCTCTCGTCCTCATCTTTGTAACACATGAGAGGGAAGATCACTTCCTGACAAATCGTCTGTAAGAGATGAAAGTGAACAAAAAAATACAAAAAAAGAAAAACAGGAGCATTTTTTTTTTTTTTTTACTTTTATTAAACAAGCTAAAACCAACCCATCAAGCAATTTATACATATGTAAACAAAAGGCATATATCCATCTATATCTAAAACGTAACAGTGATTCTTTGGGTAGTCGAAAGTCAAGTCAATATGATACACAAATATATTTTGACATTTATGATAAATAAATACTTCCACGAACAATGATTTCCCGTTACCTGCATGTGAGGCTTTATCTGTTTCCACGTCAGCGAATGAGAAAGTCCCTGGTTGAGGTAGTTGAGACACTGCTGGAGAACACGAGGAGTAACATACTCCTTCTGCCTGTATTGATCCACTACCTTCAACAAGACCTGGGCAGACAGTGACAACAGAGACAGACAAGTCAGAGCAAGAAATCCTATTGCTTTTATCAGCTGTCAATTTTATACCCGGTTCACAAATACTTACTTGCTGTAAGCCCACTGCATAGGTCTTCAAGAAGAAATCTGCAAACTCAAAGTACTCTTTTGTCACATTGCCTGGGCTCCCATATCTGAAAAAGAAAACAATTAGAATAAAAACCAAAAAAATACTTGGTTACAGTATTCAAACCCCTTGAACTCTCACATTTTGTTATATTACAAACCCAAATATGAGTTAATTTTATTGGGATTTCATGTGCTAGACCAACAAAGTTTCCTTGTCCGTGCTAAAGAAAATCAACCCCAACAGCATGGTGCTCCCATCCTTGTACTTTTTAAACAACTGAAAAAAGAACAAGTGTAAAACCATACAATACTTGGTTGAAAGGTAATTCCAATTTTGTAACAACACAAATACAGCACCCCTTATTGCCTCAAAAATGGTTTGCTCCAGTCCCTCTCACTTCTGTGGCTCAACGTTGAAATGACCTTTATCAGATTTGACGGTTTAGTCGCAAATGTGTTATGCTTCTCTTTCAGAAATGTGGGATTACAAGAAATTAAGTTATAACAATGACTAAGTGTGGAAAAGTTCAAGCGGCATGAATCCTTCTGCAAGACACTGTACATGCTTAAACTCTGCAAATTCCTAATCGTGTCTGTTCACAGTGTTGCAAAAAGAGGTCCATGCTCACCGCTTGAACAGTCTCGTAATGACACGCAGTGCCCATTTTTTACACTTCCACCATGCTAACTCAGGACGGTCATCTTCATCCACCTCCAAAGTCTCCTAAAAATTCAGTGAAATATGACTTTTTGACTCCAAAGCAGTGAACTGACACTCAATGAGTGACACAATGGAGCAGTGAGATTTCATATATACACGATACATCCTCATCTGGCCGCAGCAACAGTGACCGATGGGTGGGTCGTGAGTCTTACGGAAGGAACGCCACGGTCCATTACGGCTCGAAAGATTTCCATCCATTGAGTCATCACTGAATTGTTGATCAGCTGGAGAGGCAGCGAGTACTGCAGGTAGAAGATCAGCGTTAATATCAACAGCAGCAGGAGCAACAAAATCATTCATTCATACCCCGACCATTGAAAAAAGCCAACTAAATGTCAGGGGTTACCTTGCAAACCTGACAAAAGGACATAAAAGATTATTAAAAAATAAATATATATATATATATATATATATATATATATATATTGGCACGGGACCTTTAACAACAACCAGAGCTGTAGCAAAGTACTGTACATATGGTTGAACATGAAACAAACTCCTAGAAATAAAATAATATTACTTTAATAACTGTAAACTTAAATAATAAACAAATTAATAAATCAAAAATATTTTCTAATTAGATAGACAAGAACAGCTCCCTGTTAGGATGAAGCTCCTCAAGGTTGGAGCACTGTAGACAAACGATATTGTTCGCAGATTCATTTCCGCCTAATACACGGGTTTAGTCAGCTCATATTGAAAAAGAGTTTGCGAAGATGACATAACACGGGTGTTTGTGAAGTTAAAGGTTTTTTTGGTATGGTCAGTGGCATTGTGTGACCGCGGCGGACTTTGACGGGCACGGCTGTCAAAACGGCAAACACCCGCCGGCATTGCGCCGTGTTCATACCATTTTGACCTATGACAGCATAATACATTTGCGTTATTATTATTTTTTGCAATTGAACATAATTTTGGGGTGCTGTTGTGTTGATGAGAGTGTGCAACGAACAGTATAGGATAGCAATATAAGGTATAATACCAACTTGAGCGGTGTTTGGAAATTGAAGCAAAATGGTGGTGTTTTTTTTCCCCCCCTGAAAAGTTGTCATTTTGTAGGTGGGGGAGGGGGGGACGCCACCTGACAGTGACGATATATAAAATATGACAAAATACTGCCACTTTATAGAATAGTACATTCCTTTAGTCACACCGGCGACGCAGCAAATTTGGTCTCCAGTTCTGTTGCTGACGTCATACCAAGCAAGAAAACAAAACAAAAAAACAAAAAAAAAGTTGAAAGAGGCATGAATATACCTGTATGAGAGAATGGAAGATTTTAAGGATTTGTTTTTGAATGAGGACAGAGAAGATTGTGGCATCAGTAAGCAGCTGGATGATGAGTTGCTGAATCCTGGGCAGAAAGATTTGCATGGCTGCAAGCAAGGGCTCCCTCTCATCTGCCTTCCTGTACCTGAAATGCAAACAGAACACATTGTCATAAAAAGAAAACTGGAACCAAGCAGAGTTGTTCATTTTCCTACATAAACAGTGACAGCAACTGTGTTTTGATCCATTAGTTTAAAGAAACGACCACAGTAATTCCACAATATTTCATTGGAATGGACAATTCTGAGCAGGTTACTCACTCGTAGGTTTTGACAAGTTGGTAGAGAGCCAGCAGGCTGCCATACCAGCTGCCGCTGTTGTTCGACTGCAAGTACAAGCTCAACTTGTCCACTATGGCAGTCCAACGTCCTGGGAAGTCATGTTTGATGATAGTCCGAAGACACATCGTCAGCTGGGCGCTGCATAGAATGCATACATGGGAAGTTATTACAGGCTGAAGATTAGAAGTATAATAGTAATAGGATTTGTGTGTTTGGTGTTAATTTGAATTCTGATTATAGACGATAATAAAATGAATGGCACATTAATCAAATAGTTCACTGATCTAATCAAATATAAGCTGACAAATAGCCCACTTTCCAGAATCTAAACCCATTCGTATTTTACACTAGACTTTCGTGACTGCAGTTTCGCAAACAGTGGCTGTCCCTTTAATAGAACCTGTGCCTCAATTAGTCACTGGTGTTTCAACTACTTAAAGAAATAATAGATAACTTATTCATCCCATGAGGGAACCAAAATAAAATAAATGCCCCCCTCAAATAAATGCCCATCCTTTTACACCAGGGGGAAAATAAATAAATAAAAATCAACAGCGAGCCATCAGAGATCAGAAGATTAGCTCATTTCACTTAATTGGTACGAAAATTATTATTTATTAAGATTTTTGTTCCTGTGTTTCCTGGAAGTATCTCAACAGTGTGTTCAATTAAACAGCCAAACCTCTTACACTGAGTAAGTCCATTTGTGAGTAAACTGAGACAAGAGTCATTATTTCAGTATACCTCAAACATACTGTAGATAAGATAAAACAAGATAAAAAATAAAATAAAATCGGACATCCAACAGTTTTGGTAGTCGTGTGAGGTGTGCTCCGAGAATCTCAACACAACAGACCACACACACAGATTCTGTGGTATCATCGATCTCAAAGTCTTGCGTGATCACACGTGATCTCACAAAACGCTTCCGGATAAGCGCCGATGATTCCCGAGTGTTCCCAAAGGTTGCCGCAGCCGGAAACCTTGTAAAATGTTCTCAAAAAAAAAAGAAAAAGACTACCATTGGAAAATACTTCCGCGGGGCCATCTGGGGAACCCACTTTTAAACATAAAACAACTTTGGGTAAGAAATGTTTGTTTCCATTTCTGTTTGTTTCTGTGTTCGTCAGTGGGTGCTTCTTAAATTGGTTACATCCTGTTCCAGAATCCTGTCAAGGGTGCAGAGCTGGTCCACTGTTCCACAGCAAGGACAAAAACACCACACTGCTCCTCCTGAATCTGAGACTCGACTTCCCGACGGACCCGCCTCTCCGGCACCCCCGAATAGACTTTTCCACGGAAGCTGAGGAGTGTGCTCCCCCTATAGTTGGAACACACGCTCTGATCCCCCTACCACCCTGGTTTGCCAATCCAGTGGTACTGTCCCGAGTCTGCAGCCCATTGAGATTTCTATACACAAACCTGTAAAATTTTTAATCTGAGTTGACAGCAAAGTTTACAAATTGCATTGAAGTTTAGAGGGTGACAATAGATGTACCGTATGGTCTCAGGACAGCGGATGACACCCTCCACAATGTGGTTTCTGATCTGCTGGCGGTCGTTTTCATGAATATTGAAGGGGAACACCACTTTTCCCAGAGACGGCTCCCTGTCCTGCCAATACTGGCCAATCATGTTCTTCAGATAGATAGCCGCTGTGGGCATGCACAAACAATTAAACAGATAAACAGTTTCACACCTTCACACAAAGCTCAAAAAGAACAAAAATGCTTCAGTCTCAACTAGCCTGCAGAAGAACAAGATGTTGTCAATTAAACGTGGTTTAATAAAATGTCTGCCCTGTCACATGCAAATGAGCCTCTACTCACCCTGCTCCCCAGTACAGGGACATCTCAATAAATTTGAATATGGTAGAAAAGTCCATTTCTTTTAGTACTCATACATTGTAGAGATTATATAGAAAACACAATAACAGATTGCTAGGGATTTAGTTTTGTGCCCTGTGGTCAGAGAGCATCGTGAACACTGTACACTTTCATTCCAAAATGCCACCGCACCTAGAGGTTAAGAGAAAGGTGTACACTTTCATTCTAATATGCCACCGCCAATATGACAGGGGTACGTATGACTGCATATTCTGTATGTACAGTTGTGCTCATAAGTTTACATACCCTGGCAGGATTTGTGAAATATTTTATATATATTTATTTATTTATTATTATTATTTTTTTTTTAATATGACTGATGACTGAAAAACAACCATCATTAATTTCTTTATGGTTATGTTTCGTTTAATAATAATGCTTTTCTGAAATGCTTGATTGTTTAATTTGAATCCCATTAAAATAAAATTAAAGGTGATTTACCTGGTCCTTTGTGTTTTCTTTAAAGAATTTTACCCATCTTACAAATTATGCCTGGCTAATCAAACATAGGAGCACAACTGTGTGTTTTCTAATTCATGAAATAAAAGTAGGGCTGTGAATTTCAAAATAAGAGTAGTGAATAAAATATAAAAAAGTGTTACGTGTTCAAATCAAGTGCTTAACTTCAGAATAATTCCTTGCAAAAACCTAACAAAATACAGATAATACTTAATGTTTTGATCATATGAGTAGAAGCAAAATCATGCATTGTAAAAGTGTTCGTTATGGACAATCCGTGATGAGCACAGAAGTCCAATAACAAAACACCACTCGGGATCTGATCGGGGGGGGGGGGGGGGGGGTTCCTCCCAATCACGCCCTTCCAGGTCTCACTGTTGTTGTTGGGGAGGGGGGGGGGGGGGGGGTGTTCCTCCCAATCACGCCCTTCCAGGTCTCACTGTTAATGCCCACGTGAGCACTGAAGTCCCCCAGAACCATGGAGTCCCCAGCGGGAGCGCTCTCCAGCACCCCCTCCAAGGACTCCAAAAAGGGTGGGTACTCTGAACTGCTGTTTGGTGCATAGCCAGAAACAACAGTCAGGACCCGTCCCCCCACCCGAAGGCGGAGGGAGGATACCCTCTCGTCCACCGGGGTAAACCCCATAGTACAGGCGTCGAGCCGCCTCTCACCGTGGGAAACTCCGGAGTGGAAGGGAGTCCAGCCCCTCTCGAGAGGAATGGTACCAGAGCCCAAGCTGTGTGTGGAGGTGAGTCCGACTACATCTATTTGGAACTTCTCGACCGCACACACCAGCTCGGGCTCCTTCCCTTGCCAGAAAGGTGACATTCCATGTCCCTATAGCCAGCTTCTGTAGCCGGGGATCGGATTGCCAAGGTCCCTGCCTTCGGCCACAGTCCAGCTCGCACTGCACCCGACCCCCATGGCCCCTCCCACAGGTGGTGAGCCCATGGGAAGGGGGACCCACGTTACCCTTACGGGCCGTGCCCGGCCGGGTCCCTCACCTAGAACCTGTTTGCCATGGGTGACCCTACCAGGGGCGTGAAGCCCCAGACAACTTAACTCCTCGGATCATTGGGACACACAAACCCGTTCACCACGATAAGGTGACAGCTTCCAGGAGGGGAACAATTAACATATAAATTGATTAATTTTTACCATAGTCTAGCTGTGTACATTTTTGTCAAATGCCCATCCCTATTTTTCAGTACTGAGAAATCATCAAATTGACAACAGCAGTGACTGAAGTGAAACACAACAGTAAGAAGAACAAAAATTTGATATTCAATGGGAACACCATACCTGCCTGTCGAACTGGAAACTCCACCTGCTCTGATATAATGATCTGAAGTAGAGTTGGTGCAAAGTTGATGATTTTGTAGGACTGAAACACACCAGACCAAAGAACCAAAAATGCTTAAAATGGACACGGGGACAATATTCATGCTACTCCTGTTATACTGTATATATACACTTTAAACCAGACATAAACAACAAACTATGGTAACAAAACAGTAAAAAAAATATTCCAAATACATTGTAAAAATTTAAATTGAAATAAACTGCTTACGGATGATTTGATTTAGAAAGAAATGCAAGGATTACAATGATAATCTGTGGTAAAATTTGAAAATTGCTGTCCTCAGATGCTTTAGCTGGACAAAAACTTCAGTTTCAAGATGTGCAAAGCTGGTTTGCAGCTGTAATTTAAAAGAAATGTGGTTCTTCTGTGCGCGAGTTTTTTCCCCCCTGATGTATAAAATAAAACAGTTATTACAAGTACTCTTGTGATAAACCAAGTCAAACAAACATATACAAACAAAAATCAACAATGAAAACAACAATAGAGAAACTAAAAGAGTAGTCAACCCAAATCTTCTTTTCCTTTCGGCTTGTCCCTTTAGGGGTCGCCACAGCGCGTCATCCTTTTCCATGTAAGCCTATCTCCTGCATCCTCCTCTGGAACACCAACTGCCCTCATGATATCATCAACCTTCGCTTTGGTCTTCCTCTAGCTCTCTTGCCTAGCACCGCACTCTTCCCCCCCCTCATTCATGCACATATATTCTGTCTTACTTCGGCTAATCTTCATTCCTCTGTTTCCCAGTGCATGCCTCCATCTTTCTAACTGTTCCTCCACCTGCTCCCTGCTTTCACTGCAGATCACAATGTCATCTGCAAACCTCATGGTCCACGGGGATTCCAGTCTAACCTCATCTGTCAGCCTATCCATCACCACTGCAAACAGGAAGGGGCTCAGGGCTGATCCCGGATGGAACCCAAATATTGGTAATAAATTACATTCGAAAGGCAGTCGGAAGAAGTATAAACTTATCTGTTCGTACCTCTTTAATCTCCGCTCCATTATCAATATCTCAACAATATTTCATCATAATACACTACTGCCATAAGACAAAATATATACAATGTACAAAATACTACATGCAATGCAATTTCTTATCTAGTAACCATATTTACACATAATTATGCATAGTATACTATTAGATTGCTTGATATATAATTCGACTTCAATATAAGATGATTATTATACTAGTAATAAACATCCTATACAATGGGCTTTCTCATAATAACCTTTTCAAAATATGGTTAGCAATAGTATAACCTCGTCTTACCTATACCAATAATGAATAATGTGTTAGATTAGCATTAAACTTTAAATTATTTTAACTGCATTTCTGTATTATTTAATTATGTTTGGGTTTTTTTGGTTTGTTTTTAAATGGATAACACTGCTTTACATCCGGCAGATAATTAGAGCTAAGCGGCACAGCGTCTGGCAAATGTGGGCTAGGGTTTCTAAAACAACAGTCGGCTCATCTCACAATAATTACAACGAAACAACCACCGTCAGCGCCCACCTGATTGAGTTCATCTTCGGCCGCTCTTCTGAGGTTAGGATCGATGGTTCCTCTCAGAGCTTGAATTATCCGGTTGGGATCCATGCCTCGACTCCACGGGTCCCTCTATATACTGCGGTACATGCAAATACCATTAACTACTACTCACTTAATTCTGAAGGCCGTTGTGGACGTGCATTAATTGTCGCCAAGGCAGTGATAGAATTTGACACTATGTGAGTAAACTAAACCAAAACAAGTATTTCTTCAAGGCGAGGACTACTACTGACTATATCAGCAAGCGGTAGTGAATTAATAGAGGAGGCAACATGGTAGCTATTTAAAATTCCATCAAGCTTTTAAACAAACTAAACGCTGCCGGTAAGCAGTAGTTGGAGGACGTAAACTAACACACTCACTTTACGGCTTCATTTATGAGTGCCTCTGGAAGTTTGCTGCCACCTGGAGTCTTGGAGGGGTTACTGCCAGAACTCGTCCTTGGGTTCAAAATGGAATATTTGTCTTTTGCCTCGTGACAACTGACAAAAATCAGACTTTGTAGCAAATCCGCCTCAGACTAACAGTTCGGGCGATGATTGTGCATTTGAATCTTTTCTTACTGTTGGGAGTTTTGGCTCGTATGGAAGCTAATTTGCAGGTGTCAAAGTTAAGGCACGGGGCCCACATCCAGCCCGCAAAAACATGTCTAATTCATGTTTCTTGCAATAATACCAAACTCGCAAATTGTCTTCACTTTTAATTACGTTGATTTCAAAGCTACTTATCCATCAACTTCTGTATATTTAGTAATATGAGGTAAATATGCGGTACATACGGTTTCACAGTCATAACAACCCTTTGAGGGAAACTATAACTACGATGTGCCCCCTGACAAAAATAAGTTTGACACTCGTGACTATAATTAATAACAGTTGTCATCTGAAGGCGTGCGGATGAAGCCAGGCCTTTACCATCTGTGGAAACACAACAACGGACAACATTTTGACAAAAAGTTGAATAGTGACATTTACTCGGGTAACTCCCAATGAACTAATTGTAGGACTCACTACACAAAGGGCTAACTTAACACAGGGTACCCAAAAAAAATGATGCGAAACAAGTACCTAAGTAAAATATACTCAACTACTACATTACAGGACCCACCAAAACAAAACTCACATTAACAATAAAACATGTAAGACTAGTATTTACAATTGCTGCAAGGCATGTTGGGAAGTTAGCACCAACGGTCAAATCTCATCTCATTATTTGGAACCTCTTCACTCGTCTTATAGGTTAAAAAAAAAAAAAAAAAAAAAAAAAAAGTGGGGAAAAAAGAGCTTATATCCGAATTATTAGACTTCTATTGTGTAGTAACCACGAGCTAGTATAATTAATTTCAGTATTAAATACTGCCCAAAATGAAACACTCAACAAAGTGTGTATTTAAATTAAAATAATCAAGAAAGGACACAACCTAAAAGATTACCTATTTATTTTTAAATCGCTTTTGAGACATTGTCAAGGAGCTAAAAGACTTCTGCAAATTGTTTCACAAAAAAATGTTAAGACCATTTCTTGTGATTGAAATTGCCTTAATTTATTCTGTAAAAATGTAACGTGTTGTTTTAGTTAATGTGATACATTGGCAACGTATGGTTGCCCATTCCTATTTGATGTATTTTTTTTTTCCATTTGACATCCATCACGCTGTGATTAGAAAATGCATTACTCACCAGTTACTCCGTATTAGGGTAGTTTTTTTTCACTTCGTACTTATTTCGATGACTAATTTTGATTTTCACTTAAGTCATACTTTTCTAAAGTAAAGACAATAATGACATGATTTAAAAAATAAGTATTGCTCCAAACTCTTTCCAGTTATGAACTCATTCCAATTTGAATATATTTCTATTTAACGGCTAACGTCGGTAGTTAGCTCACAGTTTGAAGAAGAAAACAAAACAAAAACAAACAAAAAAACGCAGGTGTGCAAATCCAGTCTCTGTCGAACGAGCACCCCTTAAAAGTCTTCAGCCTATTCTTGCAAAAAAGAACATTTTAACGTTCTCGTCCTTAAACCGCTCCATACTGATGTTCATTTGTGATTTGAGCTCCTTTTGTAAATTAATGTTTTGTCGCAATCATACATGTACTAATTGTTATACTGCAAATCTCTGGTTACTACCCAGGCATAACGGCCGGTCGGGCGGGGCCATCTATGATGTGTTGTGATTGGATGACACAGACGCTTTTCTTCTACTTGAATACGCAAACACTGAAGTTATTTAATCTTCGCCACCCAGTAGTCACTTTGCTGCTTGTTGAACCAAAACCAATTTTAACACTTCCTTTCACTTCAAATTTACTAGACGCACAAACATCTTTAAAATCACCATGCATATTTTTTTGTAATTTTAGCATGAATCCCTCACTTACCACTAAACATGCAAAATACACCAAGAATGACTTCAAACACAGTAATGCAGTTACTATACACCGTAGTTTGTGTACTGTATTTTTGTATTGCATTTGCAAAACTAGATAGTTATTGTGTGCATTATAGGAGCGCCCACAGGATTTTGTCCTACACCACGTGGCGATAATCCAGTTGAGTTGCAAGCCCAATGTACCTCCCACCAACGGGACGAAATTAGGAATTTGTATTATTATTATTTTAATGAAAATACAAGCACACAGGTGTCACTGCTAATGTTTTATTACGCCACATTGAGAGACCAAATTGACCTCTTTAGTTTGGGTTTTAATTCAACATACGGGCTGCTTGTGTTCAACACCATACCCACCACCAAAACAGGTTTTCCTGACAATAGTCTCAGAGCCCACAAAGTTTGACTGTCCACCAATTGTGCTTCACAGGTAAGGTGCTACAGACATTGTGATCATGTTGTACTCTGGTCAATGAATCAGAAATCCCATTTCACATTATTTCATATATGTACTCACAACTGTTCTTTAAATCGGCAGACTTTTGGGTGAAAAAGGTACTGGTATGCTGGCTGACCTAATGTGTCAACAGTTTGGTACAAAATCAAGAGACCACACAGAGCTCAGTCCTGGTAAAGCAAAAAGCCAGAAAATGTACTATACTTCCAGGTGCTTCCATAAATGGCACCACGATGCAATCTCAGCCAAACCTGATCTCCTTGGAACAGGGGCAAGATAGCGTGGTTGCTGGCTGTCTCATGATCCGGTGCGCCATCATTGGCGTACGCGGACACCATGACCTCTTCATTGCACATGAGGTTGATGTAAAGTGGCACATTAATTGCGAGCTTAAGGATGTGGAACATGAAAACATACATTCCGTTAATAGGACAGGTGAAGCGGCCAATGTGGGTGTCAAACATCTCTCCGAGGTTGCTGTGCAGCTGATCAAAAACAATGGGCTGGTCTAGGTTGCCTGGGGCAAAGTTGACGGTGCGAGAGGCCGTGAATGCAACTTTCAGCGGCTGGGAGAGAGGGTAGAGTTGCATGGGAAGTAGGGAGGTGTGATGGTGGCCATGAGGACTGTGCGGGACGTCTATGATGGAGGCGGGAAGGGAATCCCCGTGTCCTGAGTCCACCATTGTGAATTCTTCCACACGGTCTGGGCTGCTCACCTGTGAGCACTCACGCCAGGCTGATGCAGAGTAAACGGAAAAAGAAAATTGCAGTTGCATCAGTGAAAATATGGCTGTCTACATTGTATTTAAGGGGCTCAATCCTATTCTTTTTACCTACCACTACCTTAGCTTCCCAAAGTCACAGCAGAGAGGTAGTAGGATAATTTTCCATATAATTTGACCAATAACAGTAAACAGATCTTCCTTTTGAAAATCAATTTTCCTGAGTTTTTGAATTATTGGCAGTTGCTCTTAGGGCATTGAATCGTTCGCTACTGTTCTGGTTGTCTTCGAAGATGTTTCCCCTCTCTTTTGAGCAGGCTACATCAGTTCATGCAACACGTCTTTGTTAGGACAGACTAGCCTGAGTTGGAGGCAGACCCCAAAACCAATGATGGTATCATTATTTTGTAATGCAAAAAGGACCGTCATTAGGATGCCTGGCAGAGAGGCCATTGCCTGTCCACAAGAGTCGTTGGGTGGAAACTCCCTCATTAATATTCCATTAATTGTAAGTGCTAGTGAAGTTGCTCACTCAAAGAGGCCATTTTTTTATGTTATTAGTTGGAGGGACTTTCAGACTGATTCTTGGATTTGTTCCTTTTTGGCATTCAAAGTTTGAAAATTGCTTTTTAATATTTTTTTTTTTCTTCAAAACAATTATGCCCTTTTGATGGACGACAACTGCCAAACATTCAAATGAATAAAAATGGAGTAATATTTTGTTTTAGTTAGAAATAGCCTCTGAAAACACATACTTATATACATATACTGTATTATAATTTAAAGTGTCATTCCAAATGAGTTTGCTGTACTGCCAAAGACATTTTACTTGCCATGCCGTGCTCCACCCAAAGGTTGAACTTGGCACAGAGTGCAAGGAAGTAAGATTGCAAGACTGTACGATTGAGGGGGGTTGGGGGGGGGGAAATGGGTCTGTGACCCACCCAGCAGTTGAAAGTCACAGACTTAGATTTTGCTAATTTTGTAAGCATGGCATTCCCTTGCCCATGGCTTACCAATTGATTTTGGTGGGTGGTCCTTTTATACATGGTAAAAAATCTATTTTACTGAGAATGTCGCATTGTGTCCTTACCGCTGAAATGATGCCGTCCTCCACACCCACATACATTTTGGGATCCAGAGTCCTGTGAACATAAAGGCTATATAACGTTTCTTGGACATTGGACTCTATGCATGTAGCACTTCTGCATTCAGTGTAAAGCGGCATGTCAACGCATAGTGGCTGCAAGGGAAATGTGTGTAAACAAAACAAAAACAACCACATAACGAACCCTAAATACAATGTGGCCAATACAAAAAAAAAAAAAATTTGACAGCCATTTTAAGTTGTGTGTCAGATGCAGTTGTAAGTAACTGGAAATAAAAGCTGAAATGTTAATTAGTTTCATATTCACCTATTAGTATCAAACCCAAATTTATTCAGTATACACATACCCTTTGACATTTAGCATACCACATTAGCTTAGAGAATTACTTACTTTTGGAGCACATAGGAGATGCCCGTAGTTCTTAGGATGAGTGTGGAAAATGCTTGGCCCACCTGCCAAACAGAAATCAGTATCAAAACGTGTTTCATGCTTAAAATGTTCGCTAGAATATGATTAAACCAGGCTTGCAGTCCATGCATTTTACAGCAGTCGATATAACTCAACCTTTGGCCGTATAAATCATTTCACCACTTGCAAACTTTGGTTTGTGTGGCATAATGTATAGACATTATGAAACGACAACTACAAAGTTGGGTTATTTTAATTAAGTTTCTTATTGAGAAATAAAGTTTCTTGGGCCCCCTCCCCCCAAAAAAAATGCATTATTCATTTGAGCCACACCTTTGGTCAAATGAATAACTATTTGGGTAAAATTGACCCAAGTGGCAGTCAGTCCCTTTTTGACCAAGTGACGGTTAAAATTAACCCAAATTGAAGCATACCCAGTGTTTGGGAGTCATCTTCTGGGGGCAAAAACTCAGGTGGTGTTTGGGTGCTGGAGTTGGTGTACCTGGGCTCTACCTTGACACCCCCGTTGAAGACCTAAAATAAAAAATACATGGGCCTCCAAATTATCGTAATATTGCATATAGAATGTGTAGCAAATGCACAAGCTGTAATATATTGCATATATTCACCTTGGTTGGTGCTCAATGGCTACATGCAGGTTGCAGCAATGGTATACTTTAATATAGACACTGTAAGTCTATTCTTGATAAGCTTTCATGTTATAGCTGCTCTAAGCTTTTAATGATTGAAAATGTCACAAATTCTGTGTGATTCGTGTTGTATGGTCAGAGGCTGCATTTGACCAAACAACGAAACCTTCGACTTCTTAAAATGTGACGTTTAGGTCAATTTGGATTGCTGTGTAATTCCGGAAGACGGGAAAGTTATAAAAGGTCTTTTGTAACAGACCACATAGGTTCACATTGGCTTAAAAAATAAAAACTGTCAACAGGTACGCTATTTGTGTATTTGTACTTCCTGAAATCGACAAACCATTTAAATTAATATCAACATCAAACAATTAAATCGTGAAATTCTTAAAGAATGATCTATTGATGACCATGCATTTAATCGTTATTTGTTTTTGTAAGAAAAGGGATTTCGCTCTAGAAGAGGAAGTAGCATTGCACATTGGAAAAGCTGACGACTAAGCTACTGTATAACCACACATTCTTGATAGCCACAAAAGCCAAGAAAGAATAAGACTTACCGATGGGATATCATGAAATTGCACAGAGTTGACGGTTTGCCTTGCGGGCGGTGTGGAAAATGTATGCTTGGGAGGGGTGGTAATGGAGATGTTTGGTGCCATCCCATTACAGGGGGAATTTTTTTGCGATCCAGCTACCAGTATCTGAGGAACACAAAAGGTTGCGTACGTGTCAAACAATAACAGACGTTCACGTCTCAGCTTCTTGACAATTAGGAAATTAATATACATATTAGGAGTGGGGTTTATGAAAAAGGAAATTGCATTGTTGACTTTCACGTTACAATATTGATAGTAACATCTGATGTCAGACACCTAAAGTATATGCATCTATATGATACCAAGCTAAACTGACCTTAACCTTTTAAATGGTATTTGAATTTACCATCTCCCTGACGGCACAATCAACGCCATATTAAACTATTAAATATTTGAAAACAGAATACTGGTTTTTAAACGCATAGCTGCCCTGCTACTAGCCACTTTTTTTTTTTTTTTTTAAATTTACTTTGTTTTAATACATTTCTCTAACCTGGCATAATCTTTTCGGATTGACAACTTCCAATTGACTATTATTGGTCCTGATTTCAATGGCAAATATATGAGCAATGCATTTATAACAAGCTTTGCATAAACATGCAGTTTTATTTTGCCATTGGTTGAAAATGTTAAACAAAAAACATGCGATTGTATCACTTATGTATACTTAACGTGCAAGTACTCTAATAAAAGTTTTCCTTTTGCGTCGGCGTATATTTGTTAATGAGTAATCACTGCATCATATCTTAAATTACTCTGCATTTCCCACCCTCCAATACATATATGGACTTCAAACTGACAGCAATTGGAGACTCTGGGGCACGAAACAATGGTGAAGAAAATTTCTTCTGTTCAGCCAAATGCAGAGGCTCCTGTAGAAGAACAAAAGCAACTTGAGCTATAAATGGGTACCCTAAAAACCTCTCATATTATTGCGCAGAATCTTACATTTGAGGAAATCTCCTGCCCATAGGTTTTTAGGCACTGATCCCCATTTGTCAGACTGATTTTGGACTCCAGAAGCCTGGTAGGCAATGGGGTAGACTGTGAATGGAAAATTCTGTGATCAATACTTTACCATGACATACAGTGGATATAGTGTCTATGAACCCCTTTTAAGATGTCAGGTTTTGTGATGTTTAAAAAAATAATAATAAATAAAAATAAAAAAAACTCGATTTGCGCTTAGGGTCAGTATCACGCTAAAAGTTCCTCTTCATCTTGAGCTTTCTAGCAGAAGTCTGAAGGTTTGGTGCCAACACTGACTGGTATTTGGAACTGTTCTTAATTCCCCACACTTTGACTAAGGCCCCAGTTTCAGCTGACGGAAAATGGCCCCAAAGCATGATGCTACCACCAGCATGCTTCACTGTAGGTACAGTGTTCTTTTGATGAGCAGCGCTCAGTTGTACAGGTCATAGGTCACATTAATAGTTGAAAATGTTTTGATCAGATTTTTTGCTCTCTTTTTTTTTTTTTTTTTTTCAATCACAAAATCCTGGCATTTGAACTGGGGTGTGTACACTTTATTTCCACTGTATGTGATAGTTACAGCTAAATGACTGCTCACGTGCATTTCTTTTGGCAGCGCATCACTTGAGTTTTTTAAAGCTGTGGGTTGGGAGAAAGAACACAGTATGAAGTATTTTGGGTGAATAGTTTTCTCAAACCAACATATGAAGCAATCCTTTGTGTAGAACTGTGATTTGCATTTCAGTGCATTCTGGATTATCACACATATAGTATGTTGTAAATAAATAGTATGTTACAGCAGGTGTTTAATAAACAGGTGAAAAAAAGAAAAAAAAAAACTCAGTCTGACAAAATCCATTCCGTGATATTTCTCAACTAAGTTATTACGATTTGAAGAGAAGGGGGGGGAAGATACAACTGTTGCCATGATAAAAGAAAATATCTGCAGTTTTAAGTAAGGGAAGCCAAATTTAAAGATCTGGACTTTTTTTTTTTTTTTTTTTAATATAAACGGCAACTTCAATCTTAAATCGTTTTTTTTTATTCATTTATTTATTTATTTTTAAATACCTCTAATTCATGAATCCCTGTCAATTAGGAGGGGCTCAATATACAGTATATTTTAAAGAAATTCTGCAATAATATTTATGTACGATAAAGTATGACAACATTTTTGCAGTGATTGCAGGTACTCAAATTTATTCAGTCAAAAATTATACTTGACGGTAGAATATGGCACAGCACCAATTTTCGTACAGCTAAAATGAACACAAAGAACTAGAATAAACTTAATCTACTCACCCTTCGAAGACACCTGAACAACACTTAAGAGCGAACAATAAGGTGAATTAATAAAGTGATACTGTACCCTAGTGATATTTTATAGGTATGACTGGAATTAGTAAAAGCTGCATTTCTTTCAGCAAGCATTATAATGCAATGATGTATTAAACCTGTCTTGTAGTTGTCAATTTAAAGTTTTTTCTTTGGCACGTCAGCAACACAGTAGCATATTCAGCATTCATTCTAAAGTGGAGAGAATTGCAATTTCTAGTGGTTCAACATTACCCAGAGGAGATGACAAGTCAGATGGCTCCCTTTTAAATTTGGACAGTCCGTTTTCTGAAGAGGACTCACAATCTAGAAGAGAATCCTGGATACCAATGTAAAATCTTTAAATATTTAAAACAAAAGCAGTAATCTCAATAGGAGGTTTAGAAGAAGACTATCTTTTGTGTCAACTTCCTAGTACACGGTTACAAGTCTTCAAGTGCTACATTCCACCTGCATGAAACTGAAAGAGCCATGGATCTTGGTCATGAGGTCCTCCAAGTGTTTTTTCCTCATTATGGGGTCTTTGGGTAAGGTTGGAGAGTTGAGTTTCATTTCGGGTAAACCCTTGTGAACATCCTGCCAAGAATCACATTCATAATATTCAAGAATTTTGGGATTTTTTAAATAAGCAATTTTTGTACTCACGATCTTGGCATTTTGCTCTCTTTTAGCTTTTCTCTCCTTTCCCTGAAATGAATTTAAAAAAAAAAAATTAATAAAAGAAAACAAAAAAATAAAAAAACATTCAAAGCTTCAAAAATTTGTGTCCTTAGTTCCCAAACACATTGAGTGTTACTAAAAGCAAAGGTGACTTTTTAACACAGTGGCAAGTAAACCTGTCCTTGTCCCAGCTTTTGGAAATGTGCTGCAGGCATCAAATTTAAAATCAATGAATACTTGCAACAACAACAAAAAAAAGTTTATCAGTTTGACCATTAAATATCTTGCCTTTGTAGCGTATTCAATATAGGTTGAAAATCATTGTACTTTTTTTTTTTTTTTTTACATTTTACATAACATCCCAACATCATTGGAATTGGGGTTTTTAAATACGGCGTCACCACATAACACTCAAAAATTTGTTACGAGCACGAGGGGAGTTAACTAAAGAGGAAAATAAATTAAAAGAATCTGTACAAATGGGAAAATATTCTGTACATCATTCTGTAGCGTGAGACAAACAGTTGAGGTGAGGAGTGAAAAACAATCGCCGAACAAATCTAAATCACACTCTGTATATCATGTATATATATATATATATATATATATATTTAAAAAAATAAAGATCTTTAACACATTCACTGCCATCGACAGGTTTAGAAGTCAAATATCCATGTTAACTGGGAAGGACTGCAGTGAATGAGTTAAGCAAAAGAACGTTAAGCCCTGGCACTAGTTTACCTGTCCACTATCAGCCGATTTGCTCTTGCTGGTATCAGGGGCTTTGGGCATTAACGTTGCAGCTCCTTTCCAGGGTTTGTGGACTGCAGCCTGAAGTGAAATGCCTTCATCCGAGAACTCCATATCCCAGCAGTCAGGTGGTTCATCCGCTCTCATAACTTCCTTTTTAATTTTGAGCAAGAAAAGTCTCAATGGCAGACGTAAAATGTAAAATGAACAGTCAGAAGTCGGGATGCACCGATACCAGTATATGTGCCGATACTATACATCTGCACTCATACTTGAAAAACACGCTCCAATACTATAACACCAACACCTCATCAGCCTGACACATACTGTTTTTACCTTTCGAGTATGTGGAGACACTTTAATGTAAACACAGATGATAAACACTGTTATCCAACTCCAAATTATGCTCTGCAAAATAGACAACTCCGCCTGGGGCAGCTGCTGGATTGTGGTGTAGTTAAAACGCAGGTAACATTGAGGTAAGTCAACATATTCCCCTCTTATTTATCCTTCGTCTCTTATTTTTACAGAAGTGACCCCGAGTATTCAGACTGAGACAACATGACTGGAATGTCTTGTGTTCCACACAACAATTAAGTGAAATGTGTAGGAAAACATGAAGTTGGATATTAAAAGGCCAGTAATAAGTTGTTACAATAATAATAAAAAAAGGTTTGAGGTTTCTAAACTAGTTATCCATTTTTTGTGTGCATGTATACTGCTATTTGTAATACGATGAGGCGATTATACATTTATAGTGTTTCACAAACCATATCTACAGAATGGCCCACGACAAAAATGAGTTTGACACCCCTGTATGTTAAGAGTGATCTATTAAAAAGTTGCCACTTCATACACTATGCGACTAGAACATTTGCATCATTTCCTGTTCCCCCCCCCACCCCTTAGTCAGCGGTTGACCAGTGCACCAGAACAGATTACATAGTTTACATTACATTACACAGTGTGGAACTTGAATCACGCCTCTTAAAAAGTTGCTTAAAAAAACAAGTGGAATGTGACCTTACCTCCTCAGAAACTTCAGGGTGCGTCAACTTTGACATGGCTATCAAAAGACAAAAGAAGCAAACATTTACAGATGTTAACAAGTCATCTTTTGAACACTGGCTTTTATCACAATGTTACAAACTTCTGAACAGCTTTATCTACCAAGCGGTCAGGGAAGTACCTCACCTGTCTAATAATAGTACTGTTTTTAACATCTATACATTTTTAGAGATCTTCTACTTTAACCTCTCTGCCCTGCAGTTCACTTCCAGAGAAAGGTGTTCGATTCTCTACATCTAGTACATGACTGTAGAATTGACTGATTCTTGTATCAAAACTTGGAATTGGGTGGATCTGGAGCCTATAAAAGAGCAGTAATACCTCCCTACCTTGTGAAATCTTTTATAACATTCATACACAGTATATAGTTGCAGAAACAATAGTGGCTATAAAAAAAAAAAAGTTACTTCGATTTAGTGAAAAAGGAAATCTAAATAGCAAATTCCTTAATTAGCTTACCATCATTATTTGTAATCTGTTTTCCATTGTTGTCCTGTTGAAGGTCATCAATATCAATATGTACTCTTATTCCATTTAAGATCCTCCTTTATAATTAGCCTATGAATTTGTCTTAATGAAACAACCATGGACACAGCAAACAGTGGCTGTAAACACAATTACTGCTGTACTTGCTTGAACTTACCTAGAGTCGTTTTGGATGGAAGACAAGAGAAGTACTTGCAGTTCAATAATTTCGTAAGCTCCTCTTTCAGCTTTTTAACTGAAAAAACAAACAAGACAATTGTGTTTTTTTGGGGGGCAGAATATTACCCAAGCTGATAAATCAAACAGGAATAGAGCCAGGGAGCTAACAGTTGAATATGCAATGTATGTAATGTATTTATGCAAGCACATATATACACACACACACACACACACACACACACACTTAAACAAATACACATAGGTATAAACCATCAAAGCACACACACGAACATTATTTTGTTGTGAGTTTGAAAATATGGCAACTTTTCATGCAGATTTAGTAACTATAAAAACGATTTTATTTTTTTAAATCTAGTGGGCGCTGTCATATTTATCAAACAGGTGGTGACCGGATAACCACCAGCGCGACAGCATACCTTTGAATTGTGAAACAAACACTATCGCACCAGAGTCATGCCAGGCCATAAATGCTCCGATACGTACATGTTGATCCCGCCACTGGTTTTTCGTTTCCCTCCAGAAGGTCAAAGTAGATCACAGCCGCTTCCTCCATCCTCTGCTCTAAGCTTAAACACAGTCAAGACACATGCATACAGGTTTTAGTGACAGGTAGCAGTTTATTAGCAACCCCAATTCCACTGAAGTTGGGGTTACAGTATGTGTAAAACATAAATAAAAACAATACAATGATTTGCAAATCCTTTTCAACCTATCTTCAATTGAATACACTACACAGACAAGTTGTTTAATGTTCAAACTTATTAACCTTATTCTTTTTTTCCAAATATTCTGTCATTTGAATTTGATGCCATTCCACAAGAGAACAGGTTAATTTGAAACAGGTGAGTGTAATGATTGGGTATAAAAAGGAGCATCCCCGAAAGGGTCATTTGTTCACAAAAAAAGATGGGGCGAGGTTCACCACTTTGTGAACAACTGCGTAAGCAAAAAGTCCAGTTTAAGAACGTTTCTCAATGTACTGTTGCAAGGAATTTGGTGATCTCATCATCTACGGTCCATATCATCATCAAAAGATTCAGAGTATCTGGAGAACTCTCTGCATGTAACCGGCAAAGCCAAAAACCAACATTGAATGCTTGTCACATTCGATCCCTCATGTGGCACTGCATTAAAAGACCGGCATCATTGTGTAAAAGGTATTGCCACATGGCCTCAGAAACGCTTCAGAAAATCAGTCAGTTAACACAATTCATCGCTACATCTACAAATTCAAGTTAAAACACTGCCATGCAAAGCAAAAGCCATTAATCAGCAACACCCACAAACACTGCTTTTCTGGGCCTGAGTTTATCTGAGACAGACTGACACAAAGTTGAAAAGTGTGCTGTGGTCTGAGTCTACTTTTCATATGGTTTTTAGAAATCATGGCTGCAGTGTCCAGTCTTGATTGTTATCAGTACAAAGTTCAAAAGCCTGCATCTGTGATGGAATGGGGGTGCGTTAGTGCCCATGGGATGGGTAACTTGCACATCTAGCAAGGCACAGCATTAACGTTGAAAGGTGCATACAGGTTTTGGAGAAACATATGCTGCCATCCAAGCAACGTCTTTTTCATGGACGCGCCTGCTTATTTCAGCAAGAAAATGCCAAGCCACATTTTGCACACGTTACAACATCGGGGCTTCGCAGCAAAAAGGTGAGTACGAGATTGGCCTGCTAGCAGTCGAGAACTGTCTCCCATTGAAAATGTGCGGCGCAAAATACGACGATGGAAACCACAGACTGCTGAGCAACTGAAGTTGTACGTAAAGCAAGATTTGGAAAGAATTCCACTTGCAAAGCTTCAACAATTAGTATCCTCAGTTCCCAAACAGTGTTGGGAAAAGTTGATGTAACACAATGGTACGCTGTGTTCCAGGTTTTTGGGAATGTCTTGCAGGCATCAAATTCAAAATGAATTAACATTTGGGGAAAAAAAAAAAAATTTAATCACATTGAACATTACAGCAAATATGTAATAAACATGTACATGTATAGTGTGACCGTTATTGAAGATCAAAACGTGGTGGGGTAGGATCAAAATAACTTCAAGTACATGTTAAGTTGGCAACCTAATTTATTGTCAGTATACATATTTTAATCCCAAGGACAAATTGAATTTTCCCAATAGTGTATATTTTATGTTGCATGAACTAAACAAAAGGACCAATTTACTCATGCATGCAAGGAAGATGACAGTGAGAAAACATTTGTGTAGTGTTTAATTACATCCCTCATCTTTCTCCCTGCTATGAGCTAGAGACGACTATTCGCTATTGCAGTTTCTGAAGTAAAGCAGACTGTACAAAGTAGTAAATTGTTCTGTTGAATCCAGTAGATCCAATTGTAAATCACCTCAGTCGGTCATCCTCCCGCGCTCCAAGCAACGTGGCCAGCTGGCTCAGGCTGTTCAGACGCTGTGCCGTTAGGTAGGGTGCCTGATTGCGTCCGCTTAGGAGGTCTTTCTTGACCTGGGCTTGTTGTATGCTGGCAAGGAGGTGTTGGACTTGGAGCACCATGCTTAGCCGTCTCCTTTCCGCTTCCATCATTTCCAGTTGCTCCCTCTTGACTGCCTTCTTCTGTGACCTCAGCAGCTGCCAAGTAAAAGACATTGGCAATTAACAACCACTCACTACTTAACTTGAAATTGCAATTCCTATCCAACCCCACCATTTCCAGAAATCAGTACAACTCGACATTTGCGCATGTTCTCTGGCCACAGATTCACAGTGTGAATCACTGTGCAACACCACACATTGTTAAATCATGAACACACTGACGCATTTGACATACACATTCAAAATAAAAGTGACCTGTTGTACATCTGATCTACTGTACATCTTTTAAAACACGCACCCATTTTCTTACAAAAGGAGCACAAAGGATATTTTCTGTTCAGTATTTCACAGGCCACCTAATGTATAATTCACTACTAAATGCTTAAATTGAATAACGGAATTTTCATCCAGGAGGCAGAGAAATCAAAAGTAAGACAGATGAACATCCATACTGAGAATACGATAAAGCCAGACTCCACCACAATCATCTGGCAAAATTAGCTAAAGAAGTGGTGAAGTACCAGTTTCCACTACAAAGTGATCTCAACTATCATCTCACAAATTGCAATGTCGTTTTGTAAGTAAGGGGCAAGTGTTATTCTTCTACCAGGCCCAAGCACATGCCAGTTTGCGCCGACATTTAATAAAGAGGGCATATAACAGGTTCTAGTTTTGTTCGGCGGACTGGAATTAAATATATGTGCAAGTAAAAACACAGCAAAAATCCCAGGGGGCGACAGCTGGATGTGCACTCAGATGGCTTCGGCACACCTCTTAGTGCATTCTACTTGTAGTTTCACTGTTCTACCACCAGGTTTTGTGTGGACGCATGGTCAGAGCTGAGAGTACATTTACACGCGCCCCCGCGCATAAATTCAACTTGATAAATCACTGCTCATACGCACGCTTTACGCACACTTCTGGGCGTATGCACGCTTGATAAATGAGGGCCCTGGATTTAGCTCTTTGAAGTCAAACAGAATCTATCAGACATGAGGATAAGCATCGGTAGCAACAAAGTAACAGCAACCAGCTATGAAACCCTTACGTTTTGAGTCAAATTTTCCAGCGTTTTATGGAGCTCCTGGGCAAATTCCAAGTTATGCACCACCTGCTCATATTTATCAGCAGCAGCCTACAAACAAAAACAACATAGTCATGGTAACCTGACTTAATTTGATGTAATATGGAAAACCTGGACTCACCTTTTGGTCTTTATTAAGAGTCTCACCCAAGTCCAAGCGTCTCTTATAATGTTCCAGTTTCAGCTATGGCAAGCAAGACAAAAATCCAGCTGTCTCGTCTACCACACACCCCAATATGCTTTTAGACTCTTCCACATTTTGGTGTTCCTACCTTCTTTTTCTCCAAGTTGCGAACCTTGTGTTTGAGGCAGATAAGTCCCTCTTCAATATAGGTTTCATATCCATAATATGCAGTGGGGAATTCAAGGCTCGGCAGGGCATCCGGGTTGGCAGGAGAGTCTCCCTTCGGACTCGCAACAATCACAGCGCCTTCCAGTCTGTCCTTTCTCTCCTCTGACTGTTCGAGAGTGACACCCACCATTGGGGAAGGAGGACGCTGCACCATTGCTAGGCTCCACAACTAGAAGGGTAAATATTTAAATTAATAAAAATGCAAATTTTAAGAAAACACTTTTCTTGATACTTAAGGTTGAAAAATCCATTGGAATCTCCAAAGCCGAACAAAATCTACCGTAGGTTAGAAAGGTTACATATTTGAAACCTTTACTACATTCACAGGCAATGTTTTAAGTAATATTTTAACGTTCGTAACATTAAATCCAAAAAGTCTGGGCAATTTGTTTTGGAAGGCTTCCATAGTATAAAGCGCATCACTGCTGACAACCTCACAATAACATGGCCACAAATAGCAAGGAGCTAGTTTGCAAAGGAGGCACAATTTCATAAGGCATTTGAAATTGGTTCAGGGTTTTAGAATCAGCCAAGGCCAAAAGTTCTGTCGACGCCAAAGGCAAACCCATTTCACTAGGAAAAAGGCAACATTAACAGAACGAATCATTTTCAAATTGTGTTCTGTATGACAAAGACCCTGTTGGAAGGCAATCAGAGTCAATTACATTGCATTTATTTAATATCAAATATTTTGCTGAAATTGCCAACACCTCACCTATACAAATGTACATGTCATAAGGTTGTTTCTTGGTTTAGGGCACAGACTGTTAAGGTTGTGATGTCTGTCTAATCACATTAAAAAAAAGGTGGTCCCACAGGGTTCAACTTTAGGACCACTTATTTTATATCCAAATAACATATGTGCTCTATCAAATCACTCCCAGTATCATATGAATGCTGCTGATACAGTTTTGTACTCCTATGCTCTTTGTCGAAGCTTCTGTTTCAAATTTAGTCAGATTTTGTTTCCTTGCCACATGCTCTCATTGACTCCAAATATTTATTGAATGGTACTAAAACTAAAGCAAATGCGGAAGCACGGTGTGCGACTGGTTAGCACATCTGCCAATTTTGCTTGAACCTGCATACACAGAAAGTTTCAGTTTCACTGAACAGATTTTTTTTCCATCATAGAGATTTTCTTTTTAATCACATTTAAAGACAACGTTGATACCTTTCCATTATAAAAAAAAAAAAAAAAAGTGATAACGAGAAATGTTAAACAGTGAATTGCTCACAAACAGACAAACTACAAAGTCGACATTAATAATTCCCACCACCTCATTTACCGTGCAAGAAATGCCTACTTTAATTAAATACAGATCGTATAGTTCACTGATTCTCAACTGGTGGGTCGGGACACGGCGCTATTTTGGGTGGGTCGTGGACAGGTACTCAAAAATTAAAGGGGGTTTTCATTTCAGGTTACAGACAGCATAAGAATACATTTTCACGTGGTACAAGGCGGCACCCTCAGTGTCATATTTACTGTTTTCAATTGTATTGTTTTATATCTATACTTTAGAAGTGTTTTCTTACACATATATACTGTAATAACAACTAATACTGCATTAACATAGGTAAGGGATAAATTATAGTGTTCCGACTTATGGTTACGTCGCCGCCAGCAGTGAGATATTTATCGTGTATCAAGTCGGACTTGCCTCTTCTTTGGAAAATAATTTAACAGGTATGCTTCAGAAACACCAGCGTAATGTAATATATATATATATATATATATATATATATATGTATTTTTTTATATGCAGTAACAGGAAGCTAGTTTCTGTCCTGAGCGCTTCCATAGGCAAGGAACATTTAAAACACTGATTTAGAGTTCAATGTAGATATTTTTGCTCTCCATGGGAATCTAAAAGTTGACTTTATAAAGGTTTTGTCTCTTTGTACATGACTAAATGTCATAAAGCTACATTGGCTCTATAGCATGTAGATGTTTTTGCTCCCCACATGAATCAAAAAGTTGACTTTAGGAAGGTTTTCTGTTTTTGTACAGGACAAAATTACATGTTTTTACACATGTGATAGCCTATCCACATTTAGGATGGCATTCACCATGTGGGTGACTTACTGATCTCTAGATGGAGTTTTAAAAAAATAATAATAATAAAATAAAATTTAAAAAACAGGTTACCAGTAATAAACAAAAAATATTACTCCCGTAAAGTGGCTTCCTGCCTACTTTAAAAAAAAAAAAAAAAAACTTAGTAAAACAATACTGCCGAAATGGGCTTCCATAGAAACTTAACTTAATTGGGTCTTATAACATCTAAAAATAAAAAATGCCACTGATGATTTTAGACCATAATTCAGACTGTTAAAACTGTTATGGTTCGGTCTGCACTCTGCATCCTTTATTCCCTAAAATAAAACCTTAATGTTGCAATGCTCACTTTTCATTTCAAATAAGGTGCCCCTTGAAAGGCACTTCGAATATGTAAGCATGTGTAGCTATATTTAAAAATATGATAACACATGTTTCCAGAGGCTATTTTTTGCACAATAACTGCAAAATTGAGCCACGACTTGGCGACAACACACCTGATAGTGGAACCTAAGTGCCTATGACGCCATTTAAATAAAACTGAAACGAACTATTGCATCACCACCAATCAACCGGGTGTAAACTTAACACTGCTAATTCGAACCACACTTCATTTAATTGAACACTACGGGAACTCCCATTAGAGGAAGACTACGTCGTGGCGTCCCAAAAATTAAAATAAAACAACTAACCTTCTTAGCTTTGGGTGCTAATTCCAATGTGGAATTTCCCACCAAAAGTCACCAGCAGCACTCCTAGTCGACGTGACCTGAGAAGGTGAGTGAATTTGCAGAGGGCGCCTCCCGCCTCTGCTTTTGCTTTATATGCATCGGTGCTCTCCGTGTGGAGTACTTCCGGTCCGCGGCTTCCTCTTACCTGCTGACAGCTAAAACCTTGACGACGAGGTGGAGTCAATGAATGATGATAGTGCTGAAAATTAAATTTTTTATTTATTTTTTTACACCAGCTGCCGCCTAAAAAAAACAATACAAAAGAAAAAAATACTTGGCTCTCCAAGCGCCACCATTATGACCAACATTAAAATACAGTAGCATTATGGGCCCAGGTGTTCATCCAAAATGAGGCAGCAGTTTTAGTCCCAAAAACATATATCTCATATGATTGTAACCCAGTGTTACATTGTGCACAGGGGGGGAAAACAATGTAATCATTCAATCAAAACATAATTCACATTGTATTGTACTTAAAAGTTAAATACAACTGAATTGTACTAAAAAATTTACTGGATTAAAACAAAATAATAATAATAACAATGCTATTAAGTGATTCTCAAAATGTGGTAGTACCACACTTTCGCTGTAGATTCAATAGCAACTATATCATCATCATCACCCACCCATTTTCTGAGCCGCTTATCCTCACGAGGGTCGCGGGAATCATCATTATCATCATCATAACAAAAAAACAAAAAAATGTAGGTAATTTTCATCAATTTTCCTTACCAGTTATCCCATTCAGGGTCACAGGGAGCTGGAACCCATCCCAGCTGATTAGACTGGTTGCCAGTGAATACCACAGCAGGACATGAATAGCCAATCAGAGAGTGTAGTGATAGGAGACGTGACCGAATAGTCCATCAATCATTTGCACAGGCATATGTACAGACATGAGAGGTAGGTCGTCAAGCCAAAAAAGGGCACCCATCGCCAAGAATATTCGTTCTATTAAAAAAAAAACAGTAGTCTATATTTAACTTGTGTATTCATTTCTGTTAACAATCAACACTGTAAAACAACTTAACAAAGGAGGTGAATGGAAGGTATACTAGATATTAAGTCTAAACACCTCTGTTCAAATGTCAGGTTTTCGTCGTGCGGGTTACGTTCCAGACCCGCCCACGATAGTTAAAAAATTCGCAATGTAGAAATACCTATAGAAATATGATTTTTTTTTTTTTAACCTGAAATTTTTTTAGGGTCTTCAAACACACTTTTAAAACAATACACACACATTTAAACACAAAATATATTGAGAGAATCCAAGCGCAATGGATAGAAAAAGGGAGGAAGGGTACAGATACAGTACAAAAAATAAGGTGTTTGCATCCCAGAGAGACTACGTGTACTGTCAATTGCCTTAAGTGGTTGAAAACAGAAAAAAAAAGATTAAGTAAGTAAAAAAAATAAAATAAAATAAAAAGGAATTCCTCAATAATAAAAATCACCGTAAAGCGTGAACCGCAATATAGTGGGGGTTTACTGTATACAAAAATGAGAACATGATCGATCATTTTAAAACGTTTTTCCACTATTACTTAACCTATAACCTGTCCAACATAGAATGTGGATTGTCATTGTCTTGATGAAATACAGCAAGGACGTCCCAATAACAACATTGCTTGGATGGCAGCATATGTTGCTCCCTCCAAAACCTGTATGTACCTTTCAGCATTCATGGTGCCTTCACAGATGTGCAACTTACCCATGCCATGGGCACTAACCTACACCATCCCATCACAGATACTGGCTTTTGGACTTTTCCCCCCATCCTAGAATTGGAGCTTCTTAACCTTCCTGATAGGCTAATGACAGAGGACCCAACATTTAAAAAGAACCTGTGGAAAGTGTCACCGTGGAGACACAACTTCTGATCTGTGTCTGAACCACAATTGTTCCATTCACAATTATGTCAGTTTCTCATTTTGACTTCATACACTGGTACTCTTTTATATATTTACACCCTCTCGTTGTAAATGTATTTAGTTGCTTGACTATTGGAGATCAATACAAAGCCCTTCTGCAAATGTATTTTTGTCTACGGAGTGATTTATTTAATGACATCTGTTCAAGATAGTGCAGTCGATAATCAGAAAATGTACACAAAACTGTATTCTATGATGTTTAATTTTTTCGGACTCAGTAAGGCCTATATATACTGTATATGCTTTTTCAAATGTGATATTCACATTTTAACTTACAAAATTATAGAGAATATTGCGATTTTGCAGATGTCTGATAAGCTAATTGTGGATAGGAAGAATATTAATGGATATCTGAAATGTTCTTTTGACCAGGCAAAACTGAATTAAAGCTTTTGAAAGCTTTTTTTTGTTGATGCTAATTGCATGCATGGTTGGTTGGATGGACGGCCGTTCAACAGCCAACATCAAAGGACTAACGGTGTTTTACTTGACACTTATTCTGACAAGAGGACAAACAGAAACATATCCACTGGAAGTTACCATGAAATAAAACTTGCATTCTATGCATTAAAAGACTTAGAGAGTACCCAAGTACTTTTGCCCACTTTTTAGTGAGGCTTTCAGTCTCATTCCAGTTGCAGATGATGATGGTGAAGATGCTGATCCCGATTTAAGGTGGACAAAAATGTCATTAACACTGTCCAGTGGACCCATGAGAGAATCTTTTCCGTTTTGATGCTTTACAGTGTTGTTCTTTTTCCTCCGTGTCAGAGTCCAGGATTATGATACTTCCTACGGTAACTGGCTTGTTGGTATCAATCTTCTCATTATTCAGTTCAACATAATTTTCATCCTCTGACGAAGCAAGTATTTGTACTTTATTGGAAACCACTAAATCATCAGTTAGACGGTTGGCTTTGGGTTGGACGTTCATAAAGTTAGCACATTTTTGCATACGCCCCACCTTTTTTGGTTTGCTGCTTTTGGGCCAACGCCGATCTCCACTTTCAGAATCGTCATCCTCGGAATACGGTGGCGCTGAACACTTCAGCAAACGTTCGGACACGGTCAAATAGTTGTGCGCCGACCCAGTCGGGTAATCGCAACTGTCTTCGGTATCGCAGCTGTCTTCAATCTCATTGTCCAGCAATCTCTCTTTTTGAAATGTGTATTGCTGCTTGTCAGCCATATCCCACTCCGTTGTTTGCGTTAAACCCAAATCCGCTTCAAAATGCTCCTGAAGATTTATTTTAGATGAGTCATAAGCCTCGAAACATGAAGCAGCAAGGCCCGATGATGATTCTGAAGCTGTCACTGGTCCACCTCGCTCTTTACTCTCTTTTGACGGATCTTCCTCCTCATCTGAAATTATTTCTGTCTGTACTTCAGTTAAATCTTGTCTGCAGACTTTATTTTTCAACAGTGACAGCTTTCTCTTGGGTTCAGTTGGCGGAGGAAGCTCCAATGTTGGAGGACTGGTTTCATCGTCACTTATGTCTTCATACTGAGGATTTTCTAAATATGCTTGGAACCTGTTCTTTTGCTCTCTTAAAGTAAATACTGCTGGCTCTTTTAAATCTCTGTCATCATCTGAAATGTCTTCATATCGTGGATCCTTTAAAAATTGCGCAAGGGACAGTTCCTCCTTCTTATCTTTAGGTACAGGGCTCAATGCTTTCTCCTGTAATGTCTTCAAATTTGGTGCTGCATAATCTGCAGTACCATGAAAATGTTTTACTTCATTATTTGACGCAACAGTGTCAATACAATTTGACTTGGTATGTGCAACTTGGAAAAGTTCTGGTTTACTGCTCACACCGACGCAAACAGGCTTATTATTAATTTTTGATGAGTCGTTTTGGTCGGTTCCTCCTTGATGCTTTGAGCAAGTGGTAGCAACGTCCATCATAATTTGCCGATATTCTGAGGGAGTAAAGAGATTGATGTTATTTATCTTTGCCCCAATACTTACAAAGTCTCTCTGTAAATGAAAAATGAAGCTGTATAATTCCTCCAATCAATTTTACGATTGAACAATGGCACTAATGTACTGCTAATGACAGATGTCGCATTATCCTACGAAAAAACTATCGTTATTCAAAGGCTAGGTAAACTAATACCTGTACTCATTAAACCCATTACACTTTTGTCTTTATACAATCGTGATATCAGTAAAGACATGCAATAGTTCCAGCACTTTCACAAATTCATACATATTCACTCATATCTCAGAAATAACACCATTTACTTTGGTGTCTGCTGTTGTCTGCTGTCTGTTACAACCTTGTGATGGATAACAACTGCCAATAATTCAAATTCTCGTATCAGTAAAATTAATTGATTCTCATTAGTGGGCCATGTCTTTACCGTTATTGATCACATTATAAATCACCATGAAGTGTTTTTTTTTTTTTTTTTGGTATTGTTTGCTATCTTTCTCATCTTTTGACAATGAGAGAAAATGTTGGTTTTGTAATAAACTAATAAACAGAGATACTTGGTGGAAACATGATTTTCTAGAGACTAAGTACCTGATGAAAGATTTTCTGATGCTGAATCAGTGAAATCATCTTTGGATTTGGGACGTATCCCATCAGCCTTTCCTGTGTTCCCATTCAAGCATTTGGCTTTTCCAGCGGCAGCAGTGAACTGCTCAGCAACGATTTGATTGGAACAGGGGTCTCTGTTATTTGTCCAAAAGGACGGACCCTTGTGGATAGTTGTAGAGCCATAAAGAATGTTCTTTTGAGTCCTAAAGTATGCGAGCCTGTCTGCAATCAGGGTTTGTATTTGATCATCTGTTGGTGGTTCCATTTCTCCAGTTGGCAAAACCCTACATGTTGATGCCTGACGAGAAGACACCTGTTGCCCACAAACAGCTGAATGAGCGCCGCCTGCGCAGTCTAGGTTTTGTGCTTTGTTTTGTCCAAAATTCAAAGTAGTTGGTGAACTACTCATTGGCAAAGCTAAATGGCATTGTGCATTGGACAAATGGGGATTAGGATTAGAATTGGCACGCAACTTCTCCGACGAAGATGTGGCCTTGAAGAGCGATTTGAAACCTGCAGTGATCTGGGAGGGTATTTGTAGTCCATGAGATCTGTGGGTGAGAACGAGTTCCATGTTTTCATCGCTTGCAGCCTTCTCCTGTTGACTGTGGGTTCCAGGATTTTGAGAGCGAAATGGATGGTCTACGATAGGCTTCCCAGAATATTGATTTGCTTCATTGTGGTTTTGCATTCCATTTTCAGAGCTGATCATTGAATCAAAGATGTCCTGATTGTTCTGAGTTGAAATAGGGGGGTGGGGACTGCTATGCTGCTGGCATGCAGGATAGGCTTTTCCTTGATTGTCTACACATCCAGATGGCATTGCAAGGAAAGCAGACTATGTGATGACTTCAGTGAAATATCTAGGAAAAAAAGAGAGAAACTGAGATTAGCAGTTGTTATCCATCAGCAGTTGTTATCCATCGAAGGTTATAATTCTTTCTAAGAAAAAAATATTCTAGAGTAATATTTTTCAAACTTTGAATGCCAAAATGTCGATACCGTTGGATGTCCGAAATGAAGTTTCATGATTTGCAACATGTTTTCTGAAGATGTTAATTACATTTTTGGATATGCCATAATTTTGAGAGCAAAACAAACAGGGGTCCTTAGTTTACAACAGTCCTGACATAGGATGTATCGAGGTTACGAACATTGCGCAATGAAATAGTCTATGCAGCGGAGAAAGAATACATCATCATGTGGCAAAAGAAGGCATGCTCAGTTACTACTGTACTTAGTTTTAGTTGTGGCTTGTGCGTGCGAATAAATGTTAACAACAAGGAGCAAGGCAGGCCGGCGTGCCATTTCAAGACGTAATCCTATTGGTCGACGTCAGGTGATACAGTATGTCAGAGGGTTCTCCTTCATATTGTCACACTACATGGAAGACATCCCCCCCCAAAAATGCGACATCCTTTTCCAGATCCACAGAGTTCAATATGACTTCCGTCCACCCTTTGCAACTATAGGAGCTTCAACTCTTCTGGGAAAGCTGCCCACAAGGTTTTGGGGATTTTCTGACCATTCTTCCAGAAGCGCATCTGTGAGATCACACACTGATGTTGGACGAGAACGCCTGGCTCTCAATCTCCGCTCTAATTCATCCCAAAGGTGTTCTATCGGGTTGAGGTCAGGACTCTGTGCAGGTCAGTCAAGTTCATCCACACCAGACTCTGTCATCCGTGTCTATGCCCCTTGCTTTGTGCACTGGTGCACAGTCATGTTGGAAGAGGAAGGGGCCAGCTCCAAAGTGTTCCCACAAAGTTGGGAGCCTGGAATTGTCCAATACCTATGGTGCTGAAGCATTCAGA